>NC_092162.1:7474877-7722377 GCF_045791955.1 Oncorhynchus clarkii lewisi | reverse complement strand
AAAAAAAAAAAAAAAAAATTATGTCCCAACTGCCACTTTTTAGAACAAAGCAGACTCCATTGAAATGGGACTATCAATGAACATGATTGTAGAATATTAATGCTCAGTTTCTGTCGCGCCTACCACGTACAGCTAGCAGCATTTTAGTTACAGACTGTTTACGTGCTAGCTGTCTAGTCTGTGTTTTATAAATGTGCAATGAGCATAAAATATGAATTTATATAAGGAATTGGCACCTCATTCTGATAAACTAGCATATTTATATCCAGATAGCTTGTTCACTTTGTTTTGGTGTTACTATGTTGTTCAAACAGTTGTAGACGGACATAAGGGTGTATTCATAGCAGTTCTACCTTGTTAGCGAGAAAATCGATCCAAGTAATCTAGAAAGATGGCTACTCAGTAGCGCGTGGGCTTGTGCTGGAGAGATTATTTGAGACCTGTGTTAATTGTCTATAACGCCTGCTACAAGAAGTTGGTCATTATCAGTGGATGTGCATTGTACATGATTCTGGTTACATTTTAAACAAAACAGGCATTTTCATAAGACAGACTTGAAAGCCAGATAAGTGATTGTGTCAAAAAAGCTGGTTAAACTGTCCAAATATAAAATAATTTAATTATTAGTGTGTTTTTTATGGTTATGTCCTGAATTCATTAGATTATTCCTGACTGTTTGACATAGTGTGTTGACCTTTTTAATTGTGCAATAAACCTTAATTAGAGAACTTTAAAAACATTGAGCTATATCGTGAATCACTCAGGAACATTCAATGTCGTCTTGGTAAGCAAGATTTGGCCTGTTTTAGGTCATTGTCCTGCTGAAAGGTGAAATTTGTCATCCAGTGTCTGTTGGAAAGCAGACTGAACCAGGTTTTCATCTATGATTTTTGCCTGTCCTAAAAAACAACCTTAGTCTTTGCTGATGGCAAGCATACCCATAACTTGATGCAGCCACCACCATGAAAATATTAAGAGTGGTACTTAGTAATATGTTGAATTGGATTTGCCCCAGACAATTTTATCTACCAATAGGTGCCCTTTGCTAGGCATTGGAAAACCTCCCTGGTCTTTGTGGTTGAATCTGTGTTTGAAACTCACTGTTCGACCGAGGGTTCTTAGAGATAATTGTATGTGTGGGGTACAGAGATGAGGTAGTCATTAAAAAATCATGTTCATCATTATTATTGCACACAGTGTGTCCATTTACTAGGTGACTTTTTAAGCACATTTCTACTCCTGAACTTATTTAGGCTAGCCACAATAAAAGGGTTGAATTCTTATTGACTCGACATTTCAGCTTTTTATTTTTTAAATTCATTTGTTAAAATTTTTTAAATAATAATTCCACTGACATTTTTGTGTGTTGTGTGTCGGCCAGTGACACAATCAAAATTGTTTGAAATTCTAATTCAGGCTGTAACAACAAAATATGGAGAAAGTTTAGGGGTGTGAACTTTCTGAAGACACTATATGCCTCATCATAAAATAAAAAGTTATTTATATTTATATATATATATATATATATATATATATATATATATATATATAAAGAGAGAATGTGTTTTAACGGATTTACAAGGCAATGCTTCTTAAAATTACAGAAGGGAAATCCTTTCTCAAACTATATACTGTGCATTGGGAAAGTATTCAGACCCCTTGACTCTTTCCACATTTTGTTACGTTACAGCCTTGTTCTAAAATGGATTAAATAAAACAATTTCCGCATCAATCTAACACAATACCCCATAATGACAAAGCAAAACCAGTTTTTTAATTTTTATTGCAATAAAAATAAACAAATACCTAATTTACATAAGTATTCAGACCCTTTGCTATGAGACTCGAAATTGAGCTCAAGTGAATGCTGTTTTCATTGATAATCCTTAAGATGAGTCTACAACCTGATTTGGAGTCCACCTGTGCAAAAATCAATTTGATTGGACATGATTTGGAAAGGGATACACCTGTCTATATAAGGTCCCACAGTTGACAGTGCATGTCATTGCAAAAACCAAGCCATGAGATTTGAAGGAATTACCCGTAGAGCTCCAAGACAGGATTGTGTCGAGGCACAGATCTGGGTCCCCAAGATCAGAGTGACCTCCATCATTCTGAAATCAAAGACGTTTGGAACCACCAACTACTACTGTAGAGCTGGCCGCCTGGCCAAACTGATCATTCAGGTGAGAAGGGCCTTGGTCAGGGAGGTTACCAGGAACCTGATGGTCACTCTTACAGACCTCCAGAGTTCCTTTGTGGAGATGGGAGAACCTTCCAGAAGGACAACCATCTCTGCAGCACTCCACCAATCAGGCATCTATGGTAGTGGCCAGACGGAAGTCACTCCTCAGTAAAAGGCACATGACAGTCCGCTTGGAGTTTTCCAAAAGGCACATAAAGACTCTCAGACCATGAGAAACAATATTCACTGGTCTGATAAAGCCACGACTGGACTCTTTGGCCTGAATGCCAAGCGTCACGTCTGAAGGAAATCTGGCACCCTCCCTATGTTGAAGCATGGTGGTGGAAGCATTATGCTGTGGGGATGTTTTTCAGCGGCAGGGACTGGGAGACTAGTCAGAATCGAGGCAAAGAGACCTCTCTGGAGAGACCTGAAAATAGCTGTGCAGCGATGCTCCCAACTTGACAGAGCTTGAGAGGATCTGCAGAGAAAAATGGGAGAAACTCCCCAAATACAGTTGTACCAAGTTTGTAGCGTCATACCCAAGAAGACTCGAGGCTGTAATCACTGCCAAAGGTGCTTCAACAAAGTACTGAGTGAAGGGTCTGAATACTTATGCAAATGTAATATTTCAGTTTTATAGTTTTAATGCATTTGCTAAAATTTCTAAAAACCTGTTTTTTGTTTTGTCATTATGGGATATTGTGTGTAGATTGATGAGGGGAAAAATACATTTAATCCATTTTAGAATAAGGCTGCAAATGTGGAAAAAGTCAAGGGGTCTGAATACTTTCCAAATGCATTGTATGTGTTGATATTATTTGGCAGGGGTCTTTAAAAAAATGTATTTCTAAAACCCTTTTTCCGTCTGTGCATTTCTACACATTTTGCTATGTGGCAAAGAGAAAGATCTCCAGTTTTAAAGCTAATCTCATGCTATTCTACACATTTTGCCATGAGGCTGAGAAATTGTTTCGCTATTTTTAAAGCTACTGTAATATCCTGCAATCTACACATTTTGCCATGAGAATTCTAAACATTTTAAGCTAACTAAAGCAAAAAAAAATGGGTGTGTTGACTGATAAAGTCACCAGATTAAGAGCTGTCTTGTTTGCTAAATGAACAAATGAAGTCACTGGCAAGTGGTGGTCCTGTCTATCTCTGGTGACAGCTGGTAACAGCCGAGCTGTAGTGGAGAGGTGTGTGTGTGTGTTGCTCTGTCTGATTTCGACAGTCTTCTCCTGGGGTTTGTCTTTGATTTCATACAAATTCCTCTCAACTGAAGTAACAATATCATTGCGCTTCATGTGCTCCTCTCTCAAATCCAGCAGAGCCCAGAGAGAGGCTCGATTTAGGCTGAAAATCACTGGGAGAGGTAAGCCATTAGGGCCTGGAGTCATTTCTATATTGGATATACTTGGGAGCGGGACATGGCTTTTGTTAACTTCAATGTTCCCTATCTGTGGCCCAGATAAAAGCAGCTTTGGATGGAGGAGAAGTCACATCGCAGATGTTTTATTTGCAGACAGAATTTAAATTAAGTGAATGCCGTTTCTGTCTTTGAGGCATAGGCTGAGTGCTTCACTAATGTTTCATAGGGCTCCTTTTCTGTCGTCACACAGCGTCTCTAGATCATCATATTGGATACATAGCTGAATATATATATATATAATATTAAACAAGAATGACTCAGACTGCTACTGTCAATTTTATTAAAACATGCAGGAGGTCTCTGTTGGTGGAGGAGGAGCTAAGATGTGAAAAATGTACACCGTAGTGTCTTTTCACAGCAGTGTGACTGACACGCAAGGTTATACACACAATGACTGCTATGAGTATCACCACACCTCACATGTTCACCCTACATCCCATTTTATGTTCTAATTTGTCAATAGGCCTAATTAGGCCCAATAGGCCCATTCTGTCCAAAAGTTGCTATTCTCCTGAGTAAGGCCTCTTCCCAATCTGGTTTCCATGGCATCCAGCTCCTTTTAACGTCCCCTGATAACTGTCTCTTGTTCTCTTCTGTCAGAGACACTGATAACTGTCTCTGGTTGGCATCTGTCAGAGACACTGATAACTGTCTCTCGTTGGTGTCTGTCAGAGACACTCATAACTGTCTCTGGTTGGCGTCTGTCAGAGACACTCATAACTGTCTCTGGTTGGCGTCTGTCAGAGACACTCTGATAACTGTCTCTGGTTGGCGTCTGTCAGAGACACTCTGATAACTGTCTCTGGTTGGCGTCTGTCAGAGACACTCTGATAACTGTCTCTGGTTGGCGTCTGTCAGAGACACTCTGATAACTGTCTCTGGTTGGCGTCTGTCAGAGACACTAACTGTCTCTCGCTGGCGTCTGTCAGAGACACTAACTGTCTCTCGCTGGCGTCTGTCAGAGACACTCATAACTGTCTCTGGTTGGCGTCTGTCAGAGACACTCATAACTGTCTCTGGTTGGCGTCTGTCAGAGACACTCTGATAACTGTCTCTGGTTGGCGTCTGTCAGAGACACTCTGATAACTGTCTCTGGTTGGCGTCTGTCAGAGACACTAACTGTCTCTCGCTGGCGTCTGTCAGAGACACTAATTGTCTCTGGTTGGCGTCTGTCAGAGACACTAACTGTCTCTGGTTGGCGTCTGTCAGAGACACTCTGATAACTGTCTCTGGTTGGCGTCTGTCAGAGACACTAACTGTCTCTGGTTGGCGTCTGTCAGAGACACTCTGATAACTGTCTCTGGTTGGCGTCTGTCAGAGACACTAACTGTCTCTGGTTGGCGTCTGTCAGAGACACTCTGATAACTGTCTCTGGTTGGCGTCTGTCAGAGACATTCTGATAACTGTCTCTAGTTGGTGTCTGTCAGAGACACTCTGATAACTGTCTCTCGCTGGCATCTGTCAGAGACACTCTGATAACTGTCTCTGGTTGGCGTCTGTCAGAGACACTAACTGTCTCTCGCTGGTGTCTGTCAGAGACACTGATAACTGTCTCTCGCTGGCGTCTGTCAGATACACTGATAACTGTCTCTGGTTGGTGTCTGTCAGAGACACTGATAACTGTCTCTCGCTGGTGTCTGTCAGAGACACTCTGATAACTGTCTCTGGTTGGCGTCTGTCAGAGACACTGATAACTGTCTCTGGTTGGTGTCTGTCAGAGACACTGATAACTGTCTCTGGTTGGTGTCTGTCAGAGACATTCTCATAACTGTCTCTCGCTGGCGTCTGTCAGAGACACTGATCCATTTAGCACTTGCTCCTCCTTTAGACATCACTGTCCAGTTGGATAGAGAGTAACTGGCTAGCAAATAGGCTGTAGGCCTATCTTGGGAAGCTTAAAAGTAATATCCGACCATCAATATGAAAATAGTAATAATGTTTCAATTAGAATATACATATATTGTTGACTATTTTAGTTCAACTTCATTGTCTTTTATGTGTGTGCCTTGAACTAATGTTTACACTACAGGAAACGGGAGGGGGGTGGGCCACGCCCCCATCCACATCGGCACGCCCCCATCCACATCGACGGGGCTACAGTGGATCGGGTCGAGAGCTTCAACTTCCTCGGTGTCCAAATCACTAAGGACTTCAAATGGTCCACACACACGTGTACAGTCGTAAAGAAGGCGCAACAGCGCCTCTTCCCCCTCAGGAAGTTGGAAAAGTTTGGCATGGGCCCTCAAATCCTCAAAGTTCTACAGCTGTACCATTGAGAGCATCTTGACTGGCTGCATCACTGCTTGGTAAGGCAGAAGCACCGCCCTCGACTGCATGGCACTACAGAGGGGGGTGAGAATAGCCCAGTACATCACTAGGACCGAGCTCCCTGACATTCAGGACTTATATCAGGCAGTGTGAAAGGAAGGCCCAGAAAATCGTTAAAGACTCCAGCCACCCAAGCCATAGGCTGTTCTCTCTGCTTCCACATGGCAAGCAGAACCGGTACATCAAAATCTGACACCAACAGGCTCCTGAACAGATTGTATCTCCATGCTATAAAACTGCGAAATAGCTAACTTAATAGCTAACAAAATGGCAACACAGACTGAGTTGACCCTTGTATTTGATTTATTTTCAGTACAGGCTCCACACACACGGACACCACTCAAATACAGTCATAATTTACGCTGCTGCTACTCTATGTATCATATATCCTGATGCCTAGTCATCTTACCCCTATACAGATCTACCTCTATCACTCCAGTATCCCTGCACATTGTAAATATGGTATTGGAACTGAGCCTGTATATTGCTTACTTACTTCTCCTGTTCTTCTTATTTCTTATCTTTATTTATTGTGTATTTTTGTTCAACCTTATGTTATTCTTTGTATTATACTGAACAAAAATATAAACGCAACATGCAACAATTTCAAAATTTTTACTGAGTTACAGTTCATAATAAGGAAATTGGTCAATTTAAAATAAATGTATTAGACCCTCATCTATGAATTTCACATGACTGGGAATACAGATATGCATCTGTTGGTCACAGTTTATGGTAGAGAAATTAACATTACATTCTATGGCACACCTCTGGTGGTCATTCCTGGAGTCAGCATGCCAATTGCACGCTCCTTCAAAACCTGAGGTATTTGTGGCATTGTGTGGTGTGACACAACTGCACATTTTAGAGTGGCCTTTATTGTCCACCCAGCACAAGGTGTACCTGTGTAATGATCATGCTGTTTAATCAGCTTCTTGATATGCCACACCTGTCAGGGGGATGGATTATCCTGGCAAAGGAGAAATGCTGACTAACAGGGATGTAAACAAATTTGTGCACAACATTTGAAAGAAATACGCTTTTTGAGCACATGGAACATTTTATTTCAGCTCATGAAACATGGGACCAACACTTTACATGTTGCATTTATATTTTTGTTCAGTAATACATTGATATTTATTACTGCATTGTTGGGTTTAGTTCTTGCAAGAAAGGCATTTCACTGTACTTGTGCATGTGACATTAAAACTTAAAGTAGGAAACTAACACTACATACTTAACAGCGCATACTAGCAAAGTTGTGTAATGTGCGTGTCGATTAGATCCTTACATGTATTGACACATCCAATTATGATTTTAAAGTTAAGGAGATTTGAATTACCGATATTTTTCTGAGATAATATTTGTGATAATTCCGTTGGTTGAATACTATGAGTATTTAAGTTCTGCCGAAGCAGACTCAAATGTAAAGCATCCGTTTTTGACCACGCGTCTGTGCTTAGTTTTTAATCTGTATCGTGTGAGGTACTGTCAATTTCATTCAATACCTCACGCGCACATCCTGGACCTGCACAGGATGTGCATGTGCAGGTCCAGGATGTGCAGGTCCAGGATGTGCAGGACCAGGATGTGCAGGTCCAGGATGTGCAGGTCCAGGATGTGCAGGTCCAGGATGTGCGTGTGCAGGTCCAGGATGGGCATGTGCAGGTCCAGGATGGGCGTGTGCAGGTCCAGGATGGGTGTGTGCAGGTCCAGGATGGGCGTGTGCAGGTCCAGGATGGGCGTGTGCACATCCTGGACCTGCACACGCCCATCCTGGACCTGCACATCCTGGACCTGCACACGCCCATCCTGGACCTGCACATCCTGGACCTGCAGTAGATGCATGATATTATCCTTCTCTACAACATCTAGCTAATTTTAAAGTGAACTTCAGTGTGTTGTGACCTGAAGAACTACGAGTACTGTTGACATGTTGACAGAGTGTAGTTGTAGCAGTAGTGTTTTTATTAGCATGAGTAAACCCTTCCCCAGACTACTAAGTAAATTACTTATTAATTGTGTTCACTTAGCCTATGTTATACACGTTCACAGTAGCAGGATGGTTCTGTGGCCATAGAAAACAGCTAAATTGCATTACTGAGTGTAGATGAAGACAGGAACCGCTAAAATTGCACCAATGACTGTCGGTTTCAAACACATTCACATATTTACCCCCTCCTTCTCCTCAGCAGCAGCCACCTCTGAGTTCAACTGAAGTCTCTCCTGTTCCAAAGAGTTGAAAACGAGACTGCCATCGCTCCAAGTCCAGAACTGACCTCACTGGGGTGCTCGGGTAGAGGAAGACATCCCAATGATCGGAGCCCCAGCAGTCCAAGAGTCTTCGCTAAAGCAGAGAAACCAGAAGACCACAGCCTGAACCAACCCTTTGTCTTTCAAACCTAATTCAACTTGAAATATCTTTAAAAAATAATAGACCGTATTCATCTGAGAGGGAGGGGAGGAACAAGCATCAGACTCTGGTCTGACTGGAAGACACCCATACACAGTCAGCCTGCCCCTACTGTCCTCGGATGGAGACCCTCGCTGGATCCAGACTCAGCTGCAACATTACAGGTATGTCTTAATGATGTTTTTAGGGTTGCGATCGGTTTATTTCCAGTCATAATATACACTAAAGTAGATCGTTGAGGGTTTTGTCTTTCATAACTCTCTAGGTGAGATCGGCAAAGTTATTTGGTGTGTAATTAACACTTTTCATATAAAAATGATTAATATTACAATTTTTAATAGCAGAAGCTTAGTCCATATTAGGTACATAAACTTTAATTGAAAATGTGGTATTTTGATAAGGGGGATGAAACATTTTAAAATAAGCTTCAAAAGCCCACGAAGTAGAGACATAGGCTCCTGCCAGGTTCAGCAACACCTTTACAAACATTTAATATGTTTATTCTTCTACTTTGTGCAAAATGGTTTAAGTTGTCACTGTGGAATGTTGCTGCTGAATTTGGTTAATATTTTGGCGTTTTTTTGTTTTTGTGACAAGGTTTTAAAGTGGTTTGAGTTGATGAGAAAGAATCCAAGTTTGCACTGAGATGTTATAATTTTTCGCCATTCCCTTTTGGTTAATTCCAGCTTCTTTCAACCCGTACTTTCATGAACTGTAAACGGCTCCAAATAGAAGACATTTGACGGCTTTATGTTGGTGGCGTCAGTCTCTTCTCTTCCGTAGCGGATCAACTACCTCGGGCTGAACCCAACCAGTCACAGTACACGTGGTCAATGCCAGCTGCATGATATTGCACTTCATAAGGAGTTTTGCTGTATTTTATGTCTCTAAATATGTCAATTACATCTATCAGAAATCCTAGATGAATTCATGTGGTTATGTTGTGTCAAATCTGCTTTTAGGTTGTCTTCCATTACTCCCCATACCGAATGCTTAGGGTACTTAAACTCAACATAAACATCTTAACGATAGATGTAGAATTGTGGGTATGATGGCGCTTCTAGCTACACCTGCAATAACATCTGCTAAACATATATATGTGTCAAAGAATTTGATTTGATTTATTTTGCCGTTCATGTCAATGTTGTCACGTTTCATCAAAGCTGTTTGACCCCAGTGTTCAGCATCAGTAAACATCGTCCACAAAGCTGATAAGATCTCTGGAGTAAACCTGACAAAATAACTGCGGACATAAATACAGCTTTATTGGGCTTATCGAGATCTAGCCACTGATCATCAAGACCTATAAAAAGGCACAACAGGGAGAGTGGCCATAAAACCAGATAGAGCGAACCATCTTGACCATAATGCTGGTTCTATATTACACACACACACACACACACTACATCCCAGTAATTACAAACAGATGCTAGGATGCTGCCTCACTGTGTGGTGATTCTTATCACAGGGCCAACACTATGCTAGAAATATAGGCACGAACAGCTTAGAAAATACCTTGACGAATTGAGGCTGTTCTGAGAGAAGAAGCGGTTGCAACTCAATATTAGGAAGGTGTTCCTTCCTGTACTCAGTGTATGAAGATTGAGATTCTTAATATTTGTGTGATTACGAACCATCAGTTAATCAATTAAAAAAATATATAAATATCGCTTTTGAGGCCTCATCGTAAAAGTGCGTTCGGTTATCCACTAATGGTTGTGTTTTTTATGTTTTTTTTACTGCTTTATTGGACAGTAAACTCAGGCTTCAGATCTCTTTTCAAATCCTCAGAGATTTGTGTAAAGTACATGCTACGTTACACTTGTGAACAAATGATGTCAGCAACAAGATACCATTAAGCTGTCAAATGTTTATAGAACCTCTTAAGAATTCATCTTTGAAATAGTTTTTTTCTCTCTTTGCTCGAACAACGTTTCCTTTTTTAAAAACAAATGTTTACCCTTTCTAATGCCATAGAACTAAACAGACAATTTGAACTGGGTTGTAAGTGACTAAAAGCATATTTGGCGTTATGATTAAATGGTTCTTGTCTATACATTTGTAATGATGTAAGATTGAGTAGAGAGATGTGGTATCTACAGATGAAAATCTGCTTTGTTGCTAACTCCGGCACTTTGGCGTTGATTCATGTGCGCTGTCCCTGTTAAATGTTATTCTTTCACTCTGATACAGTTGTGTTCTAAAATAATTGTCTGTGGAATGTATCCAGTGGTGTAAAAAAATACTTTAATGTACTACTTTAGTCATTTTATTTTTCTCTCTCTACTTTAATAGTTCTTATTTTTGACATTTACTCATGAGAACATCCCTGGTCATCTCTACTACCTCAGATCTGGTCGACTCACTAAACACAAGTGCTTCATTTGTAAATAATGTTGGGAGTGTGCCCCTGGCTATCCGTAAATAAATACAATTTCTGGTTTGCTTAATATAAGGAATGTAAAATGGTTTATACTTTTGATACTTAAAGTAAAGCGTCACCCAACCTGACAATAGGGGAGTCCTTGTCCTGTTGCACATATTCCTAGGGCTCTTAACTGGATAGATTGTAGGACAAAGATCATCAACTTGATTCGATCCACAGGCCACCAGTTGATGAACCCTAATTTCCTGGATCATTCAAACTAAGATCTTGATTGACCGTGTCCTGACTAGTATAGGGGAGTCATTGTCTAATAGGAAGAATACAATAGTTTTTTTTTCTACTGTATTGTTTTTGTGGAACTCTGAGTGATGTTCTATCGATTCCCTGGGTCATTTCATGTTTTCATGTGTATCTGAGTGATGTTCTATCGATTCCCTGGGTCATATCATGTTTTCATGTGTATCTGAGTTATTGGCGTTCAAGCAGGCAGAGATCCGGCCGGTATGACGTAGCACTGTGATAAAGACTCTCTCATTACATTGGAAGTTAATAGGAATATGACTTTTGGCCCGTGAAAACATCTATCATACATTTCAGATTCCAGTGCTAGCCGATGTCATAACGCGTTAGGTTGTCTTCTCTCGAATGAGCCATTGATCATATTTTTGAGATATTCCGACCTTGAGAAATGTGTAATTTAACAGAGGGTCTAGCACGTTTTTCCCGTTTGTCTGCCTCTGTAGTCCAGGGTGCATTGCATGGTACCGTTGTGAATGTCAGACTCCACTCTCCGAGGCACATCAATCTGTCAGGTTGAACATGGTGAGATTATAGACTCCTAAATTGATAGTGCAGTTTGTTTTAGGAGATTCTACAGCTAACTAGCTACTTTATATGTATTTACTTTTTTTTAAATACATTTGCTTGCTAGCTAGCTACCTATTGTAGACATTTGGTCACAAAAATATTGTTCTCAGATCTTAGTGTTATGTAACACTGTAAATAAAGGATTGAGTGGTTTTGGGTGGATTTTGACTTATAAGTAATTATATTATAGCAATTACATTTACTTTTGATATTTAAGCACAGTGTATTTAAAACCATACTTTAAAAATGTTGCTGAGGTTGTATTATATTGGGTGACTTTCACTTTAACTTTAGTCATTTTCTATTAAGGTACCTTTACTTTTACTCAAGTATGACAATTGTGTAATTTTCCACCACTGAATGTACCTAAACATCTGGTCAAATTAAGTGGACAACATCACCACTATCAGATGTAAATATTTAGTTGAAAGAATGCTTCAAAAACAACACTACTTAGTGTTTATAGTGGAAATATAATCCTGAATTTACATGACGACGCACACCGTCCACACAACTTAACATTCTAGACACTTCCAAACTCTTTTTGTTGTTGTTGTATGTTTGTTGTAATGAACTACTACAGTATTGGCATATGTTGGAATCTAACTGATAACTTTGTTTAAAAAAAAATCTCCACCTTGTCTGAGTGATTGTACTAGTGTTGTATTGCAAAATTCTCCGTTTGTAAGAACGCAGTGAGCTCACACATCACCCAGATGTTTTCAATCAATATTTGTTGACACGAAGAACCATTAGATTACTAATCACATTTGCATAAACATTTCAACATTTTCTTATTTACCTTGCATGTTTTCTAAATTAGTTTTCGTACCGAGTTTACATACGGTGGCCCTGAAGTACAAACATGTATAGAGCTTAAGTACTACGGGGCCTACCAGCCACACACAGAAAACATCAACAGCTTCCCGCCCTAAACAGCCTGCATTCCCCACCAGTGACCTACTCTCAACAGAAGTAAACAAATGTCTATATGAGCTGTGGTGTGAGGGGCTCATCTGTTTGTTGGACAGCCCAGCCCCGAGTAAACAAACAATACAACTGGCTTAGTTAATGTGGGGTTCCCCATGTTTTCTTCCTTCCAGCGTTGAACTCCCTTACGGTTTACATGGAGGAAATACTAATGTCTAGGCTATTTACTTTTCTGTTATTGTGTAGTTACTTGACAGAGATCAATAAGGTCTTGCTTGACAAAGCTTGGCAGTTTTATGTCAAGCATACAGTACCAGTCAAACATTCCAAGGTTTTTCTATATTTGTACTATTTTCTACATTGTAGAATAATGGTGAAGACATAAACTATGAAATAGCAGATGTGGAATCATGTACTAACCCCCAAAAAATGGATAAAATATATTTTAGGTTCTTCAAAGTAGCCACCCTTTGCCTTGATTACAGCTTTGCACACGCTTGGCATTCTCTCAACCAGCTTCCGACCGCTGTGTCTCGCAAAGACACGGTGGTTGGAACCCAAAATCTCAAATTTGGACTTTCCACCGGTCTAATGTTCATTGCTCGTGTTTCTTGGCCCAAGCAAGTATCTTATTGGTGTCCTTTAGTAGTGGTTTCTTTGCAGCAATTTGACTATGAAGGCCTAATTGACACAGACTCCTCTGAACAGTTGATGTTGAGATGTGTCTGTTACTTGAACTCTGAGAAGCATTTATTTGGGCCACAATCTGAGGTGCAGTTAACTCTAATGAACTTTTCCTCTGCAGCAGAGTTAACTTTGGGTCTTCCTTTCCTGTGGCGGTCCTCATGAAAACCAGTTTCATCATACCACGTGATGGTTTTTGTGACTGCACTTGAAACTTTCAGCTCTTGAAATTTTCCGGATTGATGACCTTCATGTCTTAAAGTAATGATTGACTGTCATTTCTATTTGTTTATTTGAGCTGTTCTTGCCATAATATGGTCTTGGTCTTTAATTAACCAACTAGGGCTATCTTCTGTATACCACCCCTACCTTGTCACAATACAACTGATTGGCTCAAACGCATTAAGAAGGAAATAAATTCCACAAATTTTACTTTTAACAAGGCACACCTGTTATTTGAAATGCATTCCATGTGACTACCTCATGAAGCTGGTTGAGATAATGCCAATAGTGTGCCAAGCTGTCAAGGCAAAGGGTGACTACTTTGAAGAATCTCAAATATAACACATTTTTTGTCTTTTGTTTTGAATAGATATGTACTTTTAGACTTAGACTTTGAGACCTACAAAGTCATTTTTTTGTCTGTTTGTAGCGCTTAGCGGGAAATGTCCTACGTCTACTCTGTATTACATGAGCCGTTATATGACATCTTATCATTGTTAGACGAGAGAGGGAGGGAGTGGGGAGAGAAAGTAGAGGAGGGAGAGAGCGATGGAAGCTTAGAAAGGGGGGAGTGAGACATGGAAGCTGGGAGTTGGACATGGTCCAGGTCCTTGTATGCCTGCTGTCTGGGCTCCACCTCTGTGTTGTCAGCCAGGATAGGTGAATATGCTCCATCTGCTCAGAGAGAGAGAGATGGATTGGTCATATGGTCACACACAGGAGGAGTCCCACCATGGAAACAATGTAATAACAAACTATCATAGAAAGCAACTGTTATTCTCTATAATATTTGGTTGTATATTTGTCATTTTTATGAGTGAAAATGCAACAATTGTTAATTTATCCCCTAATAGAAATGAGGCTGATTTAAACTGATTTAAGTTTCCATGCATTAGAGTCCCCGGGCCACTACGAGAGCCACCTCTGGATGAGCATTTTCCTGTTTGCTTATGGCAGAATACAGCTCATCATTTAGTGCCAGGCTCGGTCTGTGGTGCTATGTAGACAGCTACGAAAAATACAGATGAAAACTCTAGGTAGATAGTGTGGTCTCTAGCTCATCATGAGATACTTTACCTCAGGCGAGCAAAACCCTGACACTTCCTTAGATATCGTGCACCAGATATTGTTTACAAATATGAATAATCCCCACCCCGTGTCTTACCAGAGGCTGCTGTTCTGTCCTGCCGATAGAATGTATAACCTTTCTAGGGCAGGCGTTCCGCTAGCGGAACCCCTTGACAACATTCGGCTGAAAAGGCAGCGTGCAAAATTCAAAAATATTTTTTTGAAATATGCAACTTTCATAAAATTAACAAGTCCAATATAGCAAATGAAAGATACACTTCTTGTTAATGTACCCATCGTGTCCAATTTCAAAAATGCTTTACGGTGAAAGCACAACATATGATTATGTTAGGCCACCGCCAAGTCAAAAAAATATACAGCCATTTTTCCAGCCAAAGATAGGAGTCACAAAAAGCAGAAATATAGATGAAATGAATCACCTAACCTTTGATGATCTTCATCAGATAACACTCATAGGACATCATGTTACACAATACATGTATGTTTTGTTCGATAATGTGCATATTTATATCCAAAAATCTCAGTTTACATTGGCGCATTACGTGCAGTAATGTTTTGATTCCAAAACATCTGGTGATTTTTGTAGAAATACTCACAATAAACATTGATAAAAGATGCAAGTGTTATTCACAGAATTAAAGATAAATGTATCCTCTATGCAACCACTGTGTCAGATTTAAAAATAAAAAAAACTTTACGGAAAAAGAATAATCTGAGAACGGCGCTCAGAACCCAAAGAAATAGCCGCCATTTTGGTGTCAACAGAAGCTACAAAAAACACTAAAATATTCACTTACCTTTTGAATATCTTCATCAGAAGGCAGTTCCAGGAATCCCAGTTTGACAATAAATGACTGATTTGTTCCATAAAGTTCCATAAAACCCACCATTTAGCCACTTGTTGTTAGCTTGTTCAGCCCAGCATTCAATCCTCAAAAAGCACAAACAATTCCTCCAGACAAAAACTCAAAAAGTTCCGTTACAGGTCGTAGAAACAAGTCAAATGATGATGTATGCAATCCATATTTAGGATGTTTTAAACATTAATCAGCAATAAGGTTCCAACCGGAGAATCTCATTGTCTGAAGAAACCCATTGGAAAGCAAGACCACGCTCTCGTGACCGCGCGCAATGAGACCGAGGCTTTCTGCCAGACCACCCACTCAAAGAGCTATTATGAGCCCCGCCTTTATAGTAGAATCATACAACCAGAATCTAAGAATCTATCTTGTGGAAGCACTAGGAAGTGCATAAACATCCATATCTAAGCTGGACTTCAAATGGCACTGTTTTCTAAATTGAGTTCTCACTTCCTGTTTGGATTTCTTCTCAGGTTTTTGTCTACCATATGAGTTCTGTTATACACAGAGACATAATTCGAACAGTTTTAGAAACTTCAGAGTGTTTTCTATCCACCAGTAATAATACTATGCATATATTCCCATCTGGGAAAGAGTAGGAGGCAGTTTACTCTGGGCACGCCTTTCATCCAAAAGTGAAAATGCTGCCCTCTAGCCCCAACAGGTTTTAATAAGTGCATCGAGGACATCGTCCCCACAATGACTGTACGTACATACCCCAACCAGAAGCCATGGATTACAAGCAACATTCACACTGAGCTAAAGGGTAGAGCTGCTGCTTTCAAGGACTGGGACTCTAACCCAGAAGCTTATAATAAATCCTTCTATGCCTTCCAAAGAACCATCAAACAGGCAAAGCATCAATATAGGACTAAAATCAAATTGTACTACACCAGCTCCGACACTCGTCGGATGTGGTAGGGCTTGCAAACTATTACAGACTACAAAGGGAAGCACAGCTGAGAGCTGCTCTGTGACACAAGCCTAACAGACAAGCTAAATAACTTCACTATGAGGCAAGTTAAACTGAAACATGCATGAGAGCATCAGCTGTTCCGGATGACTGTGTGATCATGCTTTCCGCAGCCGATGTGAGTAAGACCTTTTTAAACAGGTCAACATTCACAAGGCCGCTGGGCCTGATGGATTACCAGGACGTGTGTACTCCGAGCATGCGCTGACCAACTGGCAAGTGTCTTCACTGACATTTTCAACCTCTCCCTGTCTGAGTCTGTAATACCAACATGTTTCAAGCAGACCACCATAGTCCCTGTGCCCAAGAACACTAAGGTAACCTGCCTAAATGACTACCAAAATGATGCAGTCTCTTGCACTCCACACTGCCCTTTCCCACCTGGACAAAAGGAACACCTATATGAGAATGCTTTTCATTGACTACAGCTCAGCGTTCAACACCATAGTGCCCTCCAAGCTCATCACTAAGCTAAGGACATTGGGACTAAACACCTCCCTCTGCAACTGGATCCTGGACTTCCTGACATGCCACCCCCAGGTGGATCTGGTAAGGGTAGATAACAACACGTCTGCCACGCTGATCCTCAACACTGGGGCCCCTTAGGGGTGTGTACTTAGAACCTGGGATAATAACCTAATAATCACAGTGGTTGTAGAGTGTGCAACAGGCCAGCTCCTCAGGAGTAAATGTCAGTTGGCTTTTCATAGCCCATCATTGAGTTTGAGACAGCAGGTGCGGTAGAGAGCGAGTCCAAAACAGCAGGTCTGGGACAAGGTAGCACGTCCGGTGAACAGTTCAGGGTTCCATAGCCACAGGAAGAACAGTTGAAACTGGAGCAGCAGTATGACCAGGTGGACTGGGGACAGCAAGGAGTCATCAGGCCAGGTAGTCCTGAGGCATGGTCCTAGGGCTCAGGTCCTCAGAGAGAAAGAGCGAGAGAGAGGGAGAGATATTACTTAAATTCACACAGGACACCGGATGAGACAGGAGAAATTCTCCATATATAACAGACTCACCCTAGCCCCCCAACACATTAACTATTGCAGCATAAATGCTGGAGGCTGAGACAAGGCTACCCTGAGACGAAGCTGAGTATAGCCCACAAAGATCTCCCCCACTGCACAAACCCAAGGGTGGTGCCAACCCGGACAGGAAGATCACGTCAATGACTCAACCCACTCAAGTGACACACCCCTCCTAGGGACGGCATGGAAGAGCACCAGTAAGCCAGTGACTCAGCCCCCGTAATAGGGTTAGAGGCAGAGAATCCCAGTGGAGAGAGGGGAACCGGCCAGGCAGAGACGGCAAGGGAGGTTCGTCACTCCAGCGCCTTTTCGTTCACCTTCACACCTCTGGGCCAGACTACAGTCAATCATAGGACCTACTGAAGAGAAGAGTCTTCAATTAAGACTGCGTCTCTCACATGAATAGGCAGACCATTCCATAAAAATTGAGCTCTATAGGAGGAAGCTCTGCCTCCAGCTGTTTGCTTGGACAGTAAGGACATTAAGGAGGCCTGCGTCTTGTGACCGTAGCGTACATGTAGGTATGTACGGCAGGACAAAATCAGAAAGATAGGTAGGAGCAGGCCCATATAATGCTTTGTAGATTAGCAGTAAAACCTTGAAATCATCCCTAGACTTAACAGGAAGCCAGTGTACAGAGGTTAGCACTGGAGTAATATGATCAAATATTTTGGTTCTTGTCAAGATTCTAGCAGCCGTGTTTAATACTAACTGAAGTTGTATTTAGTGCTTTATCCAGGTAGCCAGGAAGTATAGCATTGCAGTAGTCTAATCTAGAAGCGACAAAAGCATGGATACATTTTTCTGCATAATTTTTGGACAGAAAGTTTCTGAATTTTGCAATGTTACGAAGATGGAAAAAAGGGTCCGGAGTAACGCCGAGGTCCTTCAGTTTCATTTGTGATGACTGTACAACCGTCAAGATTTCTTGTCAGTTGATTTCTCAGAAGACCATCCACAGAGACAAACTGATATCTTTCCGACAGATCTAAACCAGGCCAGAACTTGTCCGTGTAGACCAATTTGGGTTTTCAATCTCTCCAAAAGAATGTTGTGATCGATGGTATCAAAGCAGCACTAAGGTCTAGGAGCACGAGGACAGATGCAGAGCCTTGGTCTGACGCCATTAAAAGGTAATTTACCACCTTCACGAGTGCCGTCTCAGTACTATGATGAGGTCTAAAAGCAGCTCTTTCAGTAGTTTAGTTGGAATAGGGTATGCAGCTTGAAGGTTTAGAGGCCAAGACGGTTTTCATCAATGTGTCAAGAGATATCGGATTAAAAAACTTGAGTGTCTTCCTAGGTCCTGGCAGAGTTGTGCAGACTCAGAAAAGCTTTGGAGAAATACGCAGCTTTAAAGAGGAGTCCGTAATATGCTTTCTAATGATCATGATTTTTTCGTCAAAGAAGTTCATGAATTTATCACTGCTGAAGTGAAAGCCATCCTCTCTTGGGGAATGCTCCTTTTTAGTTAGCTTTGTGACAGTATCAAAAGTACAGTTTGGATTGTTCTTATTCTCCTCAATTAAGTTGGAAAAATAGGATGATCGAGCAGCAGTTGAGGGCTCTTCAGGGTATTTTCTGTATACCAGGGAGCTAGTTTCTTATGACAAATGTGTTTAGGGGTACAACTGCATCTAGGGTATTACACAAGGTTGATTTTAGTTCCTTATTTAGGTGGGTACTCTGACGTCCTTGGGTAGGTGGAGGGAGTCTGGAAGGGCATCTAGAAATGTTTGGGTTGTCCAAGAATTTATAGTACGGCTTTTGATGATCCTTGGTTGGGGTCTGAGCAGATTATTTGTTGCAATCGTAATAAAATGGTGGTCCGATAGTCCAGGATTATGAGAAAAAACATTAAGATCCACAATATTTATTCCACAGGAAAAAACTAGGTCCAGAGTATGACTGTGACAGTGAGTAGGTCCGGAGACATGTTGGACAAAACCCACTGAGTTGATGATGGCTCCGAAAGCCTTTTGTAGTGTGTCTGTGGACTTTTCCATGTGAATATTAAAGTCACCAAAAATTAGAATATTATCTGCCATGACTACAAGGTCCGATGGGAACTCGGTGAGGAATGCTGTATACGGCCCAGGAGGCCTGTAAAAAAGTGATTGAGTAGGCTGCGTAGATTTCATGACTAGAAGCTCAAAAGACGAAAATGCAGTCTTTTTTTTTTTTAATATTGAAATATACTATCATAAATGTTTGCAACACCTCCACCTTTGCGGGAACACTAAGGGATATGGTCACTGGTGTAACCAGGAGGAGAGGCCTCATTTATCACAGTAAATTCATTAGGCTTAAGCCATGTTTCAGTCAGGCCAATCACATCAAGATTATGATCAGTGATTAGTTCACTGACTTGGAAGTGAAGGATCTAACATTTTAAGTAGCCCTATTTTGAGATGTGAGATTTCACAATCTCTTTCCATAATGACAGGAATGGAGGAGGTCTTTCTTCCAGTGAGATTGCTAAGGCAAAAACCGGCATGTTTAGTTTTGCCCATGTTGGCCCAACCTAGATCGAGTCACAGACACGGTCTCAATGGGGATATCTGAGCTGACTACACTGACTATGCTAGTGGCAGACTCCACTAAGCTGGCAGGGTGGCTATCTCATTGTGGAGCTAGAGGAGTTCGAGCCGAGCAGAGCTAATGGTGGGAGGCTTCGGTGTCTCAGACTCTGTAACGGGTGGATGAGAGACCAGAGAAGACTGACTCGTTGCTTAATGGGGAGAACCGGTTGAAATGTTCTGTCGGCTGAATGAGCAACACCGGTTGAGCATTCCTACAGCAGTTCCTTCCAGAAGCCATGAGAAAATGATCCAGCTGTGATGACTGTGCGAGGGGATTGACACTACTCTCTGTACTTATTGGTGGCACAGACGCTGTTTCATCCTTTCCTACACTTAAATTACCCTTGCCTAACGATTGCATCTGAAGCTGGGCTTGCAACACAGCTATCCTCGCCATAAGGCAATCGTTTTCCTGTATATTTTGAGAAGCTTCGGCTGATGGAGGTCTTGTAGAACCATGTCCAGATAAATTGTCCGGAGTGAAAAAGTTTAATGAAGAAAGTTGAGCGAGGCAAAAAATATAAAACGGTAATTAAAAAAAAAAAACCCATAAAGTTGGCAGGTAGCAAAGAAACGTTGGGCAACAAACCGCACAGCAGTATGTAAACAAGTCTACAAGTTGTGACCGGAAATTACGATAACGTATTGGAAGGAACAATATGACTCCTGAACAGCTAATCAAATGGCTTCCCAGAACATCTCTTAAAAATACCTTTTTATATGCTCAACTGTCACCACCTTTTAGACAACCATCACACCCGAGTCATCTTTGTCTCAGATCAGATCTCATATTCAGACCGACTCAAGGGTTCAGGCTAAACAAATGTTGTGGAACAAAGAGATTTAATTGTCTTCCCTACCCCTACTTCGCTCCACCTGAGTCATCTCACCCCTGTAGGAGCCTTGGGGCCTTTAGTACTTTAGTTCCCCATTCCATCGCCAACCACTCGGATTAATGGCTGTTTTGGCAACAATGAGATCATAGCTAATTTGGCTGTGCTGATGTTTCCTGCTGAATGCTACCTGGTTCCATTGTGGCTGGTGTCGTGGCTGGCTGCTTCCAGCTCAGGCTGGTAATTGAGCAGCTGTTTAGTGACACCGGTCGTGAACCGTGCAGTGGTTAGGAAGTTAGAGGAGGAACCTCAACCTTTCATTGGACAGAAGAAGAATGTGGATTTTCTGCATTTTGAATGTTTAAGTGTATAATCCTATGGTTTGACGCACCATTTACCCTGAGATTGCTTTAATTAAGATGTTAGCCAAGTTGTGTTTTGGGTGGCAGTGTTGGCTGGGTAGAAGGCTAGGCAGACCCAGGGGCTGTAAAGACCTGTTCTAGACTTGGCACAGAGTTCTTAGTTCCCTCAGCTGTTTCAGGATCAATAGAACCTAGAATAGAACAAGTTAGAATCTGGTTGCTCCGTTATAATCTGAGAGTTCCGTTAGCATCAAATGTCTGGTGTGTTTACTGTAATCATGTGTAATAGAGGAGGTCTTAGCGGTGCCCTGGCAGTGCTCCTTGGTGGGTAACCAAAGCCTCACCCTGGCTGACCAAAACACTCACAAAGATCAAAACAAGCAGCCTGTAAAAGGAAAGCTGTCATGAATGGGTACTAGGATGGATGAGGGGACATGGATAATGTTATTGATATTGGGCCATTTTAAGGAGCACTTGATGGACAATGGGATGCCACCTTTTCAGTAACTAGTACCCTAGACCCACTCCTAATCGCATACCGCCAGATCTACAGATGACTCAATCTCAATCGCACTCCACACTGCCCTTTCCCACCTGGACAAAAGGAACACCTATGTGAGAATACTGTTAATTGACTACAGCTCAGCATTCAACACCATATTGCCCACGAAGCTCATCCCTGTGTGGCCAACACGACTCTAACACCATCATTAAGTTTGCTAACGACACAACAGTGACAACGATGAGACAGCCTATAGGGTGGAGGTCAGAGACCTGGCAGTGTGCGAACAGGCCCCTATTAACATGGACGGGGCTGTAGTGGAGCGGTGTCCACATCACCAACAAACTATCATGGTCCAAAACACACCAAGACAGTCGTGAAGAGGGCACTACAACACCTTTCCCCCCTCAGGAGACTGAAAAGATTTTGCATTGGTCCCCAGATCCTCAAAAAGTTCTACAGCTGCACCATCGAGAGCATCCTGACCGGTTGCATCACCCCCTGGTATTGCAACTGACCGTAAGATGCTACAGAGGGTAGTGGGTAAAGCCCCGTTTCCTACCATCCAGGACCTACAGTGGCAAGAAAAAGTATGTGAACCCTTTGGAATGATCTGGATTTCTGCATAAATTGGTCATAAAATTAGATCTGATCTGATCATCTACACCACAACAACAGACAAACACAGTGTGCTTAAACTAATAACTCACAAATTATTGTATTTGTCTTGTCTATATTGAATACATAATTTAAACATTCACAGTGTAAGGTTAGAAAAAGTATGTGAACCCCTAGGCTAATGACTCCTCCAAAAGCTATTTGGAGTCAGGAGTCAGCTAACCTGGAGTACAATCATTGAGATTGGAGATGGTTACAGTTGGTTACAGCTGCCCTGCCCTATAAAAAACACTCACAAAATGTGAGTGTGCTATTCACAAGAAGTATTTCCCCACGTGAACCAATATCTCAGAAGACCCCAGATTAAGAATTGTTGACTTGCATAAAGCTGGAAAGGATTACAAAAGTGTCTCTAAAAGCCTTTGATGTTCATCAGTCCACGGGTAGACAAATTGTCTATAAATGGAGAATGTTCTGCACAGTTGATACTCTCCCTAGGAGTGGCCGTCCTACAAAGATGACTGCAAGATCACAGGTCAGAATGCTCAATGAAGAAGATTCCTAGAGTGTCAGCTAAAGAGTTAAAGAAATCTCTGGAACATGCTAACATTTCTGTTGACGAGTCTACGATACGTAAAACACTAAACAAGAATGGTGTTCATGGGAGGACACCACGGAGGAGCCACTGCTGTCCAAAAAAGCATTGCTGCACTTCTTAAGTTCGCAAAAGAGCATCTGGATATTCCACAGCGCTACAGGCATTATGTTCCGTGGACAGATTAAACTAAAGTTGTTTGGAAGGAACACACAACACTATGTGTGGAGGAAAAAAAAGACTCAGCACACCAACATCACAACCTCATCCTAACTGTGAAGTATGTTAAGGGGAGCATCATGGTTTGGAGCTGCTTTGCTGCCTCAGGGCCTGGACAGCTTGCTATCATCGATGGAAAAATGAATTCCCAAGTTTATCAAGACATTTTCCAGGAGATTGTATGGTTATCTGTCTGCCAATTGAAGCTCAACAGAAGTTGGGTGATGCAACAGGACAACGACCCAAAACACAGAAGTAAATCAACAACAGAAGACAATACGCCTTCTGGAGTGGCCCAGTCAGAGTCCTGACCTTGTGGAGTGTCCCTGTCAGAGTCCTGACCTTGTGGAGTGACCCAGTCAGAGTCCTGACCTTCTGGAGTGTCCCAGTCAGAGTCCTGACCTTCTGGAGTGGCCCAGTCAGAGTCCTGACCTTCTGGAGTGGCCCAGTCAGAGTCCTGACCTTCTGGAGTGGCCCAGTCAGAGTCCTGACCTCAACGTGATTGAGATGATGTGGCATGACCTCGAGCGTTTCACACCAGACATCCCAAGAATATTGCTGAACTGAAACAGTTTTGTAAAGAGGAATGGTCCAAAATTCCTCCTGACCGTTGTGCAGGTCTGATCCGCAACTACAGAAAACATTTGGTTGAGGTTATTGCTGCCAAAGGAGTGTCAACCAGTTATTAATCCAAGGGTTCACATACTTTTCCCACCCTGCACTATGAATGTTTACACGGTGTGTTCAATAAAGACATGAAAACATATAATTGTTTTTGTCTTATTAGTTTAATCAGACTGAGTCTGTCTATTTTGCCATATTCTAATTGGTTTGTCGAACTGTATGTTTCTTTTGATGGCATAGAAGTTACCTGTGGTGCTGATGTTTAGGCAGAAGTATGTATAGTTTTTTGTGTTCTCTAGGGCAACTGTGTCTAGATGGAATTTGTATTCGTGGTCCTGGCAACTGGACATTTTTTAGAACACCATTATCTTTGTCTTACTGAGATTTACTGTCAGGGGCCAGGTCTGTCAGGGCCCAGGTCTGTCAGGGCCCAGGTCTGTCAGGGCCCAGGTCTGTCAGGGCCCAGGTCTGACAGAATCTGTGCAGAAGATCTAGGTGCTGCTGTAGGCCCTACTTGGTTTGGGACAGAAGCACCATATCATCAGCAAACATCAGCATTTGACTTCAGATTCTAGTAGTGTGAGGCCAGGTGCTGCAGACTGTTCTAGTGCCCTCGCCAATTCATTGATATATATGTTTAAGAAGGTGGGGCTTAAGCTGCATCCCTGTCTTATCCTCCGGCCCTCTGGAAAGAAAGCTGTGTGTTCTTTGCCAATTTTAACCGTACACCGGTTTGTTTACATGGAGTTTAGAATGTCGTGTGTTTTTCACCCAACACCACTATCCATTCATTTCAATAGCAGACCCTCATGCCAAATTGAGTCAATCCGTTTTTTGAAATCAGCAAAAAACATTAGAAGACATTTTGTCTTTCTTTTGGTTGGTTTGTTTGTTTGTATGTCAATTAGTGTGTGCAGGGTGAATATGTGGTCTATCGTACGGTAATTTGGTAAAAAGCCCATTTGACATTTGCACAGTACATTGTTTTCACTGAGGAAATGTACGAGTTTGCTGTTAATGATAATGCAGAGGATTTTCCCAAGGTTGCTGTCTCTCTGTCTCTCTCGCTGTCTCTCATCTGCTGACTTTTCTTTTCTTCAATTCTCTGGAGAGTCATAAAAGAAGATGCATGCCGACAGGCTCTTATCTTGTCTGTCAGCGCAATAAAGCAGTTAAATAAACAGAGTAGGGCGTGTGCGTAGTTCATGTCTACTTCCATGTCTGTGTGTGTGTGGAGCTGTCGCTACTCACTTTCAAACGTTTCGTGGAGCACCAACTAAAAGCAAATAAGTTCAATAGACAGTAGGATTTTATCCTTCTGTGCTGTCGGAAAACTGGCAGAATTCTTCTGTGTTGTATTTTAGTCTTTGGAACCACCAGGTTGCACAATGAACAGAAACACTGGGTCTTGATTTCTCAAATCAAGCCTTAGTCCAACAGCTGGACAGTGGCCATGACATCTGCCCGGTAAAATCAGTGTTGTCGGCGAAGCCGCAGATTGACGTCCATTGTGCGAACATTCTTCTTATTCTTGTGAGTTTACGGGTGGACCTGCTGATTTACATGGATGTTTACTTGGCAGCTTGTTGCCTCAGCAACCGTCTGTCACCATATGATTAAAAGTCTCTGGACTGATCTCATTCAATGTCTGATGTAAACGAACCTTCCACAGTACAGTAACAATATGATTGGTTCAGATCTCTGAAATCCAATAAAAATCCCTTGGAAGGATTCACCTTGATGGTGATGATGATGCATCCAACAGAATGCTCTAAATATCACTGTATTAAATGAACAATCTTCACGTGTTTGTGACAGGTTTGAAGACACAAAGCTGTGGCATGAATCAATGTGGGTGGGGAGTGTCAAGCTACTACCTGTGAACATGTAAGGTCTTTTCACCCGAATGACTGGAAGCCTCTTGCATTGTATGAACGTTTGCTTGAGCCCCCAAAAATGTATTCTACTGGTGTTTTCTGTGTTATGTACTGAATATTGCTGTCTGTGAGAGAGTATAAGTATATGTCTGTATTTATGTATCTGTGTGTGAGTTAGTGTTGCAAGGTATACTAATATTAATTTATAAAAATAGTCAGTGATCTGAGACACATTCATGAGTCCATAAGTTTAAGTCCACCATCAGTCAGAGATATTTGGCCCGTGTGGAAAAAAAATCTACAGTGGAGTGTGTGTGTGTGTGTGTGCGCGTGTGCGCGAAAGCCAGTGGGCAGAATATGAATTGCCCTCTTCTCTCTCACTGTTTCATAGCTTTAAGTCCTTATGCACCAGATCCAGTGCTCTTCATATTAAACCATCAGGTATTTCACACAACGTACATTTTATGTTCCCATTACATGCAATATGTATAGGGAAATGTTTTATACTGTATCAAGTGTTTTTTTTTACTTTCTCAGTATTTTTTTCAATTTGTAACTTTCTCTTCACCTATACTTTTTTGTGTAATGGAATTGCTTGAGGATGTGACACACTGCATCCGGAAAGTATTCAGACCCCTTGACTTTTTCCACGTTTTGTTAAGTTAACATTATTTTCTAAAATGGATTTTAAAAAATAAATACAAATAAAAACATCAATCTTCAAGCCCAATAATGACAAAGCAAAAACAGTTTTTATTTTTTTGATTGGACATGATTTGGAAAGGCACACACCTGTCTATATAAGGACCCACAGTTGACAGTGCATGTCAGAGCAAAAACCATGCCACGAGATTTGAAGGAATTACCCGTAGAGCTCTGAGACATGATTATGTCGGGGGACCGATCTGGGGAAGGGTATCAAAAAATGTCTGCAGCATTGAAGGTCCCCAAGAACACAGTGACCTCCATCATTCTGAAATCAAAGAAGTTTAGAACCACCAACAACTACTGTAGAGCTGGCCGCCTGGCCAAAATGATCAATCGGGTCAGAAGGGCCTTGGTCAGGGAGGTTACCAGGAACCTGATGGTCACTCTTACAGACCTCCGGAGTTCCTCTGTGGAGATGGGAGAACCTTCCAGAAGGACAACCATCTCTGCAGCACTCCACCAATCAGGCCTGTATGGTAATGGCCAGACGGAAGCCACTCCTCAGTAAAAGGCACATGACAGCCTGCTTGGAGTTTTCCAAAAGGCACATAAAGACTCTTAGACCATAAGAAACAAGATTATCTGGTCTGATGAAACCAAGATTGGTCAGGAGGAAACCAGACACCATCTCTTCGGTGAAGCATGTTTGGATATTTCCTGTGGGGATATTTTTCAGCCCCAGGGACTAGGAGACTAGTGAGGATCGAGGGAAAGATGAACGGAGTAAAGCACAGAGAGATCCTTGATGAAAACATGCTCAAGACCTCAGACTGGGGCAGAAATTCACCTCCCAACAGGACAACGACCCTAAGCACACAGCCAAGACAACGCAGGAGTGGCTTCAGGACAAGTGTCTGAATGTCCTTGAGTGGCCCAGCCAGAGTCCAGGCTTGAACCCGATCGAAAATCTCTGGAGAGGCCTGAAAATAGATGTGCAGAGACACTACCCTTCCAACCTGACTGAGCTTGAGAGAATCTGCAGAGCAGAATGTGAGAAACTCCCCAAATACAGGTGTGCCAAGCTTGTAGTGTCATACCCAAGAAGACTTGAGGCTATAATCTCTGCCAAAGGTTCTTCAACAAAGTACTGAGTAAAGGGTCTGAATACTTATGTAAATTTGATATTTGCATTTTTTTTATTGCAAAAATGTCTAAACCTGTTTTTGCTTCGTCATTATGGATTATTATGTGTAGATTGATGAGGAATATATATATATTTTTAAACATCTATTTTATAATAAGTCTAATGTAACAAAATGTGTAAAAAGTCAAGGGTCTGAATATTTTACGAATGCACTGTATGTCAGTATGATATACTGTAACAGCATACTCGTAGTATACAGTTGCGTTTTGCTAGTTGTAATGACATTTACGGAGTTGTGCTTTCTCTTGTCTGTCACAGACAAGACATGAGGCCTTGTCCAGGTCACAGCTTGGGGGTAGCAGCCTTATTTAAAATAAAAAAAGCTCGGCCTTAGGAGACGTACATCATCTAAATAGCTGCGTTAAAACAGCCCTCTGCTTTTCTTACATCTGATTTTGTTTGCTGCTCTCTGTGCAGGTGTTTTGACTGGTAGGCTATAGCTCATGTATTTCCCTGGAATAAAATGGCTTTCATCATTTATCCTAAATAAAGACCCGTTCTCTATTCAAGGCCACAAATCATTCCTATTTATATGCACTTACAGAAAAAACACTATATATATTTATTCATTCAAGGACTGGTTTGGATTTTGACCCGTTCTCCTCTTAGCTAGCAGTTTCTTACTGCTCATAAAACATTACAATACCATTAGGAAAGGTAAAGTCAAAATCCAAATCAGTCCTTGAATGAATAAATATATAGTGTTTTTACAGTCTACCGTAAAATGTACTGGTTCATCTCTGGTCTCTGACATGGTGATCTATGAAAAAGATACAAGATATGTGGATCCTCATAAACGTGTTACAGCAGGGTAAAGATCAGGTGGAAGAGGATCGCTTTGTACTGTACAACACCTATACAGCTGAATGAGGATTCTCTCCGTAAATAACCCCTAGAGGTGGGGAGTCATAGTTCAGAAGAGGTAGGAATGGCTCACTTCATGACCTCTAACCTTCAGCATTTGACCTTGTGGCTAGGACACTCACTTAACTGGACCACATAGATGAGTGTTTCCACAGTCTCACTCGGTCTCCTCTTGTTTCTGTTTATCCACTGTTTTTATGGATAATCTACGTTCACTTTTCAACTTTCCCCTTTAAAGTGACAAGCTTTTAGGTACAGATAGCAACCGTTTAAAGGCAGTGCTTTGTCATTAAAGAGGCAATCTGGCACAAAATCTGTCAATTTCCCCCCTCTTTTTTTATCTGTCCCGTCTCTGGATGATCTTGGTGCATGAGGGGTGTCTGGGCTGTACCCTGCCCACCCACGAGGCCCTCCGGGCGGGGAGAATCTGAGGCTGTTGTCTCCCCTCTGGATCTCTGAGCATTCTCCATGTAAACAGCCTCCCTACAGGGCCAGAGACATGGAAAACTGACTGTTATTATTACAGCAGATGACAGACATTCACCTCTGAAGAACTTCACATTTAGATTGCTCTCTCACTCTAATTTCTCTCTCTCTCTCTCTGTCTCTCTACCTTTTGTCTCTCTCGTACCATGTTCAATTATTGGAGGATTATGAATAACTTTTCAGCAGTGGAAAAAGCGAGTAATGGCCAAAACAGAGTCATCACCATTTAACTAGAGTGCAGCCTGAGAAGACAGGGAAAGGTGTACCGGTCGCTCTCGGTGTGTGTGTGTGTGTGTGCTGCGCTCCGGTTCAACGGATGCCCTACTGTCGCTACAGCAACCGGACAGTTGACTAATTTCCATGGAATCTCCTCCAGCCAATCACACATTTTGGAAGTTTATTTTGAGTTGTGAGTTTAATGGAGATGCTCAAAGTATTTTGGAGATCTGTTTCCTTATAATAAACGGTTGTTGCACTGTGTGTTGTGTAAATGTTATTGCTGTAGCTAGCAGTGTGTTTGCCTTGGAGATAACGGGTAGTCCATTGGCTTGATCCTCCTTCGCTTCTAATCTTACTGGTTTATTCCTCCTCTCTCATTGGGAATCTTAAGACAAAGCCACAGCGCGGTCCTTCCTCGTAGGGGCCTCCAGCTATGCAAACATACACTACCACTTAGAAATGTCCTTGTTTTTTAAAGAAAAGCTATTTTTATTGTCCATTTTAAAACTCTATCAAATTGATGATCATAAATACAGTGTAGACATTTAATGTTGTAAAATAAAAAATATTACACCTTTATTTAACCAGGTAGTTGAGAACAAGTTCTCATTTACAACTGCGACCTGGTCAAGATAAAGCATAGTAGTTCGACACAAACCTCAACACAGAGTTACACATGGAATAACAAACATACAGTCTACATAGGCGTACAGAGGCCCATTATCAGCAACCATCACTCCTGTGTTCCAATGACATGTTGTGTTAGCTAATCCAAGTTTATCATTTTAAAAGGCTAATTGATCATTAGAAAACCCTTTTGCAATTATGTTAGCACAGCTGAAAACTGTTGTTCTGATTAAAGAAGCAATAAAACTGTCCGCCTTTAGTCTGGTGGAGTATCTGGAGCATCAGCATTTGTGGGTTCGATTACAGGCTCGAAAGGGCCAGAAACAAAGACCTTTCTTCTGAAACTCATCAGTCTATTCTTGTTCTGAGAAATGAAGGCTATTCCATGCGAGAAATTGCCAAGAAACTGAAGATCTGGTGCAATGCTGTGTACTACTCCCTTCACAGAACAGCGCAAACTGGCTCTAACCAGAATAGAAAGAGGAGTGGGAGGCCCAGGTGCACTACTGAGCAAGAGGACAAGTACATTAGAGTGTCTAGTTTGAGAAACAGATGCCTCACAAGTCCTCAACTGGCAGCTTCATTAAATAGTACCCACAAAACACCAGTCTCAACGTCAACAGTGAAGAGGCGACTCCGGGGTGCTGGCCTTCTAGGCAAGGACCCCAAACTTTTGAACGGCACACACTCCCCCACCCAGACTTTCACGACCACCATTTTATCAGCGTATTTACGAATGAATCAAATCAAATGTTATTAGTCACATGCGCCGAATACAACAGGTATTGTGTCTAAACGGTGAAATGCTTATTTACAAGCCCTTAACCAACAATGCAGTTAAAAAAAATACGAAAAAAAAGAGCAGCAGTAAAATAACAATAGCGAGACTATATACGGAGGGTACCGGTACAGAGCCAATGTGCTGGGGCACCGGATAGTTGAGGTAAAATGTACATGTAGGTGGAGTTATTAAAGGGACTATGCATAGATGACAACAGAGAGCAGCAGCGGTGTAGTATTTCATGTATTCTCTATCATTTCTCCTGTTCAGATGTTAACAGAGAGTTTGACGTGGTTCCCATGACAGAGGTCTCTCCAGTGCAGCTTTCCCTGACGCTGTTTTTTATTTTAGGCCCAAAGCTCATGGGAAAGCTATTTCTGTCCTCTCAGGCTCAGAAAACAGCTAGGGCCTGTGGTGTATTAACAGGTGTAATGTGCCCAAGGCCCAGATATAACCCATTTACCAAACACACTGGGAATAAATAAACTATTTGGAGGGGAAAGTTATGGATTGTTATAGATTTGAAGTTTGAGCAATGACGCAGCGTACATGTAGAAAAGCTGCACATGCGCAGAAACTTAGGATGTTTTGCTATCGGGAAGAGGCTTCCAGAGAATTCCTGAAATGCAGCCCCTCCATAATTTGAACATGAGTTTGTGTTTTTCCATTGTTATTATGATACAATGAAGGATATTGTACCATCCATCACATGTAAGTACTGTATAATAATAACACGTTGTGGGATGGGGACCCTAAAAGGCTGTGGGAATCAGATCACGATCAAATCACTAGTGACTTTTTGTATACATTGTTACCATGGCAACACTGCCAGATGTACTCGGGACATAGAGTACGCAAGCAATATATAGACTGAAGGCAATTTGTCATAACTTCAAGCCTTTGGCGTGTTATCAGATCATTCCCCGCAGTCGCAGCATTGTACATACAAAAGCTGGTGATCTTAGGTTTCTGAACATGTATTTTCATATCTCTGATAACCTATTGCAGAATATAGCACTGTTACATTAATCATGCTTGAGATCTGCAGTCGAGTAAAATCAAGCGGTGTAGGTCGGTCCCACAGAGAAGCTTGGTTTGACATAGAACTCCTTATACATTACAAGACATACAGTAAAGAGACCATCCTGTGGGTCGGTCTGGGTCTCAGTGTCCCCATCCTGTGGGTCGGTCTGGGTCTGTGTCCCCATCCTGTGGGTCGGTCTGGGTCTCAGTGTCCCCATCCTGTGGGTCGGTCTGGGTCTCAGTGTCCCCATCCTGTGGGTCGGTCTGGGTCTGTGTCCCCATCCCTGTGGGTCGGTCTGGGTCTCAGTGTCCCCATCCTGTGGGTCGGTCTGGGTCTCAGTGTCCCCATCCTGTGGGTCGGTCTGGGTCTCAGTGTCCCCATCCTGTGGGTCGGTCTGGGTCTCTGTGTCCCCATCCTGTGGGTCGGTCTGGGTCTCTGTGTCCCCATCCTGTGGGTCGGTCTGGGTCTCTGTGTCCCCATCCTGTGGGTCGGTCTGGGTCTCAGTGTCCCCATCCTGTGGGTCGGTCTGGGTCTCAGTATCCCCATCCTGTGGGTCGGTCTGGGTCTCAGTGTCCCCATCCTGTGGGTCGGTCTGGGTCTCAGTGTCCCCATCCTGGATCGGTTTGTCTGTGTCCCCATCCTGGATCGGTCTGGGTCTCAGTGTCCCTCAGGACCTCCAGAGAATGCTGGTCCGCCTTGTTTCCCATATGATGTTCCTCAAACAGACCCAAACAGACACGGCCATGGGTTCAACATAGCAGCCAGCAGCTAGTCAGAGGTCTCCCACTGTCTCTGCAGCTGCTGAGTACATCAGGATCCTTAGCTATAGGCTGGCTGGATGAAAACCACACGCATACACACACACATTCACACAGTCGGTCGAGGGGATTTTCCTCCCAGTCCAGTCCAGCAACCCTTGTCTGTGACCAACAGGAGAGAAAAAAACTCTCCAAGCCAAACCTTCGTACCATAACCGCTAACTGCTACACAGCCTACATTGTTGTCACCATATTAATTAACGTCAATGTCAACATAGTTCTAATAGCTAACGCGTTAGTAAACCTACAATCCATGTGTACAACCACGCAGCACAGTGTACAGCAAGCAGTTTAGCAGTCATACCGGCGGGCCCTGGTGGCAATAAATTAATAAAACCGACAGTTTACCTTAACATAAATGGCATTCCTCTCTGTTTGAGTCAGGTTGTTGCGTAGGCTAAATTAGCTGCATTAGCTAAGTAAGTGAAAGGTCAACTAAGAAGAAGAAAGGAATACAAAGAAATATAGCTCGCTCTCTCTGCTGCCTCTCCTTAATTTTTTGATAAATATTTATTTTCACCCCCTTCCATAGACTTACACAGTAATTATTATTACTTCTGAAGGATGTCCTATCAGAGCTCTTGCAGCATGAACTGACTTGCTGTCCATCCAATCAAAGAATCAGAGAATGAATCTAATACTGAAAGCATGAGCTACCAACTAGTACTGCAGTCTGACTCAAGTCAGAAATTGCATAACTTGCGACTTGAATTGGACCCTCAAGACTCGGGAGTCGACTTGAGACTGATAATTTCAAAAGTTATCTGGCCAGGTTTTTTACTTTTGTTACTAATTTTGTGGCACAGAGTCTCTGTGGATTACTCTCCACGCAGCCAGAGGCAGTAGCCGCAGCATCGCCCTTGCAATAAAAAGTGAAACAGATTGGCTAGTGAAAAGCACACTCTGCCCTCCGATTGGTAATGAATAATTTACTTATGAAGCTTGCATGTTAAAACAAATTATTACTGCGGCGAAGAGGCACATCTTCCGCCAGTGGAGAGCGCTTTGTTCTCTCGTTGAAATATTTGCCTTTGCAGTCACACATTTAAATGCATGTGTTAACTCTATATTCCGTCTTACAATAATTGTTAGCATTTAAATCATCCCATCCCGTACTGTTTACTGCAACACTTAGACATTACTGTTTTATGTTTGATACTATACATTTTCATTGACCATTTCTTGCCCTCTGAGTGGGCGCGATGTTGATTATACACCGGAACACTCACATATATATATATATATCTGTCAATTTTTTGGAGCGTGCGTGCCTCATTGCGCATAGAAATAGGCTACATGCACTACGCTTTGGAGTTAGTACGTTGAATAAGATAAAAATCGTTGTTCCATGTATGAATGGTGATGAAATATCATTCATAATCATTAAGTTTTAAGAAAAATGTGGATGTGGAAATTGCCTTTTACATTGTAGAACCAGTTTGTTTATTGGTTGTAATTGCCAATTAGGTAAGTGTATGGTCCTGGGAGGGGCCAAGTGTTGAGCTCCTGTTAGACAGATTCCTTTTGGTTTCTCAAGGGGAGGCTGTGCAGTCTTGCCCTCTACCTGTGTCCATTCAGATTGGTTAAGCCTGATACAGAGGATATTTGGTAAATAAACATATTTTTTTGTGAGGTGTGGCACTTTCACCATTGGTCCTGTAAATGAATCTACGCTCTGAGCATGTCAACCTGCTTCCTGCTGATTTCATGCCCTTAATAGAACTACCCCTCCCGGATCCGGGAGAATTGTCATCAACTGACACAAATTAGCATAACGCAACGGACAAAAAATATTACTAGAAAATATTCATATTCATGAAATCACAAGTGAAATACAGTGAAACACAGCTTAGCCTTTTGTTAATCACCCTGTCATCTCATCTCAGAAATTATGCTTTACAGCCAAAGCAAGACAAGCATTTGTGTAAGTTTATCGATAGCCTAGCATAGCATTATGTCCAGTTAGCAGTAGACAACTTGGTCACGAAAATCAGAAAAGCAATCAAATTAAATCGTTTACCTTTGATGAGCTTTGGATGTTTTCACTCACGAGACTCCCAGTTAGATAGCAAATGTTCATTTTGTCCCATAAAGATTATTTTTATAGCTGAAATACCTCCGTTTGTACTTCACGTTTGGTTGAGAAATCCACCGGAAACTGTGGTCACGACAACGCCGAAAAATATTCCAAATTAGATCCATAATATCGACAGAAACACGGAAAACGTTTTTTTATAATCAATCCTCAAGGTGTTTTTCAAATATCTATTCGATAATATATCAACCGGGACAGGTGGCTTCTTAGTAGGAAAGAGAGAAGAGAAGAAGAGAGAGAACAATGGCCGCATTCGTCTATTACGCAAAAATCACTGAGAGCCACCAGCTGACCACTGACGCAATGTTGTCGTTCAGGCTCATTTTTCAAAATAAAAGCCTGAAATTGTGTATTATGACACTAGACACATTAGGGAAGCCATAGAAAATGGAATCTGGTTGATGTCCCATTCACTGCTCAATAGGGACGCATAGGAACGCAGAGCTTTCTAAATAAGAGTCTCTTCCTGATTGGATTTTTCTCAGGCTTTCGCCTGCAATATAATTTCTGTAATACTTATACTCACAGACAATATTTTTACAGTTTTGGAAACTTTAGAGTGTTTTCTATCCTAAGCTGTCAATTATATGCATATTCTAGCATCTTGTCCTGACAAAATAGCCCGTTTACTTTGGGAACGTTATTTTTCCAAAAATGAAAATAGTGCCCCCTAGATTCAACAGGTTAAAGAAAAACGAATAGGTTAGTGAGAGCCGGAATTCTTACTGGCTGGTAGGTGATCAAATACTTATGTCATGCAATAAAATGCAAATTAATTACTTAAAAATCATACAATGTGATTTTCTGGATTTTTGTTTTAGATTCCGTCTCTCACAGTTGAAGTGTACCTATGATAAAAAATGACAGACCTCTACATGCTTTGTAAGTAGGAAAACCTGCAAAATCGGCAGTGTATCAAATACTTGTTCTCCCCACTGTATGTAGGTCAGAAACACAAACAGTAGGCTATTTTAATTATGTAGGTCAGAAACACAAACAGTAGGCTATTTTTATTTTGTAGGTCAGAAACACAAACAATAGGCTAGCTTCTTATGCAGGTCAGAAACAGAGACATGTATTTGTTTGGCCAAATGTCCTGATTAAACCCTATTTAGGCAACTGATTTACCTAGCCACCCATAGGATTACTTTGAACGTTGTTGAAACGTGTCATTTTTGGCCATTGTAACGAGACGAGGTGTTAAATCAAACACAATTGTCCGACCTTTGAATGTATATGACTGGTCAGAATTCATCCCATTTTACACTTTAATTGAGGCAAAGTTTATAAGAGGGTTCCATTCCCTAATGTAGTGGTTTGCCCCGGCCGTAAATCCGGTCACATTGAATAACGTCTAGCCTTCATAACGTCTCTGCTTTGGTTGTGTTTGCTTGTTTTTGACACTTCAGTTGATGTACCTGTGTATTGAATTCCTCTTAGGCAGCCAAAGTACAGCACCTCAGTGGCCAAATCAGTATCCAATTGGCTGTATGTTTTGAGACCCACACAAGTTGACAGTTTACAGTCAAATGTACAGAAATTCAAGCCAACTAGTCACATCGCTGGAAACATTACCTTAAGGCACCTACTACCCTTTACTTTATGTACACTGAGGTAAGGAATGTAGAATGACAAACCTAGCTGGAGGTTGTGGTGTAAGGACATAACACTAGCTGGCGATGGCTAGGAAACTGAGGGAGAGGACTGGAGAGTCCTAATAGAGGATGGGACAGAGAACCTGAAGGGCAGAGGGGAAGGAGACAGGGGGAAAGAAGGCCTGGAGGGAGAGACAACCTGAGAGAACCTGAAGGGCAGAGGGGAAGGAGACAGGGGGAAAGAAGGCCTGGAGGGAGAGACAACCTGAGAGAACCTGAAGGGCAGAGGGGAAGGAGACAGGGGGAAAGAAGGCCTGGAGGGAGAGACAACCTGAGAGAACCTGAAGGGCAGAGGGGAAGGAGACAGGGGGAAAGAAGGCCTGGAGGGAGAGACAACCTGAGACTAGAGTAAGGAGAAAAACTAGGTAAGGAAACCAGGGAAAAGAGGGGGAAATCTATGGGGAAGAGGAGACAAACCAGGGGGGAGAACCGGGGGGGGGGGGGGGGGGTCTGTTGTCTGTTGAATCCTCCAGGGCACGGTACGGATTAGAGTGGACAACTCTGGCCGAGGGCCTGTGGAGAGTGTGCGGCGTAATTTAATTTCACGCTCGCTTCCTCCTCCTGATGTCGTTTAGCAAAGCGATCATTTGAAAAGAAAGCTATTAGTCAAGGTTTCTGCCAAGCCCCAGCTGGCCCCGTTACCTCCCACTATAGGAAACCAGGGATTTCTTCGGCAACAGCCGTCAATGCTCAGTCAAAACACAGTCGTTGCCACAATGGGAGGGAGTGAAGGGGACAGAAACCATATGAAACCATAATAATACTAATAAAACTACTACTGCTAATAATAATATACTGTACATGGATTTATTCTACAGTATAGCTAGATACATTTACAGGACTAAAGGCTCTCTCCTTTGAGGTATTTCTGAGTTGTATTGATTCCTTCTATCTGTCCTTGGGGTCAAGGTTGAGGTTTTAACTGTGTTTTTGCATACTATGTTTGCATGTCAAACAATGGGGAAAAGAGTTTAAGTCTCAAAAGCCTTTAAAAAAAAAGTAAACACAAGCGTACATTTTTGGACACACAGCGATGTCAATAAAGAGAAAGCTCTAATCTGCTCATTCAGATGTACTATGCTGGAGTCTTATCGTTGGAGTAGACTTTAGATTTCTCCTCTGAATTGGTTTGGACTTTTGCTCTGTCGAATCCTTATCAGATCCTTCTAATATCATATTTAATCCAAAGAGAAACCAGCTCATTTAGATGATATGAGATACTGTCATATTAATCAATAGATAAGCTACATGACAAATTAGATGGACACCTGCTCGGTGAAACATCTCATTCCAAAATCATGGCCATTAATATGGAGTTGGTCCCCCCTTTGCTGCTATACAGCAAATGGGGGACCAGCCTACACTCTTCTGGGAAGGCTTTCCACTAGATGTTGGAACATTGCTGCAGGGACTTGCTTCCATTCAGTTACAAGAGTGTTAGTGTGGTCGGGCACTGATGTTGGGCGATTAGGCCTGGCTCGCAGTCGGTGTTCCTATTCATCCCAAAGATGTTCGATGGGGTTGAGCTTAGGGCTCTGTGCAGGCCAGTTCTTCCACACCAATCTCGGCAAATCCGTTCTATATGGACTTCTCTTTGTGCCCGGTGCATTGTCATGCTGAAACAGGGAAGGGCCTTCCCCAAACTGTTGCCACAAATTTGGAAGCACGGAATCGTCTAGAATGTTATTTTATGCTGTAGCGTTAAGATTTCCCTTCACTTGAACCCAGATTTGTTTGTCAGACTGCCAGACGGTGAAGCGTGATTCATCACTACAGAGAACGCATTTCCACTGCTCCAGAGTCCGATGGCGGAAAGCTTTCCACCACTCCAGCCGAATCTTGGCATTGCACATGGTGAACTTAGGCTTGTGTTTGGCTGCTCGGCAACGGAAACCCATGGAAACCCACGGAAACCCATTTCATGACGCACCCGATGCACAGTTCTTGTGCTGATGTTGCTTTCAGAGGCAGTTTGGAACTCAGTAGAGGGTGTTGCAACCGAGGACAGGTGATTTTTACGCGCCTCAGCACTCTGTGGTCTCATTCTGTGAGCTTGTGTGGGCCTATCACTTTGCGGTGAACCGTTGTTGGTCCTAGACATTTCCACTTTACGATAACAGCACTTGCAGTTGACTGAGGCAGCTCTAGTAGGGCAGAAATTGTATGAACATACTTGTTGAAAAGGTGGCATCCTATGAAGGTGCCACATTGAAAGTCACTGAGCTCTTCAGTAAGGCCATTCTACTGTCAATGTTTGTCTATGGAGATTGCATGGCTGTGTGGTCAATTTCTTTTTTTTACACACTTGTTCAGCAACGGGTGTGGCTGAAATAGCCGAATCAACTAATTTTAAGTACACATACTTTTGTATATATAGTGTATATCTATTTATAAATATATTGGCTCTGAAAGTGGACTGGGCCTAAAGTATATTGAGAACCTGATTTTGATGATGATGGTGGTTGTTATCCATGGAACATGAACCCAGTATTATGAAACACTAATCAGGGGTCCATTCATTGCTCTGCAGTGCTGAAACCTAGTTCGTCAAGAATTGATTAACAAACTAGAAAAACATAAACCTTAGACTTAATTGGTGTCTCGATGACGTACACAATTAGAAACAAATATTTCCCCAAATTAGTGTCAGGAGCCCCATTAATATTCCAGAACAAATAACAGAACCCCTGTAACAAAAACAATGGAACTCAATAATCATTAACAATTCCCTGCCATTATTATTGTGATCAATTCTATTTATTTTCTTAGTCATATTTGAAAAATCCATTTGGGTGATTGACAGGTAGGTGGGCAGGTTTGAAGGGCTCGTTAGAACAGATTGAAATACCACAGTCCTGCAGTTACTGGGCTATTTCCAGACCTCGAGAATATTCCATTAGGCCACATCTTTACTTTTGTTTCAACTCGCTCTGATTTGTGAACTGATAGGTATGTGGATTCTAAACCTCTTTGTGACATCAGTAACAGACCCTGGATCAGCCTCCTGTCTATTATGATTACACATTTATTTAAGGACAAACAATCACTTTCACAACAGAGAACGAGGCATACTGTGGGACGATCCTGTTTATTTAGTTATGCAGAAGGAGGAAAATAAACCTAGTAATGGTGCATTTACCCAGAAAAAAAACAGTTGCTTCTCACTGCCTAGGCGCTGTTTGCTCTCAGTTTGACTGAGACCCATGGCCAGACTGGTCGGCTAAATGTGGTGCCGCGCTGTGCTAAGCATCCTCCAATTGTTTTACATCACATTGAATAGTTGTTGTTGCAATAATATTGGTCTCCATAGACGAGACTGGATTAAATATATAGAATTTATATAGTGTTTTTCTATCCGAAATTCAAAGTGCTTTGGAGGCGAAACGCACCTCATCCACATTCTCTGTTGTTTGACGTTGGTGTTTATAGATGAACCGTGAGCTGACAAGAACGGTTACCTGGACATTTATAATCTCTGTATAGCTTTGCTCACCCTCTAAACTCATAACAACTGTCTGAATATTGGTGACGTCAGAATACCATTACCAGGTATGTAGCATAGTTATGCTGCGTTCACATGCTAGTCAGAATTAGGAATCTCTGACATGTCAGACCTGGTAACTGCTTGAATGTGGCACGTGTATAAATATCCATAACAAAAATATAAACGCAACATATAAAGTGTTGGTCCCATGTTTCATGAGCTGAAATAAAAATATCCTGACAATTTTTACAATCAACAGCCTGATTAACTCTCAGCGAAAGAGATGTGGTCACACCAGATACTGAACGGTTTTCTAATCTACGTCCTTACCTTTTATTTAAGGTATTTGTGACCAACAAATGCATAGCTGTATTCCCAGGCATGGGAAATTCATAGATTAGGGCCTCATGAATTTGTCAATTGAATGATTTCCTAGAATATGAACTATAACTCTGTAAAATCTTTGAAATTGTTGCATGTTGCGTTTTTATATTTTTGTTCAGTGTACAACCAATTAGCAAGTCAGAAATTTCATCTCTAATTTCAGTTCTGATCAGACGTGGCAACATGTCTACATTCATTACTGTGATATCAACTATGTAGCATATTTTGCTTCATATCCCCAGGACCGACAATCATTACCATGACATCTATGGCAGTGGTTCCCAACCTTTGGTGGTTACTGTACGACCAAGAGGCTTTTGTTTTGCCCGGTATACCCCTGAAGTACCCCCTCGTGTGCATTTTTACCAGTAGCGCTATGGTCTCATGACCAATGTTCCTTCTAAGCTGCACACCTTTCCCTGCGGACTGCCGCGCAGAATAAATATCAGCCCGTGCAGAGATGCATGAGATTGAACATTACTCAACTTGCTAGAGTTAGTTTAGTTAACACTATCAACGTTTCGATGTCCAAGAGATTTTCTTTTAGGTAGAACGCATCGGAGTAGGATTCTATTACATTGACAGGCACGACTCATGCCCTTACTCTACACAGACCCTGTGTGCAATAACCAATCAGAGCTGCAGTAGGCCTATATGCAAATAGCCATTGCCATATATGGATCTGTCTATTGAAAGATTTGTGGTCATACGAACATCCTCAAAAACATAGGTGCTGGGTTAGTATAGCTATACTAGTATAACACAAGAAGGCCTGCACACTGTTAAAGCTCCCAATTCACCGATTTATTGACAACATTCTGATCTGAAGTCAATAAATCAGTGAATTGGGAGCTTTAACAGTGTGCTGGTTTTGTTATACACGTATATAGATCTGTGACATTCTCTTTGAACTGGACTGTGTTTACAGCATGAGCGGTCGTCTTCATTCACTACCATGCGATAGCTATGTAGCATAGTTAGCTACATGTCCCCAGGACCTACATTCTAGTCTACATTCATTGTAATGATCAAAATTAAGCACTCAAACAACAAAGTTTACCGACTAAAAGCCAGCAGAGGTTTAAAGTAAACAGTTTACACTGCGTAGTGTAACTTCTCGGAACCATAACGTTGAACTTTTGCACAGAAATCACACTTGCTTTTTACGAAAATGTACTTTTATTTGAAAGGCGCTTAGAAGATGAAAGGTCTTGTGTCACCGACTATATGGGTGGAGTGTTCTGCTCACATCAATCAGCTCACATTAGGGGCATGGATTTTTCTTTAGGTCAGGCTGAAGAGTTACTGTTTTACAGTAAACTGCAACAAGAGCGTCAGATAGTAGGAGTCTATCATGAATTCTGGGTATTTTTCTGGAATCCTGTGAGTTACACACTGACTTGCAGTCATCCTGAGAGTACATTTTTAAAAGTTCAATCTAAGACATCACAGACAGGCTTTACTGTCCTCCGTTCTCATTCACCTGTCACCTTGGTATCCCGGCAGCAGAGTTCACTGTATGTGTGATGGGCCTCCAACCATAGAAATAGAATGAATAGAACATGCTTGGACCCTCTAACCCTGGCAATTTGACTGGTAAACACACAGATACACTCGCAATGACTGCCTGGTATTGTGATGCAATCATTTCTGTGGTAATGTAGAATCTTAATTTTAAATGATGCTAACTGATGTGGCTCATGCAATTTGAATGTATTTGTTATGTTAGTTGAGGTGAATCAACAAATCACAGCACAGATTGATGGGTGCACCTCCTGCCTTTTACTTTGTGCTTTACTCCTATGGGTACACTCGCAATGGCCACCAGTCCACCCATTATGACATCATTGACTTGAATGGAGACACATCATTCCATATCTATCTCTCCAACCTTCTGACCCTTGTTAGACACAGCCCTCTCAGAATGACAACCAGAGTTTGAGACCAGAGACCTATTTGTTAATTAGCAGCCAATTAGTGGGTGCAGGTCTCACTGTGACTCCTCACTGTTTGTTTCCCCATTGGGGGGCGGGGGGGTCCTGTAGAGCTATGACCCCTCTCCAGTATCCATGGTTACACTGTGGATTGCTGCCCCCGGGTGCTTCACATGACACACAAACACATCCACACGTTGACGTTGTGGGCCATTAAACTGTAAGGCTAAATCTTAATGATGTGCACACATCCAGTATTCCTAAGGTGCTGGGTGAGTAAAACACTAAATCTGAAGGATGTGTGTGTGTGTGCGTGCGTGTGCTTGCGGAGCGAGTGTGTTTGCTCGTTTTATGATTTAAAGTGCCGCCTTCCACAAATACAGTGCTTTCCCCCACATTTTGTTGTTGTTACAAAGTGGAATTAAAATGAATTGAATTGTCTTTTTATTTGTCATCGATCAACACAAAATACTCTAATGTCAAAAGTGGAGGAGAAATTTTAACATTTGTGAAATATTCATGAAAAATAAACACTAATATAAATTGTTTAGATAAGTATTCAACCCCCTGAGTCAATACATGTTAGAATCACCTTTGGCAGCGATTACAGCTGTGAGTCTTTCTGGGTACGTCTCTAAGAACATTCCACACTTGGATTGTGCCTCATTTGCCCATTTATTATTTTCAAATTCTTTAAGCTCTGTCAAATTGGTTGTTGATCATTGACTACCAGTCAAAGGTTTGTACACACCTACTCATTCCAAAATTCACTGTTTGGTAAGCAGCTTCAGTATAGGTTTGGCCTTGTGTTTTAGGTTGTCCTGTTGAAAGGTGAATTATTTTCCCATTGGCTGGTGGAAAGCAGACTGAACCCGATTTTCTGTTTATTATTTTTTTTATCTTAAACTCACCAGTCCTTAATTATTATAAGCATACCCATAACATGATGCAGTCACCACTATGCTTGAAAATATGGAGAGTGGTACTCAGTGATGTGTTGTATTGGATTTTCCCCAAACATACCACTTTGTGTTGAGGAGAAAAAGTGAATTTGTTTGCCACATCTTTTGCAGTATTACTTTAGTGCCTTGTTTGCAAACAGGATGCATGTTTTGGAATTTTTTATTCTGTACAGGCTTCCTTCTTTCCACTCTGTCAATTAGGTTAGTATTGTGGAGTAACTACAAGGTTGTTGATCCATCCTCAGTTTTCTCCTATCACAGCCATTAAAATATGTATCTGTTTTAAGGTCACCATTGGCCCTGATGGTGAAACACCTGAGCATTTTCCTTCCTTACCGGCAACATAGTTAGGAAGCACACCTGTGTCTCTGTAGTGGCTGGGTGTATTGATACACCATCCAAAGTGTAATTAATAACTTATCCATGCTTAACGGGATATTTAATGTTTTTAAATAAAATAAAATCATAGGTGCCCTTCTTTGCGAGGCATTGGAAAACCTCCCTGGTCTTTGTGGTTGAATCTGTGTTTACAATTCACTGCTTGACTGAGGGACCTTACAGATAATTGTATGTGTGGGTTACAGAGACGAGGTAGTCATTAAACACTATTATTGCACACAGAGTGAGTCCATGCAACCTATTATGTGACATTTGTTCTCCTGAACTTATTTAGACTTGCTATGACAGAGGTGTTAAATACTTATTGACTCAAGACATTTCAGCTTTTTATTTTGTATTAATTTGAACATTTATATAAATACATATTTCCACTTTGACATTATGGGGTATTGTGTGGAGGCCAGTGACAAAAACAATCCCAATTTAATACATTTTAAATTCAAGCTGAAACACAACATGATGTGGGGAAAAGTCCAGTGCTGTGAATACTTCCTGAAATACAATCTTGTCTGTGCTTCCTCAGACAAAGCAGTAATGGAAGCTCTGTATGTTTGACTGTAGCTGACAAGACACTTTCATATGGTAATCATGAGCAGCACACTCCTCTCACTTATTGTATATGAAAATGGCAGCTCGCATGGCGTTCAGTGGGCACAAAGACCCTGTGTGCATGGCGTTCAGTGGGCACAAAGACCCTGTGGGCATGGGTTCAGTGGGTACAAAGACCCTGTGGGCATGGCGTTCAGTGGGCACAAAGACCCTGTGGGCATGGCGTTCAGTGGGCACAAAGACCCTGTGGGCATGGGTTCAGTGGGTACAAAGACCCTGTGGGCATGGCGTTCAGTGGTCACAAAGACCCTGTGGGCATGGCGTTCAGTGGGCACAAAGACCCTGTGTGCATGGCGTTCAGTGGGCACAAAGACCCTGTGGGCATGGCGTTCAGTGGGCACAAAGACCCTGTGGGCATGGCGTTCAGTGGGCACAAAGACCCTGTGGGCATGGGTTCAGTGGGTACAAAGACCCTGTGGGCATGGCGTTCAGTGGTCACAAAGACCCTGTGGGCGTGGCGTTCAGTGGGCACAAAGACCCTGTGGGCATGGCGTTCAGTGGGCACAAAGACCCTGTGGGCATGGCGTTCATTGGGCACAAAGACCCTGTGTGCATGGCGTTCAGTGGGCACAAAGACCCTGTGGGCATGGCGTTCAGTGGGCACAAAGACCCTGTGGGCATGGCGTTCAGTGGGCACAAAGACCCTGTGGGCATGGCGTTCAGTGGGCACAAAGACCCTGTGTGCATGGGTTCAGTGGGCACAAAGACCCTGTGGGCATGGGTTCAGTGGGCACAAAGACCCTGTGTGCATGGCGTTCAGTGGGCACAAAGACCCTGTGTGCATGGCGTTCAGTGGGCACAAAGACCCTGTGGGCATGGCGTTCAGTGGGCACAAAGACCCTGTGGGCATGGCGTTCAGTGGGCACAAAGACCCTGTGTGCATGGCGTTCAGTGGGCACAAAGACCCTGTGTGCATGGCGTTCAGTGGGCACAAAGACCCTGTGGGCATGGCGTTCAGTGGGCACAAAGACCCTGTGGGCATGGCGTTCAGTGGGCACAAAGACCCTGTGTGCATGGCGTTCAGTGGGCACAAAGACCCTGTGTGCATGGCGTTCAGTGGGCACAAAGACCCTGTGGGCATGGCGTTCAGTGGGCACAAAGACCCTGTGGGCATGGCGTTCAGTGGGCACAAAGACCCTGTGTGCATGGCGTTCAGTGGGCACAAAGACCCTGTGGGCATGGCGTTCAGTGGGCACAAAGACCCTGTTTGCATGGCGTTCAGTGGGCACAAAGACCCTGTGGGCATGGCGTTCAGTGGGCACAAAGACCCTGTGTGCATGGCGTTCAGTGGGCACAAAGACCCTGTGTGCATGGCGTTCAGTGGGCACAAAGACCCTGTGTGCATGGCGTTCAGTGGGCACAAAGACCCTGTGGGCATGGCGTTCAGTGGGCACAAAGACCCTGTGTGCATGGCGTTCAGTGGGCACAAAGACCCTGTGGGCATGGCGTTCAGTGGGCACAAAGACCCTGTGGGCATGGCGTTCAGTGGGCACAAAGACCCTGTGGGCATGGCGTTCAGTGGGCACAAAGACCCTGTGGGCATGGCGTTCAGTGGGCACAAAGACCCTGTGTGCATGGCGTTCAGTGGGCACAAAGACCCTGTGTGCATGGCGTTCAGTGGGCACAAAGACCCTGTGGGCATGGCGTTCAGTGGGCACAAAGACCCTGTGGGCATGGCGTTCAGTGGGCACAAAGACCCTGTGTGCATGGCGTTCAGTGGGCACAAAGACCCTGTGGGCATGGCGTTCAGTGGGCACAAAGACCCTGTGTGCATGGCGTTCAGTGGGCACAAAGACCCTGTGGGCATGGCGTTCAGTGGGCACAAAGACCCTGTGTGCATGGCGTTCAGTGGGCACAAAGACCCTGTGTGCATGGCGTTCAGTGGGCACAAAGACCCTGTGTGCATGGCGTTCAGTGGGCACAAAGACCCTGTGGGCATGGCGTTCAGTGGGCACAAAGACCCTGTGTGCATGGCGTTCAGTGGGCACAAAGACCCTGTGGGCATGGCGTTCAGTGGGCACAAAGACCCTGTGGGCATGGCGTTCAGTGGGCACAAAGACCCTGTGGGCATGGCGTTCAGTGGGCACAAAGACCCTGTGTGCATGGCGTTCAGTGGGCACAAAGACCCTGTGGGCATGGCGTTCAGTGGGCACAAAGGGAAAACAACATCTTGAAATGTAAAACTTCAAATGAAGTTCAGGTTCTATTATGTACTCAAGTGTTTTCTTTGTTTTGGCACTTACCTGTAGATTACTTAGCAGTCCTTTTGGCAAGCTAGAGGAACATTTGTAACGAGTAAAACAAGGCAAATTATTCTACTGTTTACTAATCACTCGTGCCAATTAGACACAATACAATTACCATATTAATCATTTGGGCATGTCTGCTCGCTCAAATTGAAATGTAAAAAAAAAAAACGTCCCTCTGAAATAGAATTCATTATTATATTATGAACGTACTCTTGAAACAACAGACTCCGACATTGAAAAATGTTCTTAATGTTTAAACATTTGTTTTAGTAGTTTTCTGTTCAAACGATTGAAAAAAAAAATCATAAAATTCCGTGTGAATTCACAATGCAGCTGTTCTGCTTTTACAACTATGGTTTTGGGTCTCACGGTGCGTTCTACCATTACCATCACGGTGCGTTATTTTCCGATGGTTAAGCATTTCCTCAATTCCACTTCGCAAAGTTTGCATTTCCTCATTTTAACTTCTCAAAGTATTGTCATACAGGACTTCGCTGATGTTGCTTGCCTTTCTCTGACATTTATCCAACTGTTAACGATGATGACGTAGTGGTAGAGAGTCGACTCGTCTCCGTGCACGTTTTCTCGTCTCCGTGCACGTTTTCTCGTCTCCTTGCACGTCGACTCCCAATTCTGAGTGTCAAGATTCGATTCCATTAGGAATCGACTCCTAAGATTCTTTATTTTTGGAACGGAAGAGACTGATTAGTTGCCATACAACCGAGAACACGAAGACCATGTTCGAGCCCGTATTGTATCATGGGTAAATTGTGATTTGACTAATTTATTTTACCTTTATTTAACTAGGCAAGTCAGTTAAGAACAAATTCTTATTTTCAATGACGGCCTAGGAACAGTGGGTTAACTGCCTGTTCAGGGGCAGAACGACAGATTTGTACTTTGTCGGAGTCAGAACCGTGCATTTATCTGGCTTGCAATGTCTCGCTACTTCAGTAAAGCAGGGAAATCAATTATCAATGAAGAGGCTAGGATGTTGAGATGAGCGAGATGCAACACTTCACTCTCACACAGTCCATGTGCACGGGTTCGCAGTGTGGGAGCCACGGGACCAAAACATGAGAGAAGTCGTGCTTCAACGCTCTTAGCTGTTGCGAAAATTGACCCACTATGCTGTTGTCGTGTCTTTGGCTATGCCGGATTTATTGATAAAACATGCTATTCTATAAAATAATTTCTCCGTAATTAATATCACCTGATTGAGCTAATCATGTAAATGTAATTAACTAGAGAGTCGGGCGCCACAAAATAATATTTATAGAGCTGTTATCTTCCGAATAAGCTCTTAAAGACGTAGTAATATTTTACATCAATAGCAGTCAATATCAATCGTCATCTTACTTCATGCTCATAATCTGAAAGTTGTAAATTCTTGGTTATCTGCAAGAACCCTGGCTAACAATTTGAATCAGCAATCCAAAATTGGGTTTAATCATTTATTTACTAAATACTTAACTAATCACACGTACACATAATTAAATCATAACTTGATTACAAATGACATCATAAAGGAAAACGTCCCTAGCGGGCGGAACAGATACGACAGCTTGTTACACAAAGGAAAAGGGGCTGGGGTTGAGTGAAAGAGTGGGAGACTGAGGAACAAAGGGAAAAAGCTGTTCTATCGTAAATACAGTATCTTATGCATTCTAAATTACCACCCATTTGGAAAAGGAAAATGCAATAAATATTTACTCTGAGCTGCACTTCAGTAGGTTGGTGGTAGATGGAAGACCGTGTTGCCAAACCGAGTCCTTTGAAGAATGTCTCTAGTGGTCAGTTAGATACGTGGTAAATGGGATACTCTGTCTGTTCCTTCCTAACCTGCGTTTGCAGGTTAGTGAATAAGAGTTCAAAGTTCATACCATTCGCAACCAAAGCACATGCTGATGTTGGCTTCGTTCTGTAGTTATTATCTGAACCATTCTGACATAGGACCGTCATCCTACCTCATCGGAACAGGAAGTTATGTTGTCGTCAAGGCTTTATATAGGAAGGGAGAAAAGGGGTGTGTGTCATAGTTTACAACCTCTGTCTCTTCACGTGGGCGGGCCACTGAATGAGCAGCAATATCTTATGAAAACCCACATCTCACATTTTAGAAGTTAAAATCACATTTCATCCCATCACAAATAGTTTCATATTCAAACATTTAAATTGAACAACAATTCCATGTGAATCCGATAACTCTGTGTAGACTTTCCACTGTAGAGTTTGTCTTCTTATCGTTGATGAGAATGTCTCAGATGACAACTGAACTGACATCATATTCATTAAGTACCACCGCATATGTTCAATTGTTCAGATGACCAGAATATAGTTCATTTCCCATAACATTCTGACGTTCCCAGAATCTCTATATTAACCAAGGGTTTTGCAAATGTAACCTCAGTAGGGTAGAGAGGAAAAAGGAGGGAAGAGGTATTTATGACTGTCATGAACCTACCCCCCAGGCCAACGTCATGACACTGTTTACTTTCTGCTTCTAAGTCATATCACTAAGTCTACCTTTTAAATGACACAACTTTCCTCAAGCCTTTATAGCCAATCGTCTAGTTAGCCTATAACACAGAAGATATGTTTTGTGATTTACATTTTTTTGCAATTAAAACAAAAAACATTGTTTTTCAGTTAGGGATTTTTCTGAACATTAAGGATCCCAATTTTTTTTTAAATGTCTAAACGTTCACACCCCTACTTTTCTGTGATGTTTAGATTACAAACGCAAACATGCACAGACCTTCTGGCACGTGTCCCCCCCCCCCCCCCACACACACACACACACAGACCATTACAGCATATTGATAAAGGTCTAAGACTCTTGCATATCAAAGATCCACAGAACCCTTCAGTTAAAGTTAATTCTAATTCATCTGAATGATCCCGAACACGGAATGGTGCTGTGTGTTTATCACAGCCGTTTGACACCTATTAAACAAGAGCAACACCTTGATAGTCTCTTCTCCACCTTGAAAGGGTCCGATAAAGCCGACACTCACCGACACACAGCTCCCTCAGACCTGGCAGCCCAGCTGACATTTACAGTTCCAGATACACACGTATTCATAACCGCTTGGAAAATAGACATTTGAAGAAATATTTCCACACATGGTCCTTGTCAAGTGGCTTCACAGAGCCGCTTAGAGCCGAGAGTGTAGACGTTCCTGTGGCGCATCAAACTACATTGTTTGTGTGGAGGAATGTACTGGGTTGTGTTAGTGGACGGGCCCTGTTCTGTGTTGTTACAGTGGAACTCGTTAGCGCTGGATAGCAGCTTGTCATGAAGTGCTTTGAGGAAGCTTCGTCATCGGCAGGCAGGTGGTGTCGTTGATAATCAGTTAGTGTTGGGGGTCGTAAAACCGGTCACCCAACAGAGTTGGGCTGTGTTGGTCACACTTCATTTTTACATTTTTTTTTTACATGGGCTCCATGTATCAGATTGAACAGCAGGGAACTTTAACATTGCACTTTGACAACAGTATGCCACTAAAGAGTTTTACGTAAACATGTGACCTCTAGCCTGTAGACTAAAAACACGTCTGAACTACTAGAGTTGTTTTATTTTTATTCACTTGCTCTGCGCTTTTAACGGACCTCTGAGACTATCACAGTGCAGGTGCATTTATACGGAGACTTGATTACACACAGGTGGATTGTATTTATCATCATTAGTCATTTAGGTCAACATTGGATCATTCAGAGATCCTCACTGAACTTCTGGAGAGAGTTTGCTGCACTGAAAGTAAAGGGGCTGAATAATTTTGCACGCCCAATTTTTCAGTTTTTGATTTGTTAAAAAAGTTTGAAATATCCAATAAATGTCGTTCCACTTCATGATTGTGTCCCACTTGTTGTTGATTCTTCACAAAAAAATACAGTTTTATATCTTTATGTTTGAAGCCTGAAATGTGGCAAAAGGTCGCAAAGTTCAAGGGGGCCGAATACTTTCGCAAGGCACTGTATATATGTTTCTCATATTTCTTCTGTTAGAAACATTTCAATCTGTCCATATAGACCAATTCCTACATATTTAAAGGGCTATGGTAGCTAGTGAGGTAATTGCTGACAAGGTTATGTTGTGTTGCAGGTCTGGTTCTCTGGGGTTGCCAGGCCTAGCTCAGGGGGGGGGTTCCCCTGGATCGAAATGGTATTTGTTTTTCATTTTCAATACTTGAGCTTACGTTGGTTGGGCAGGTTTTTTGCACTCTGGAATATTATTTTGGTTCCATTCTGCCAGGCAAGCCAAATGAAGCGTACCTAATGTATTTAGATTGTTTTTTTAATATTTCAATCCAGGTCTGCTACGGTGTTGCCAGGTCAGGGATTGTACTGTAGGGTTGCCAGGTTTGCTATGGTTTCTTGAAGCGTCCTAATTGAATGAGACCTTGGATGTTCAGTGTCACTCATAATTACTGTTGCGGTTTCCTGTTTCCTTCAATCTAGAGTAGAGCTGTTTCAGGAGAACATTACATCATCATTAAGAGGCCTGAGGTGTCCATGACAGGCTTAACATTCAGATTGATGACATCACCGTTGAAAATGTCAAAAAGTTGCATATACAGTGCATTTGGAAAGCATTCAGACCCCTTGACTTTTTCCACATTTTGTTATGTTACAGCCTTATTCTAAAATGTATTCAATCGTTTTTTCCCCTCATCAATCTGCACACAATATCCAATAATGACAAAGCAAAAACAGGTTCTTAGAAAATGTATTACAATTAGAAAACTTAAATATCACATTTACATATATATATATATATTTAATAATACATATAATACATATGTATTCAGACCCTTCACTCAGTTCTTTGTTGAAGCACCTTTGGCAGCAGTTACAGCCTCGAGTCTTCTTGGGTATGACGCTACAAGCTTGGCACACCTGTATTTGGGGAACCATTCTTCTCTGCAGATCCTATCAAGCTCTGGCAGGTTGGATGGGGAGAGTCTATTTTCAGGTCTCTCCAGACATATTTGATCGGGTTTAAGTCCCTGCTCTGACTAGGCCACTCAAGAACATTCAGAGACTTGTCCTGAAGCCACTCCTGCGTCAAGGATCTGTGTACTTTGCTCCGTGCATCATTCCCTTGATCCTGACTAGTCTCCCGGTTCCTGCCGCTGAAAAACATCCCCACAGCATGATGCTGCCACCACCATGCTTCACCGTAGGGAAGGTGCCAAGTTTCCTCCAGATGTGACAATTGGCATATAGGCCAAATAGTTCAATCTTAGTTTCATCAGACCAGAGCATCTTGTTTCTCATGGTCTGAGAGTCCTTTAGGTGCCTTTTGGCAAACTCCAAGCGGACTGTCATGTGCCTTTTACTGAGGAGGGACTTTCGCCTGGCCACTCTACCGTAACGGCCTGATTGGTGGATTGCTGCAGGGATGGTTGTCCTTCTGGGAGATTCTTCCATCTCCACCGAGGAACTCTGGAGGTCTGTAAGAGTGACCATCAGTCCCTTCTCCCCCGATTGCTCAGTTTGGCCGAGCGGCCAGCTCTAGAAAGTGTCTTGGGGGTTCTGAACTTCTTCAATTTAAGAATGATGAAGGCCACTGTGTTTTTGGGACCTTCAATCCCGCAGACATTTGTTGGTACCCTTCCCCAGATCTGTTCCTCGACACAATCCTATCTGGAAGCTCAATGGAAAATTAATTCGACCTCATGGCTTGTTTTTTGCTCTGACATGCACTGTCAACTGTGGGACCTTATAGACAGGTGTGCACCTTTCCAAATCATGTTCAATCAATTGCATTTACCACAGGTGGACTCCAATCAAAATCTTAGGGTTGATCAATGGAAATGTCTTATAGCAAAGGGTCTGAATACTTATGTAAATAAGGTATTTCTGTTTTTTTATTTTTTTTATACATTTGCAACCAAGAAAATATACCTTTTTTAGACTTTGTCATTATGGGGTATTGCTTGTAGATTGATGAGAAAATGTTTTCATTTAATACATTTTAGAACAAGGTTGTAACAGAATGTGGAAAGGTCAAGGGGTCTAAATACTTTCCGAATGCACTATATGTGATACTAATTGAAAATGAAAGAGAACCGAAGAGATCAGACAAAGTATGGATGCAGCAAATAGCCATTAGATATAGTCGGCAACGAGAAAAGTCTGACAGGTCATTGACAGTCATATCAGCTCATTTGCCAGACACCTTGGAACCACAGCTGAACTAAGAGTCCGATAAAGAAAATATACAAAGTCTGAGAGTCTGTGACAAAGACGAGATCTGGTGAACTCTGAGCGCACAACTCCCGCAGCACACTATAGGCTCAGACTAACATGAAGCAGATGTCCACTTTAGTTTAGTTAAGTCTGGGTTTTTAAGGTGTTTTTGTATTTATATGAATCATCCTGCGTCAGTTGTTCATGGTTCACGGAATAACCACGCTTCCAAGTGGATGTTTTCATAGGTCATCTGGCCTGTGAACTCAGTGTGTATTTCAATGGTTGTGCTTCCAATATTATCATTATTATGGAGGTTTGTTCGTGTGGATTTTAAACTAAACAAGGCATGTTATCAAATCAAATGTTATTTGTCACATGCAGATGTTTAATGGGAGTGTAGCGAAATGCTTGTGCTTCTAGTTCCGACAGTGCAGTAATATCTAACAAGTAATCTAACAATTTCCAACAACTACCTTATACACACACACACATAAAGGGATGGAATAAGAATATATACATATAAAATATGGATGAGCGATGACCGAGCCACATAGGTAAGATGCAATCGATGGTATAAAATACAGTATATACATATGAGATGAGTAATGTAAGATATGTAAACATGATTAAAGTGGCATTATTTAAAGTGACTAGTGATCCATTTATTAAAGGGGCCAATGATATCAAGTCTGTATGTAGGCAGCAGCCTCTCTGTGTTAGTGATGGCTGTTTAACAGTCTGCTGGTATTGGGAATTTTCCAGTACATATGTGCACATTATCCATCTTAGAGTAGTAAGCAGAATCAATACAAACCGTATGTTTCTGGGCCATTAGACGTGCGCTCTGAAGCCATTAATCGATAGGTCATTAGGTTAAGGGAAGTTATATGTGTCTGGGTCATTAGGCTAAGGGAAACCAATAATAAATTGGTCATTAGGATAAGGGAAGCCATTACCTAGTCCCATAAAGTTCATTAGATGTGCATTAGGAGCATAGGTTTGTATTACTAAAAGCACGATTAGACATGCACCTACATTAGAAGTGTGCGTGTCTGTTTATTTTTTGTATCATTGCTATGGAGACGCCACCAATAGAATCCATGCCCTAAGGTCCGTGCCAAACAAGAAAATGGAAACCAAGCTGAAATAAGTGCAAGGCAAAAAGATAATGGCGGCTAAATGCCCAAAGGGATGAATCATTAACATAAAGAGGAGTGACTATATGTGTGATGTAAGGATGAAAACTGTATAAAAAGTATGTGCCGAGGCTGGAAAGGCAGTTGATCCATGGACCAGCTCGGCTTGTTACTTTGTCTATTTGAAATCACAAGTTACAGTATCTGAGAAATATTATTGAGCAATTATTTCTACGACAATGTCCTTGAGATAGAAGCTGTTTTTCAGTCTCTCGGCCCCAGCTTTGATGCACCTGTACTGACTTCGCCTTCTGGATGGTAGCGGGTGAACATGCAGTGGCTCGGGTGGTTATTGTCCTTGATTATCTTTTTTGCTGTAGTTTGCCCCCCCCCCCCCCCCCCCCCCAGTGATGCATTGTGCAGACCGCACCACCCTCCGGAGAGCCTTGCAGTTGCCGAACCAGGCGGTGATACAGCCCGACAAGATGCTCTCAATTGTGAATCTGTAAAAGTTTGTGAGGGTTTTAGGTGACATGACAAATTTCTTCAGCCTCCTGAGGTTTAAGAGGCGCTGTTGTGCCTTCTTCACCACATGGTCTGTGTGGGTGGACCATTTCAGTTTGTCCGTGATGTGTACACCGAGGAACTTAAAACTTTCCACCTTCTCCACTACTGTCCCGTCGATGTGAAATAGGGGGGTGCTCCCTCTGCTGTTTCCTGAAGACCAGGATCATCTTCTTTGTTTTGTTGACGTTGAGTGAGAGGTTGTTTTCCTGACACCACTCTCCCAGAGCCCTCACCTCCTCCCTGTAGGCTGTCTCGTCGTTGTTGGTAATAATTCCCACTGCTGTTGTGTTGTCTACAAACTTGATGATTGAGTTGGAGGCGTGCATGGCCACGCAGTCATGCGTTAACAGGGAGTACTGGAGGGGGCTGAGCATGCACCCTTGTGGGGCCCCAGTGTTGAGGATCAACAAAGTGGAAATTGTTTTCTACCTTCATACCTGGGGGTGGCCCGTCAGAAGGTCCTGAACCCAATTGCACAGGGTGGGGTTGAGACCCAGGGCCTCCAGCTTAATGATGAGCTTGGAGGGTACTATGGTGTTGAATGCTGAGCTGTAGAAAATGAATAGCATTCTTAGGTATTCGTCTTGTCCAGATGGGATAGTGCACTGTGCAGTGTGATGGCGATTGCATTGTCTGGACCTGTTGGGGCGATAAGCAAATTGAAGTGGGTCTAGGGTGGCAGGTAAGATGGAGGTGATATGATCTTTGACTAGTCTCTCAAAGCACTTCATGACAAGCTGCTATCCAGCAAATACCTCAGAATATCATATTCTTGAATCTCTGTCTCTCTGTCTTTTTATCTCTCTCTCGGTCTCTCGCTCTCTCAATTTCAATTAAATTCAAAATGACTTTATTGCCAAGACATTCAGGCAGTATGTATTTCCAAAGCATACAAAACATTTACAATACAAGACATACAGATGGAAAGAAAAAGACATATGAATGAAAAACTTACGAAGTGTAGTGTGTGTTGTCCCTCTCTCTCCCTCTCAAAATAAGTGCTCTAGAAAGTGTAATTTCAGTGTGACCTTATAGTTGACATGGTTGGCTTGGTGTGATGCGAAGTACAGTTCAGAAGACCAGTCCTGCAGACGTTTGAAGCATGAATTCATTGTTTTTCTTTTGGTTCTGTCCATTCTAGAATGTGACGCACGACAGAACAAAAAACCCCAAGACAAATACTCTCAGCCTGAGAGTCAAATATCAATTGTCAACAGAACTTTTCTGAGACTGGGAACAATGGAAGCTGGACACTAGAGAACACATCCCCTATCCCATCTGGACAAGAGGAATGCCAAATAAAATTTGATTTGATTTGAAAATAGAAATGCATGAATGGAAAGGTTGTGTGTGTCCAGGGAGTGGTTGTTTCGCTGCTGATGGGTATTCTGCATCAAAGCTTGTCACACAAAGCTAGGCAGAAGTACCACTCTGTTTAAACTTTCGGGGAGCGAGTTTTAAACACAGCCAGTGCCAGTCAAAGACGTATTGCAGTCATGCATACAAACACGGTCATAGTTTCAGTGACGCTCACACTTAAGCGTGCACGTACAAACACTACCGTCTGCACAAGATTTATTTAAATTACCTCATGTAATTAGATTACCTCCTGTATTTAATTTACCTCATGTATTTATAATGCCTCCTGTGTTTAGAATGCCTCCTGTGTTTAGAATGCCTCCTGTGTTTAGAATGCCTCCTGTGTTTAGATAACACATCTTATTTGTGTTGAACAAGTTAAACACGCAGGACACTCACAGTGCCAGCATCAGCAGTGAGTCTGTTCAACTCCCAGCCCCAAGCCCTCAGCCCCATCCCCGGTCTCCATCCCCGGTCTCCATCCCCAGGGTAATTGGTGGTGTGTCCAGGACCCAGGCGTCTATCGGTGATGTCAGTCCCCAGCCACACACAACAAGGACAAGCTGCTATCAGCCAGACATAACTCTGACTGCTGTCACTGACTGTGTTGCTTATGCAATCACAGCACTTCAGGGCTTAGCCGTGGTGTCACATAAATAAATCAATCATACGCTGATAGGGGAGTATAGGCTAGCTGTGTGAAAGAGATGCTATCATGCTACGCTATAGCTTAAAGCTACTCTGTGTAACATCTTTGTCACAACAATGCTGATTTACTGAGCGACCTTGAAATATTCATATACATAGGCCAACTATCTTGTTTATAAAATGTTGAAATGAGTGAATACAATTTACAGTGTTAGCAGATCTACAATTTATACCACATTGTTCAATGATAGCCATCTACTGGAGTATATAAAATAATGATGTAATATTATTCAGATTTCATTTTTCTTAACCTTTGCCCTTGATGAGACCTGAGGAACGGGAACATCAGACCATCTTATCAAGAGGGTTTCTGTCCATGTGGCTGTGGACAATAAAGTTACGAAGATTTCAACCTCTTCCCCTTTGAAAACTGACGTCACGACGCCAAGAAGCATTCATTCCCTCACATGTACATACAGATGTAGGATCTTCATTTGAGCTAGTTTGCTTTTAGCAGGAAAATAATCCTGCAGCAACAGAAAATGTGAATTATTATGGGGATTATAATTAATGAACATTTTTGAAGGGGTCGATACATTTTTCATAAGTCAATATAAAGTCTGACATTTCAAAGTGAACATTTCCGCCACTACACTACGAGTTTTAGATTTCTTCATTGCAGGAAGATTCTCCTGCAACAAGGTGTTCAAATTAAGACCCTACATATGTACGTGTTCACATTCAGTTCAACATTCCAGTCTCCCAAAAAACAAAACTTTTACCAAGTTACTTGTGTTCCTCAGATTTGGACCAAGTTTAGACCATAATTGTGGGGTCACGTCATCCTCCTTAATTTAGTAAAATTAAATTAAATCCTAAATTAGTCGGTGTGGTTTGGCGTGCTCTGCTGTGTTGTGGTCTCGTGTGCTCTGATCTGCGGTGGTGAGGTGTGGTGTGGCGAGGTGTGATGTGGTCTTGTGTGCTCTGATCTGCGGTGGTGAGGTGAGGTGTGACGTGGTGAGGTGTGGCGAGGTGTGATGTGGCGAGGTGTGGTGTGGTGTGGCGAGGTGTGGTGTGGCGAGGTGTGATGTGGCAAGGTGTGATGTGTGATGTGGCGAGGTGTGGTGTGGCGAGGTGTGGTGTAGTGTGGTGTGGCGAGGTGTGGTGTGGCGAAGTGTGGTGTCGTGTGGTGTGGCGAGGTGTGGTGTGGTGTGGCGAGGTGTGGTGTGGTGTGGCGAGGTGTGATGTGGCGATGTGTGGTGTGGCGAGGTGTGGTGTGGCGAGGTGTGATGTGGTCTCGTGTGCTCTGATCTGTGGTGGTGAGGTGACGTGGTGTGGCGAGGTGTGGTTTGGCGAGGTGTGGCGAGGTGTGATGTGGTCTTGTGTGCTCTGATCTGCGGTGGTGAGGTGTGGTGTGGCGAGGTGTGGTGTAGTGTGGTGTGGCGAGGTGTGGTGTGGTGTGGCGAGGTGTGATGTGGCGATGTGAGGTGTGGTGTGGCGAGGTGTGATGTGGTCTTGTGTGCTCTGATCTGCAGTGGTGAGGTGAGGTGTGACGTGGTGAGGTGTGGCGAGGTGTGATGTGGCGAGGTGTGGTGTGGTGTGGCGAGGTGTGGTGTGGCGAGGTGTGATGTGGCGAGGTGTGATGTGTGATGTGGCGAGGTGTGGTGTGGCGAGGTGTGGTGTCGTGTGGTGTGGCGAGGTGTGGTGTGGTGTGGCGAGGTGTGATGTGGCGATGTGTGGTGTGGCGAGGTGTGGTGTGGCGAGGTGTGATGTGGTCTCGTGTGCTCTGATCTGTGGTGGTGAGGTGACGTGGTGTGGCGAGGTGTGGTTTGGCGAGGTGTGGCGAGGTGTGGTGTGGTGTGGCGAGGTGTGGTGTGGCGAGGTGTGGTGTGGCGAGGTGTGATGTGGCGAGGTGTGGTGTGGCGAGGTGTGGTGTGGCGAGGTGAGGTGTGGCGAGGTGTGGTGTGGCGAGGTGTGGCGAGGTGTGGTGTAGTGTGGTGTGGCGAGGTGTGTTGTGGCGAGGTGTGGTGTGGCGAGGTGTGGTGTGGCGAGGTGTGGCGTGGTGTGATGTGGTGTGGCGAGGTGTGGCGAGGTGTGGCGTGGTGTGATGAGGTGTGGTGTGTGGTGTGGCGTGGTGTGGTGTGATGTGGTGTGGCGAGGTGTGGTGTGGCGTGGCGAGGTGTGGCGTGGTGTGGCGAGGTGTGGTGTGGCGAGGTGTGATGTGGCGAGGTGTGGTGTGGCGAGGTGTGGTGTGGCGAGGTGAGGTGTGGCGAGGTGTGGTGTGGCGAGGTGTGGTGTGGCGAGGTGAGGTGTGGCGAGGTGTGGTGTGGCGAGGTGTGGCGAGGTGTGGTGTAGTGTGGTGTGGCGAGGTGTGATGTTGCGAGGTGTGGCGAGGTGTGATGTTGCGAGGTGTGGCGAGGTGTGATGTTGCGAGGTGTGGTGTAGCGTGGTGTGGCGAGGTGTGATGTTGCGAGGTGTGGTGTAGCGTGGTGTGGCGAGGTATGATGTGGCGAGGTGTGATGTGGCGAGGTGTGGCGAGGTGTGATGTTGCGAGGTGTGATGTTGCGAGGTGTGGCGTGGTGTGGCGAGGTGTGGCGTGGTGTGGCGAGGTGTGATGTGGCGAGGTGTGGCGTAGCGTGGTGTGGCGAGGTGTGATGTGGCGAGGTGTGATGTGGCGAGGTGTGATGTGGCGAGGTGTGGCGTGGTGTGTTGTGGCGAAGTGTGGTGTAGCGAGGTGTGGTGTAGCGTGGTGTGGCGAGGTGTGATGTGGCGAGGTGTGATGTGGCGAGGTGTGGCGAGGCGTGGTGTGGCGAGGTGTGGTGTGGCGAAGTGTGGTGTGGCGAGGTGTGGTGTGGCGAAGTGTGGTGTGGCGAGGTGTGGTGTGGCGAAGTGTGGTGTGGCGAGGTGTGGTGTGGCGAAGTGTGGTGTGGCGAGGTGTGGCGTGGTGAGGTGTGGTGTGGCGAAGTGTGGTGTGGCGAGGTGTGGTGTGGCGAAGTGTGGTGTGGCGAGGTGTGGCGTGGTGAGGTGTGGTGTGGCGAAGTGTGGTGTGGCGAGGTGTGGTGTGGCGAAGTGTGGTGTGGCGAGGTGTGGCGTGGTGAGGTGTGGTGTGGCGAAGTGTGGCGTGGTGGGGTGTGGCGTGGTGTGGCGTGGTGTGGCGAGGTGTGGTGTGGTGTGGCGAGGTGTGGTGTGTGACTTGTAGAATAGATGGGGGGCAGGACAAGTGTAAGACGTAACACCGTTACCAGTGGTGTAGTGGAGGCTATACCCATGTATACTCACTGATTTGTCAATGGGCATTGCCTTTTACTCACTTCCTTTGATGCGGATCAAAGTAGTGGAGGTATACGCCATATAAATAATGTATCACAATAAAGAAATCATGCACAGAGTAGCCTGCACAACTATATTCCCGTGCACTGGGAATATATCTATCATCAGAAATATCATCTGGCAGCAGGAGTGCTCAGCTGTCAACTGGCTGTCGCATGGTGCAGTTCACGGAGGAACCACATCGGTAGCAGGAGTGCTCAGCTGTCAACTGGCTGTCGCATGGTGCAGTTCACGGAGGAACCACATCGGTAGCAGGAGTGCTCAGCTGTCTACTGGCTGTCGCATGGTGCAGCTCACAGAGGAACCACATCGGTAGCAGGTGGTGTACAGCTGTGTAAGCCAATTTCAACTTATGATATTTACCAGTAAATGCTAACTAATTTAACAATGGGTAAACCAGGTATAGAACAGGTTTGGTCCGAAGTCTTGGTTGAATTTCTGCGACGCGCAATCCAGACCTCATGCATTGTTTTTGAATGAACATTTTATGAAGGCTTTCCCAAAAAACCTTCCCAATTAAATGTTGACTGCAAAGTAGGCCTACCTGACCTGGCAGAATGATATTCTGATGATTTGTGTCAGTTGAGAAGGCATTTGTTTCACAAAATCTGCCATCACATGTAGGCCTATTGTACAGTTCAAAGACACAGCTAGCCAAACAGTCTCTTGCTAGCTGCACATCTACACCCTCCACAAAGACATTTATTTGTATTTTTCCCAGACTGCAACATTTTTCTCCTGATGTGATTTAAGCATTTGTTGTGGCCTTAAACATAAATATTCTGTTGTTTTTCTATTTAAAAAAATGTGAATTTGCAAGTGAAAACTATAGGAAAACATATTTTTAACACAGGATGCCTTTCCTTCACCGGGGTGGGGACGTTTAAGGAAATTGTTGGCAAAAATTTGAGTTTAGAGTATACCCACTTATCCAGGCACAACTACACCACTGACAACAGCACTGTGTTAAACATCACATGAGCAGTACCTGGGAGAGACAGTCTTCCCTTAGCGTGAAAATATGTCAAGCAGCTAAATGGATGGGGGGGGGGGCAGGAACAGCACGTCGGACCAAGACATACTGTACATAGAGACACTTTGCGTGTGCGTGCGTGTGTGCCAGCCAATGCTCTATCTGGCTGAGGCTGTGTGACATGCTGGAATCGAATCCCAGATGTAGTCTATCAGGAGATTTAAGAGAGCAGATGCAGTATTCTGAACTCCCTGAGTCGCCCGCTCCTTGAGCTCTGTAATGTCTGCTGCTTCTATTGTGTTGGGAGGCACTTGACGTGGAATCCACAATATGTAGGCCTAATCCCACAGAATGACATCACATAGAACATGTGATCCACAATATGCAGGCCTAATCCCACAGAATGACAACATATAGAACATGTGATCCACAAAATGTAGACCTAATCCCACAGAATGACATCATATAGAACATGTGATCCACAATATGTAGGCCAAATCCCAAAGAATGACATCATATAGAACATGTGATCCACGGTATGTAGACCTAATCCCACAGAATGACATCATATAGAACATGTGATCCACGCTATGTAGACTACATAGAAGTAGATTTTCGGGAAATTCTTAGAAGTAGATTTCAGAATGTTGAGGTGTATCAGTTTTTTTTGTAACGTCCCTCATTACTAAATATCACACGTCTAAAGTCTTTGTTGTTAGATATATTTTGGAGGGGAGGAGTTGATGGATTCATGGTTAGGATATTTGTCATAACACCCGGGCTACATCTGGTGAACTGTAAAGTATTAGAGAATTCTCTTTTTCTCCCTTATATTCATCTTTCTTGGCGTTTGTTGCCAGACAGAGACGCAAGCTCTTAGCGCTGTGTATTCCAGTTATTTTTCTGTTGAATTTACACTTAAGAGGTCCTGGCCTGGGACATATTCCACTGTTTTGCTGTGTAGCGGGTTGATGAAACACCCCAGCCCAATTCCTCTGGTGATTGATGCCTATGAAATTCATAGAGCTAAACAGTGTTGAAGGAGGAGAATACCAGAAGCTACAGCTGCGTTGTCACAGACAGACTGGACAGTGGTAGTATGTAGCTGCCTCATATTCATCACAGATACATACTCAACCACTTTGCAAACAGGTGGGGGAAAAAAAGTTTGACAGTTGGTTGGTTATATTGTATTGTCGTGCACACTATGCTGAGAAACAAAACCTTGATTTAGATTTGATTGTCAGATATCCTCCAAAGCAACGTTCTATGTTTTGTCTCCATTTCACCTCCAATCGAAACATGGCCTCGCTTTCCTCACTGTTTTTGAGTGGGTGTAGATCGTGACAAAGCAGCCTGGCCTCAGAGTTAACGTAGCAAAATGTATGTTTACCATGCCACATTTACCCAAGTCATTTCAAGGTTTATTGGTTGCGTACACAGATTTTTCAGATGTTATTCGCAGGTGCAGTGAAATGCTTGTGTTTGTATGTTCCAACAGTGCAGTAATAATACCCTAACAACACAAAACAATACGCACATCATCCAAAAAGTAAAAAAAAAAATTAAGAACTATCAGAGCGAGCAATGTCGGTGTCCGGAATACAAATATATTACAACTATGAAATATCACATTTGGAATCATGTAGTAACCAAAAAAGTGTTAAACAAATCAAAATATATTTTATATTTGAGATTCATTAAAGGAGCCAACCTTTGACTTGATGACAGCTTTAAACACTCTTCACATTCTCTCAACCTGCTTCATGAGGTAGTCACCTGGAATGCATTTCAATTAACAGGTGTGCCTTCTTAAAAGTTAATTTGTGGAATTTCTTTCCTTCCTAATGCATCTGAGCCAATCAGTTGTGTTGTTACAAAGTAGGGGTGGTATACAGAAGATAGCCCTATTTAGTAAAATATCAAGTCTACATTATGGCAAGAACAGCTCAAATAAGCAAAGAGAAATGACAATCCATCATTACTTTACGACATGAAGGTCAGTCAATCCGGAACATTTCAAGAACTTTGAAAGTTTCTTCAAGTGCGTTCGCAAAAATCATCAAGCGCTATGATGAAACTGGCCCTCATGAGGACCGCCACAGGAAAGGAAGACCCAGTTACCTCTGCTGCAGAGGATAAGTTCATTAGAGTTAACTGTCTCTCATGAGGACCGCCACAGGAAAGGAAGACCCAGTTACCTCTGCTGCAGAGGATAAGTTCATTAGAGTTAACTGTCTCTCATGAGGACCGCCACAGGAAAGGAAGACCCAGTTACCTCTGCTGCAGAGGATAAGTTCATTAGAGTTAACTGTCTCTCATGAGGACCGCCACAGGAAAGGAAGACCCAGTTACCTCTGCTGCAGAGGATAAGTTCATTAGAGTTAACTGTCTCTCATGAGGACCGCCACAGGAAAGGAAGACCCAGTTACCTCTGCTGCAGAGGATAAGTTCATTAGAGTTAACTGTCTCTCATGAGGACCGCCACAGGAAAGGAAGACCCAGTTACCTCTGCTGCAGAGGATAAGTTCATTAGAGTTAACTGTCTCTCATGAGGACCGCCACAGGAAAGGAAGACCCAGTTACCTCTGCTGCAGAGGATAAGTTCATTAGAGTTAACTGGCTCTCATGAGGACCGCCACAGGAAAGGAAGACCCAGTTACCTCTGCTGCAGAGGATAAGTTCATTAGAGTTAACTGTCTCTCATGAGGACCGCCACAGGAAAGGAAGACCCAGTTACCTCTGCTGCAGAGGATAAGTTCATTAGAGTTAACTGGCCCTCATGAGGACCGCCACAGGAAAGGAAGACCCAGTTACCTCTGCTGCAGAGGATAAGTTCATTAGAGTTAACTGGCTCTCATGAGGACCGCCACAGGAAAGGAAGACCCAGTTACCTCTGCTGCAGAGGATAAGTTCATTAGAGTTAACTGTCTCTCACGAGGACCGCCACAGGAAAGGAAGACCCAGTTACCTCTGCTGCAGAGGATAAGTTCATTAGAGTTAACTGTCTCTCATGAGGACCGCCACAGGAAAGGAAGACCCAGTTACCTCTGCTGCAGAGGATAAGTTCATTAGAGTTAACTGTCTCTCATGAGGACCGCCACAGGAAAGGAAGACCCAGTTACCTCTGCTGCAGAGGATAAGTTCATTAGAGTTAACTGTCTCTCATGAGGACCGCCACAGGAAAGGAAGACCCAGTTACCTCTGCTGCAGAGGATAAGTTCATTAGAGTTAACTGTCTCTCATGAGGACCGCCACAGGAAAGGAAGACCCAGTTACCTCTGCTGCAGAGGATAAGTTCATTATAGTTAACTGTCTCTCATGAGGACCGCCACAGGAAAGGAAGACCCAGTTACCTCTGCTGCAGAGGATAAGTTCATTAGAGTTAACTGTCTCTCATGAGGACCGCCACAGGAAAGGAAGACCCAGTTACCTCTGCTGCAGAGGATAAGTTCATTAGAGTTAACTGTCTCTCATGAGGACCGCCACAGGAAAGGAAGACCCAGTTACCTCTGCTGCAGAGGATAAGTTCATTAGAGTTAACTGTCTCTCATGAGGACCGCCACAGGAAAGGAAGACCCAGTTACCTCTGCTGCAGAGGATAAGTTCATTAGAGTTAACTGTCTCTCATGAGGACCGCCACAGGAAAGGAAGACCCAGTTACCTCTGCTGCAGAGGATAAGTTCATTAGAGTTAACTGGCCCTCATGAGGACCACCACAGGAAAGGAAGACCCAGTTACCTCTGCTGCAGAGGATACGTTCATTAGAGTTAACTGTCTCTCATGAGGACCGCCACAGGAAAGGAAGACCCAGTTACCTCTGCTGCAGAGGATAAGTTCATTAGAGTTAACTGGCTCTCATGAGGACCGCCACAGGAAAGGAAGACCCAGTTACCTCTGCTGCAGAGGATACGTTCATTAGAGTTAACTGTCTCTCATGAGGACCGCCACAGGAAAGGAAGACCCAGTTACCTCTGCTGCAGAGGATAAGTTCATTAGAGTTAACTGTCTCTCATGAGGACCGCCACAGGAAAGGAAGACCCAGTTACCTCTGCTGCAGAGGATAAGTTCAAAAACGTTTTATATATATATATATATATATCTTCCCAAATGAATAAGCTTAATAATTCTTTGTTGAATGACCTCGAATAAGTCTGAGATCTATGAGAACAAGGGGAGTTGGAAGATTTGCTGTTGTGGGTTGAACGCAGAGATTGTTTAGACCGTTTTATTTACGTACAGCACATCACTGACAACTGATGACGAGAATCGAGACAGTTTTATTGTGTTTCTGTCGGCTTGTCACCAAGATCCGAATGAGGAACTGAATCAAATTAGCTTGGATAGAAAAACCCACATTTATTTCAGGAAGTATTGTCTTTGATTTTACCATTCAACAATAATCACAACCAACTGTCACCTTTCCAATACTGTTGATGGATGGAATTTAGAATGCATACATGCAGTAAACCAACATCCTGAAATCTGTCTGATCTCTCCCAGCATAGGTGGATATCAAAGCAACAGGCAGGGAAGATATATATTTGGTCCACTCATCCAGTCATCACCTACTTGAACATTTTGCTAAGCTTCTGCAACTCTGTCATCGTTTTATAAACCCCTCCCCCAAGATGGGAGTAATAAAAATAAATAAAATGTTTTTTTCCCCTGGATAGTTCTTCTACTGGTTCCGAGAGGGCCAGGGTTTCGGAGAGGGCCAGGGGTTTCGGAGAGGGCCAGGGGTTTCGGAGAGGGCCAGGGGTTTCGGAGAGGGCCAGGGGTTTCGGAGAGGGCCAGGGGTTTCGGAGAGGGCCAGGGGTTTCGGAGAGGGCCAGGGGTTTCGGAGAGGGCCAGGGTTTCGGAGAGGGCCAGGGTTTTCAGATCTGGAGTCTGCGGTCAACATTGTCTTGTCTGTTGACTGCTGTAGCTGCTTTGCAAACACTCCTGTTATATTTTCCATTGGAACAAGCCGAGGGGTCACCAGAGAGGGCTGTCTGTGTTAGCCAAAGCCAGATGGGCTTTTCCTATAAACAAGTGTACAGGCAGCGGCACCTGACGCCATAACACTTCCCACTCTGTTTAGTGACCAGCGTTGCCATAAGTCACCTTGGAGAATTAAGTAAATATTTTCAATATGGCCCATGCCATTGTTTATTATAGAATGGCAAAAGTTCTAAATCCTGTGTTAAAAAATGATTGAATAACAACTTGTCAGAGCGGCAAAGCGCGGCATACATAGAACCGATACTTATTCATTAGTCCAAAGTCTATTTACTTTATAACAAATCCTGAAACACCACTTTTTTTTATCTCTCTCTCTAGCGTGTGGAAGGGATCATGTTGTAGTCGTCTATTACACAGACTATGACGAGGATTCTACAGTTTGGGATGAAAGCATGCCTTCGGCTTGCCAGGGTCCTGCGTGAAGTTAGAACCAAGTATTGACGTAAGCCATAACATAGAATAAGATAACATAGAACTCGAATAGGAATGGATTCTATTTCTATGTTTAAAACAGTGCGTCACCACTTGATACAGGCTCGTATTTCATCCTCATATTACCCATCATGTTGCTGGGTTCAAGCTCCTCCATCCTCTCCTACTTCATTTGCTCCACGGAATGCCCAGCAGGAAGCATTGGGACATGTTAGACGTTGTGAGACCGCAGGAAAATACTCAAGAGAATAGACACCATGTTAGTTAGAGAGGCCAATACTCTACATACTGCTTCTTACCCTACACATCCACTGGGAGCCTGTTTTATACGAGAGAAAAGACACAAACATGGACCAGAAATAACAACTTTTTTTCTCCAAACTCTGTGTTCGAAGTAAGTCGTGGTAAAACGGAGGCCGGTAAATAATTAGCTCAGGATAAGATGCCGGTATAACTGGCACATTTAGTCATTTAAGAAGATCATGTTGTCTAGAGCACAATAGGTGCCTCTACGATAGGTGCCTCTACGATAGGTCCCTCTACGATAGGTCCCTCTACGATAGGTGCCTCTACGATAGGTGCCTCTACGATAGGTGCCTCTACGATAGGTGCCTCTACGATAGGTGCCTCTACAATAGGTGCCTCCAAATGACATGGTTAAAGAAGGACTACAGTTTGTGTGCCAGCAACTATCGCAGGACTATAATATAATACGATAAGCGACTAGAATATCCTAATTAGCTTCAATTGAAAATGTATTAATTCCCAGTGGTGGAAATCTTGGCTTAACCCTGACATAAATAAGACCAGTCATGAAAGCATGCAGCCGTAAATGTGGCCAGCCAGCCAGCCCTCAGCTCAGCTCTGGTGGTCCAACAGGAACAGAAAAAAAGAAAAGAAAATAACAACATTCCTGGATATAATAATCTGTCAGTGAGAGGAGTCGGGGATTTGGAGGATATCTCTGTAAGCTAATACTGTAACCTGTAACCTGAGTTGAACTGTTTTCCCCCTGAAAACCATTATGGGATAGCCCACACAGTGAAACCATTGACTAAACAAGATGAATGTATGTCATACATAGCATATAGGCCTATAAACATTGACTTTGACCACACAAACAAAGACTTCATGTATCACCACTAAAACCAATGCAGGCACCGACAACGGGAAAGTGAAATGTGGCTCAGATTACTACCTTACATTACTCTTCTGTCTGTTTACCATTAGAGAGAGGGTTTGATGACACATCCAGGGTTCTTTCTCCAAACTGAGGGAATCGATAAGGTCAAGAGAAACTCTAATTGCCACATGTCCAAAGACAAGACAGTGACTTACTCTCCATAATACTTACTCTCCAGGGCACAGACGTTCAACGTCTATTCCATGTTGGTTCAACGTCATTTCATTGAAATGCTGTGGAAAGAAAGTTGATTCAACCAGTGTGTGCCAGGTCTTCAGCCATACTGAGGAAATCAATAAGGAGATCTTGGAGAGAGGACTTCTCCATCTTTATAGGAAACCTAATGACATTTTAAATGGCAACCAAATATCTTACCCCACTCCGTCTTACCCCACTCTGTCTTACCCCACTCTGTCTTACCCCACTCTGTCTTACCCCACTCTGTCTTACCCCACTCCGTCTTACCCCACTCCGTCTTACCCCACTCCATCTTACCCCACTCTGTCTTACCCCACTCTGTCTTACCCCACTCCGTCTTACCCCACTCCGTCTTACCCCACTCCGTCTTACCCCACTCCGTCTTACCCCACTCTGTCTTACCCCACTCTGTCTTACCCCACTCCGTCTTACCCCACTCCGTCTTACCCCACTCCGTCTTACCCCACTCCGTCTTACCCCACTCTGTCTTACGGGATAGCCCACTCTTAAGCATCGAGATACCATCGGCAAATAACATAAACATGTTTTGAAGATGCGGATCGTTTTTTTTTTTTTACAGCTTCAGAGTTGGGTGTTTTGGGCCACATGTTCTGCACTTCAGTCCCACCTTACCCTGGACATGGGCTGGGCAGGTATCTATAGTGGAGATCAGAAGATAGCATTAGAACCCGTTCTAGAACTTTTTCCAATGTTTCATCACATTGACTGAAGCACCTACAATCTATGGATTGAGGGGATTTGTTTGTTCTTCTCCTGTAATTGTCATCCTATAGCTAACGCCAATGTAGGCCACACACTATGCCAGCCATATCTGTCCTGTCCCGCCCTGGCCTTGGTTAGGCTGTCACTGTGATATAACATGGCCAGGGTGGGCTCCCTCGTTCCTTGGCGATGGGTGGGCTTTCAACCTCCGGCCCATCAGTTAAGACCTCATTAAAAGAGGAGTGCATAGAGGCATGTTTTCTGTTCTGCTATTTTATGGAGGGTAATTTACTGCAAGTGTTGTCTTGTTTCTGACGTAAATGCTTGGCTTTGTTATTGTTTCCAACCAGCTCGTGTTTATGGGCCGTATACAAGCCCCCTTTTTGTCTGCTCAACGTGCACTACAGAGATACTGTATCTGTCTTACCACACAGATAAGTACATTTCCGATGGGCTCTCCTTTCCCTCTCATGGTTGTTTGGTCAAGTCTTGGCGAATGGCTGTGGCGTCATTTTGTAAGGCAGCTAACCTTGACTTGTAATGAAAATGGTCTGCTATGTGTCAAGCAAATGTGTCATATTATGAATGTAACTAACTATAAATTGTCTAGTCGTGAAAGGCTTGTATAAGTTGACAGGTTTGGGAATGATTGCATTAGGACTATTAGTTTAACACGTTTTCATTATAAATCTACTCACTAATATGTTTTCATTATAAATGTACACACTAATATGTGTTCATTATACATCTACTCACTAATAGGTTTCCATTATTAAAATATTTAGACCTTTACTTATCCGACACCCTGTATCCGGGCAGACTGGCCGATGTAGCCTAGCTTTTTGATACCTCAGCTGTTTTCAGGAGGCGTGACATATGAGGGAATGCTTGTCCTCTTAAGCATCAGAGTGGTTCTCCAAACAGAGATTATTAAAGAAAACAGTGATGCAAGTTCACGGTGCCCTGTGAGACCCCTTAGTGGACGATGATGTACGGGGCCCTGGGCAGAACAGAAGACTTGGCTTGTCTATGGACGAGAGTGAGGGGCCTCGTTTTTCAACTCAACGATTTTCTCTCAATGCTACTGAATCCGCTGAGCATGGAGTGTTTATTATTTGGGAATAAGGAAGAAGGGGGAAGAAGGTCTGCTCTTTGTAAACTCTGTAAATGAAGAAGTTGGCTGATGTGGAGGGCGGATGGCGAGAGAAGCAGGACTTGTCCACGGGCTTAAGCTCTGTAAACAGACGGATGCATGCAGCATGCTGGTCGCTGTGCTGGTCGCTGTGCCGTCTCCAGGCTCAGATGCATTCTAAACTAAAGACAATACAAAACACTGTTGGAACGGCACACACTAACATAATGGTTAACAACCACAGGGTTTAGAAACACATGGTCGTTGAAAATGTGAAGGCATAGATTTCTCGTTGTGTGACGTGTCTGTGGCGTATATATTTCTCGTTTTGTGATGTCAGTTGGATTTTAATTGACCAGCTGTTGTTTTTAACCTGGAGTGGACAGACGCTGAGGCAGCAACAATATCCTGCACGGTGGCCTCTGTGATATTATAATATCAGCCAATTAAGTCGTGAAAGGATGTGTCCTCTCGCTCTCTCTCTCGCTCTCTCTCTCTCGCTCTCTCTCTCTCTCGCACTCACTCACTCACGCACTCACTCACTCACTCACTCACTCACGCACTCACGCACTCACGCACTCACGCACTCACGCACTCACGCACTCACTCACTCACTCACTCACTCACTCACTCACTCACTCACTCACTCACTCACTCAGGGGAACTGATTTTGACAGGATTTGTCCTCTCTCTCTCTGACAGGATGTGATTCCCAGTAAAGTAGTCCTTCAGAGGGAAGCGCAGCATGAATGCAGTGAAAACTACTGAGCTGTCTGTCCACAGTAAGGAGAACAGGCAAAGTCCTGGACACCTAAAGACTAAAGAGGACAATGAGGACCCCCAAGACAAGAAGGGTGAGTTTTAACACTATCAGTTATAATTCAAATGAAATGAAAACATATAAACAGGAATAACATTTTCTAAGTATTATGTAAAAAACTTTCCATAGTACAAGGTCGCTGATTTGAATCCTGATCCTAGGTATTATATTAAATTTGCTAGGTTTAGCTGGCTAAAGACCAATTCAACTTAGACGTTGACAATACTAATGATAGTGATCAGCAGATTGATGGGATTGGCTGAATCAATCACACGTGATAACAAATCATATGAAGATTCCCGTCAATCCAAGAATAAAAATAATTAATCTTATTTTCTTCCGTAACTTCAAAATTCCATACAGGTCTTCTGAAAGAAAGTGACTAATAATTTCTGCCATGGATTCAATTGAGCTTTTTTTGTCACTGGCCTACACACAATATCCCATAATGTCAAAGTGGAATTATATTTTTAATTAATAAAAAAGGAAAAGCTCACAGGATTTATTGAGCCAATAAGTATTTAACACCTCTGTCATAGCAAGTCTAAATAAATTCAGGAGTAAAAATGTGTTTGACAAGTCGCATAATAAATTGCATGGACTCACTTTGTGTGCAATAAGAATGCTAAACATGATTTTTGAATGACTACCCCACACATACAGTGCCTTGCGAAAGTATTCGGCCCCCTTGAACTTTGCGACCTTTTGCCACATTTCAGGCTTCAAACATAAAGATATAAAACTGTATTTTTTTTGTGAAGAATCAACAACAAGTGGGACACAATCATGAAGTGGAACGACATTAATTGGATATTTCAAACTTTTTTAACAAATCAAAAACTGAAAAAATTGGGCGTGCAAAATTATTCAGCCCCTTTACTTTCAGTGCAGCAAACTCTCTCCAGAAGTTCAGTGAGGATCTCTGAATGATCCAATGTTGACCTAAATGACTAATGATGATAAATACAATCCACCTGTGTGTAATCAAGTCTCCGTATAAATGCACCTGCACTGTGATAGTCTTAGAGGTCCGTTAAAAGCGCAGAGAGCATCATGAAGAACAAAGAACACACCAGGCAGGTCCGAGATACTGTTGTGAAGAAGTTTAAAGCCGGATTTGGATACAAAAAGATTTCCCAAGCTTTAAACATCCCAAGGAGCACTGTGCAAGCGATAATATTGAAATGGAAGGAGTATCAGACCACTGCAAATCTACCAAGACCTGGCCGTCCCTCTAAACTTTCAGCTCATACAAGGAGATGACTGATCAGAGATGCAGAGATGCAGCCAAGAGGCCCATGATCACTCTGGATGAACTGCAGAGATCTACAGCTGAGGTGGGAGACTCTGTCCATAGGACAACAATCAGTCGTATATTGCACAAATCTGGCCTTTATGGAAGAGTGGCAAGAAGAAAGCCATTTCTTAAAAATATCCATAAAAAGTGTTGTTTAAAGTTTGCCACAAGCCACCTGGGAGACACACCAAACATGTGGAAGAAGGTGCTCTGGTCAGATGAAACCAAAATTGAACTTTTTGGCAACAATGCAAAACGTTATGTTCGGCGTAAAAGCAACACAGCGCATCACCCTGAACACACCATCCCCACTGTCAAACATGGTGGTGGCAGCATCATGGTTTGGGCCTGCTTTTTTTCAGCAGGGACAGGGAAGATGGTTAAAATTGATGGGAAGATGGATGGAGCCAAATACAGGACCATTCTGGAAGAAAACCTGATGGAGTCTGCAAAAGACCTGAGACTGGGACGGAGATTTGTCTTCCAACAAGACAATGATCCAAAACATAAAGCAAAATCTACAATGGAATGGTTCAAAAATAAACATATCCAGGTGTTAGAATGGCCAAGTCAAAGTCCAGACCTGAATCCAATCGAGAATCTGTGGAAAGAACTGAAAACTGCTGTTCACAAATGCTCTCCATCCAACCTCACTGAGCTCGAGCTGTTTTGCAAGGACGAATGGGAAAAAATGTCAGTCTCTCGATGTGCAAAACTGATAGAGACATACCCCAAGCGACTTACAGCTGTAATCGTCAGCAAAAGGTGGCGCTACAAAGTATTAACTTAAGGGGGTTGAATAATTTTGCACGCCCAATTTTTCAGTTTTTGATTTGTTAAAAAAGTTTGAAATATCCAATAAATGTCGTTCCACTTCATGATTGTGTCCCACTTGTTGTTGATTCTTCACAAAAAATATCTTTATGTTTGAAGCCTGAAATGTGGCAAAAGGTCGCAAAGTTCAAGGGGGCCGAATACTTTCGCAAGGCACTGTACCATTTATCTGTAAGGTCCCTCAGTCAAGCAGTGATATTTAAACACAGATTCAACCACAAAGACCAGGGAGGTTTTCCAAAGCCTTGCAAAGAATGGCACCTATTGGTAGATAGTAGATGGATAAAAAAAAAAACAGACATTGAATATCCCTTTGAGCATGGTGAAGTTTTTAATTACACTTTGGATGGTGTATCCATACACCCACTCACTACGGACATACAAGCATCCTTGCTAACTCAGTTGCTGGAGAGGAAAGACACCGCTTAGAGATTTCACCATAAGGCGAATGGTGACTTTAAAACAGGCAAAGAGTTAAATGGCTGTGATAGGAGAAAACTGGAATCAACATTGTAGTTTCTCCACAATACTAACCTAAATGACAGAGTGAAAAGAAGGAAGCCTGTACAGAATAAAATATTCCCAAACATGCATCCTTTGCAATAAGGCACTACATTAAATCTGCCAAAAATGTTGCAAAGAAATTATCTTTATGTTCTGAATACAAAGTGTTATGTTTGGGGCAAATCCAACACAACACATTACTGAGTACCACTCTCCATATTTTCTAGCATAGTGGAGGCTGCATCATATTATGTGTATGCTTGTCATCGGCAAGGACTGGGGAGTTTTTCAGGATTAAATAAACGGAATAGATCACAGGCAAAATCCTAGAGGAAAACCTGCTACAGTCTGCTCTCCAACAGACACCGGGAGACAAACTCACCTTTCAGCAGGACATTAACCTAAAACACAAGGCCAAATATGCACTGGAGAGTTTCTTACCAAGACGAGATTGAACGTTTCTGAGTGGCCCAGTTACCCTTTTGACTTAAATTTGTTAAATCTATGGCAAGACTTGAAAATGGCTGTCTAGCAATGATCAATAACCAACGTGACAGAGCTGAATAATGAATAATCTGCAAATAATCTGCAAATATCTTACAATCCCGGTGTGGAAAGCTCACCCAGAAAGACTTGCTGTCATCACTGCCAATGGTGAATGTAACGTATTTACTCAGGGGTGTGAATATTTTCTGCAAACATTTCTTAAAACATATTTTCACTTTTTCATTTAGGTATTTTGTGTAGATGGGTGAGAACATTTTTTTATTTGATCAATTGAATTCAGGCTGTAAGAAAATCAGGAATAAGTCAAGGGGTATGAGTACTTTCTGAAGGCACTGTACCAGGCAAATAGGTAAGTATGTTCCTCCCTGCGCCGGATAAAACCTGATGATTAATCTGTGTTGAAATATCTGTACGCTCTGCTTTTTAACTTCACAGCCCTAATCAAACCAGTTTAAATGCCACTGGCATCACAAGGGTCTGAAGATGAATTCCAGTGATATAAGCATGTATTTTTAGAATGATGTATCCCCCTGGACTCCCTGCGAAACGAACGAACGGGACGGTGAGAGAAATACAGCCGTTTCCTACTTCAGTCCTCCTGAAGCCCTCTCCTCTCCTCTCCTCCTCACTGCTTTTCCATTATGTCATGTGTGGTGGTAGTCTGAGATTAATGGAAGAGGCGGACAAACAAACTGGAATCTCCTCAACTTTAACCAATCATTTTTTTTCCTTCTCCTCGTTCGTTCTCCTTCTTCTCCTTCTCCTCTCTTCTCCTCGCTCGTTCTCCTTCTCCTGTCTTCTCCTTCTCATTCTCCTCTCTTCTTCTCCTGTCTCCTTCTTCTTCTTCTTTCATATCAGGCCCGGGATAGATAGAGAGGGAGACCGAGACGGAGAGAACTAAATAAAACAGTAAAATGCTTCAGAATCTTGTCCATGTCTCCTGGTTCTCTTGCCAAAGACTAGATGACAGAGTCCTAATGTAATGTAAAGATAAGTCTGATTCGTTCATAGCAGCCTTTTTTAATTTACTCAAGTTTATAATGGTGATGCGAGAATCCCCATATCTTATTTCTTAAGCTCGTTGTAAATAAAGATGTTGTAAACGTCTGCAGGCCAAAAAAACATTTGTGCGTCTGTGTGTTAACATGAACACAGCAGCGTCTCAGACTTGGCCCCTATCCAGAGAGTCGTAGTTGGCATGTTGTCATGAGGACTGCACTGTTCTCTCTCAGGATGGTGGAGTAAATAAATTATCCTCACATGTGATTCTAGTAGTTGTATTAACCTTGTAACTCCTAAATGCACATCACATATGACCACCCTAAGTGGAACTGCATAACCTGACAAAAACTTGTTTTAATCAGTAAAACTATGGTGAAGGGGGGACTTTTAATCTAGACTTTGGTATTGTTAAAAAAACGAACTAACTAAACTAAGTTGTAGATGTTTAAAATGCAACATTCCTCATTTCGAAGAAACTTCACACATTTATTCAGTGGGGCAAAAAAGTATTTAGTCAGCCACCAATTGTGCACGTTCTCCCACTTAAAAAGATGAGAGAGGCCTTTCATCATAGGTACACTTCAACTATGACAGACAAAATGAGAAGAAAAAAATCCAGAAAATCACATTGTAGGATTTTTTATTAATTTATTTGCAAATTATGGTGGAAAATAAGTATTTGGTCACCTACAAACAAGCAAGATTTCTGGCTCTCACAGACCTGTAACTTCTTCTTTAAGTGGCTCCTCTGTCCTCCACTCGTTACCTGTATTAATGGCACCTGTTTGAACTTGTTATCAGTATAAAAGACACCTGTCCACAACCTCAAACAGTCACACTCCAAACTCCACTATGGCCAAGACCAAAGAGCTGTCAAAGGACACCAGAAACAAAATTGTAGACCTGCACCAGGCTGGGAAGACTGAATCTGCAATAGGTAAGCAGCTTGGTTTGAAGAAATCAACTGTGGGAGCAATTATTAGGAAATGGAAGACATACAAGACCACTGATAATCTCCCTCGATCTGGGGCTCCACGCAAGATCTCACCCCATGGGGTCAAAATGATCAAAAGAACGGTGAGCAAAAATCCCAGAACCACATGGGGGGACCTAGTGAATGACCTGCAGAGAGCTGGGACCAACGTAACAAAGCCTACCATCAGTAACACACTACGCCGCCAGGGACTCAAATCCTGCAGTGCCAGACGTGTCCCCCTGCTTAAGCCAGTACATGTCCAGGCCTGTCTGAAGTTTGCTAGAGAGCATTTGAATGATCCAGAAGAAGATTGGGAGAATGTCATATAGTCAGATCAAACCAAAATATAACTTTTTGGTAAAAACTCAACTCGTCATGTTTGGAGGACAAAGAATGCTGAGTTGCATCCAAAGAACACCATACCTACTGTGAAGCATGGGGGTGGAAACATCATGCTTTGGGGCTGCAAAGGGACCAGGACGACTGATCCGTGTAAAGGAAAGAATGAATGGGGCCATGTATCGTGACATTTTGATTAAAAACCTCTTCCATCAGCAAGGGCATTGAAGATGAAACGTGGCTGGGTCTTTCAGCATGACAATGATCCCAAACACACTGCCCGGGCAACAAAGGAGTGGCTTCGTAAGAAACATTTCAAGGTCCTGGAGTGGCCTAGCCAGTCTCCAGATCTCAACCCCATAGAACATCTTTGGAGGGAGTTGAAAGTCCGTGTTGCCCAGCAACAGCCCCAAAACATCACTGCTCTAGAGGAGATCTGCATTGAGGAATGGGCCAAAATACCAGCAACAGTGTGTGAATACCTTGTGAAGACTTGCAGAAAACGTTTGCCATCGGTCATTGCCAACAAAGGGTATATAACAAAGTATTGAGATAAACTTTTGTTATTGACCAAATACTTATTTTCCACCATAATTTGCAAATAAATTCATTAAAAATTCTACAATGTGATTTTTCTGGATTTTTTTCCCCTCATACAGGCCTCTCTCATCTTTTTAAGTAGGAGAACTTGCACAATTGGTGGCTGACTAAATTATTTTTATCCCAAAAAAAATTATTAAAAATCAAAAAAAAAAATATCCATTTTTATACAGTGGGTACTTAAAAATACTTTCATTTGTATCTTGTTTAGATGGTTAGACATGAAAAGAGGGCTAGATCCCTTCTTCATGTCAAGTCTGTTGAGGGAGTCCACAGGATGGCATCGTTCACACACGTTTGGCATTAGATGCCTATACTCTCCCATTGTAGCTCATAGGACAACTTTCACTGCAATGACAGAATACTGCAAACTGCCTCCTCCACTAGTTAGTATAGGATGACGTGATTCAGTCACAGGACTGTATGGGTGCACCTCCATTGTCTTAAATGGTTTCCTCTCCTTGTCTCATTTCCTTAATCCTGCACTGACATAAAATAGCTGGACAACGAGTCTAATGCGTCGAGATGCATTGCTTCCAGATCAATGCAGATGATGGAAATGAAGTCAATTACAGTATGGAGATACAAGTCAGCTTTTTTCCTATAACCACTTAAAGGGGCTATCTGTGATTGTTACATCAATTTTTTTTTACTTAAGTTAATGGTATATACCCATAGATTTAAAAAAATAAATACATCATAGCGTTAGTTCAAGTGTTGTACCCCATCAGAAGCTAAATATAGACTTGTTTTACTCCAATAGACTCAACCCATGGCTAGCCAGTCCTTGCATTCATAGCTCTATCTATGAAGTTGAGAGAGGTGCCATTTCTCCAGCCAAATATTCCACAGCTGTTTGTTTACCAAGAACGGCTTTGTTGTTGTTTGAATGGCATCATATGAATTTATCAAGAGCAGGTTGATTCAAATGATCGATTACTCCCGTCATGTGAGACTTGAAACAATTCAACGAAGAACTGACTTCCTGATATTCAGATTGAACTGTCCATTAGTGATATCCTTTTATATAAAGGAGAGGTATTTACAGACTACAAGCCTCATACCCTTGCAAACAAGTCTCACTGGCCCCACATCAAAGATCTTGATTGGGTAGCGTTCCGGTTACCGATTTGTAAGGGGGTTCAGTCTGAGTGTAATTCTTCACAGGGTTTTCATGTGAAAACATGCAGCTTTACCTGATAGAAATCTGGGAAATACTACATTAATTTGGCCAAACGAGGGAGGAGGAGAAGGAGAGGATGAGGAGGAGGGAAAAGGTTGTTTTGCACGGGTGGGTTCTCCCGACACCTGCAGCGGAGAACCGTATTGTTCCAATCTGTTCCTTGGCGTGCTGCACGTTCACCTCCCTGAATGCCTTGCTTTCATGTGAATTCCATGGTGATTTGGCGCAGGATGATTGGTCCACGGACTGAATATTACACCCATCTGGACCAATAAAGCGAGGGGAGAAGATCACTTGATCACTGCGGTAATTGGGATCTTGGGTTGGGGTCAACTAAGTGCACCCACCCACTGTTCTAATACTATAGTAGATAAAAATGTAATGAATTTTAATTTATTTGGGGTAACAGACATATCTACTACAAAATGTACAATGTGAACCCAGAGGATATCACTTAAACGTATTAATTAACACGCTTGTTTCCCAAGTGGTCCTCGATGGTAAAAAATAATAACACAAATAATGACAAAATTACAAACGAGGAGTGATTGATGAAATGTCAATGGATATAGAGAGGAATGTACAGATTCACCAATACGCATCGGTCTCCGATTTAAAGTCTGTCTGCGGACCCCAATCTGATCCAAATGTAGCATGCATCGGTCAGAAAATCGATTCAAACCTAATGAATCGAGGTTCAAATTTTTTTTAGATGGTCATGTTACATTATTTCTACCTTCTGAAAATAGGCGACCTATCATCTTTTGTGACAACTGATTTCGTCTGCTCCTTCAGTGTCAAACTGCTTGTTACAGTGTTCACAGTCATTGATCTACAAGTTATTTTTTTCAGACCGAACAACCCCGGGGCAATATCAGTAGCATAGTTAAACTGCGCCCTGACCAACGCGAGATAGGTGGCCTGTTCCTGAAATTTGATCGGCACCTTCAGCATACTAATGATAAAATGGCTTGCCTGATATTAGGATTTGTTAGTTGACTGACAGACTATGTCATTTGCGAGGTTATTGTTCAATGCGCAGTTGAAAATGGTGTTTTACTAGAATAAAAGTCAACTACCGGAGATGCAAATTTCATCTGGTAATACCTGCTAATCGAGGTTTATAATGTATTTTATTTAGATGGTTCAGCTTCACCATCAGCAATAGTTTTGGTAGTTTTGCTTTAATTAAACAATCAGTGTATGGTAATGTTTTGATATGCAGATATAGCAGTCACTGTTACGAAGCCCGATGCCAGAGGAAAAGTGAAGATCACTCAATAGCTACCAAACGGTCAAAATCATTCGATTTTGAGATGGGGTGAAATTTAAAATTGTGATATATATATTTTCATTGCCTATGTTATAGCAAATTTGTAAACAATACATATTTATACATTACTAGCTCAAACACTTAATCTGCATGAAGGACAAGTTAATTAGGGTGATGGTGATTTCAGAACCAAGGTGGGGGGATGAAAACAGGCTACATTGACCCCCTAATCTGGTAGTGGTAGTGGGGCGGTAGATACCTAGTCTTCCTTATGGTCCTAATCTGGTAGTGGTAGTGGGGTGGTAGATACCTAGTCTTCCTTATGGTCCTAATCTGGTAGTGGTAGTGGGGTGGTAGATACCTAGTCTTCCTTATGGTCCTAATCTGGTAGTGGTAGTGGGGTGGTAGATACCTAGTCTTCCTTATGGTCCTAATCTGGTAGTGGTAGTGGGGTGGTAGATACCTAGTCTTCCTTATGGTCCTAATCTGGTAGTGGTAGTGGGGTGGTAGATACCTAGTCTTCCTTATGGTCCTAATCTGGTAGTGGTAGTGGGGTGGTAGATACCTAGTCTTCCTTATGGTCCTAATCTGGTAGTGGTAGTGGGGTGGTAGATACCTAGTCTTCCTTATGGTCCTAATCTGGTAGTGGTAGTGGGGTGGTAGATACCTAGTCTACCTTATGGTCCTAATCTGGTAGTGGTAGTGGGGTGGTAGATACCTAGTCTTCCTTATGGTCCTAATCTGGTAGTGGTAGTGGGGTGGTAGATACCTAGTCTTCCTTATGGCCCAAATCTGTTAGTGGTAGTGAGGTGGTAGATGCCTAGTCTTCTTTATGGCCCAAATCTGTTAGTGGTAGTGAGGTGGTAGATGCCTAGTCTTCTTTATGGCCCTAATCTGGTAGTGGTAGTGGGGTGGTAGATGCCTTAGTCTCCTTTATGGCCCAAATCTGCTAGTGGTAGTGGGGTGGTAGATGCCTTAGTCTCCTTTATGGCCTTAATCTGCTAGTGGTAGTGGGGTGGTAGATACCTAGTCTTCCTTATGGTCCTAATCTGGTAGTGGCAGTGGGGTGGTAGATACCTTGCCTTTCTTATGGCTCAGATTAGGTGCCTACATAGTACATACACCATAGACATACATAATTCACACATACAGAAGTAATCTCAGACAGATCCAGCTCAGAGAGGCCCAGCTCATGAGCTCCATCAGTAGCCAATTTTAATTTAGAATGGAAAATGAATGTGTTTATGCAACAAATGTTAGTGCATCGTATAGCATCAAACCGAATTGCATCGATTCGTTCTCTAATCAAACCGAATCGCATCGATTCGTTCTCTAATCAAACCCAATCGCATCGATTCGTTCTCTAATCAAACCCAATCGCATCGATTCGTTCTCTAATCAAACCCAATCGCATCGATTCGTTCTCTAATCAAACCCAATCGCATCGATTCGTTCTCTAATCAAACCCAATCGCATCGATTCGTTCTCTAATCAAACCCAATCGCATCGATTCGTTCTCTAATCAAACCCAATCGCATCAATTCGTTCTCTAATCAAACCCAATCGCATCGATTCGTTCTCTAATCAAACCCAATCGCATCGATTCGTTCTCTAATCAAACCGAATCGTACTGAATCATTTCAAACTAAAACGTATGGTTCCTCTATCGGAGCCCATGTATCTACATACATATTGAGGCGTCTTGAAAAGGAAAGATGCACATCTCCAGTACTACAGCCGTGGACGAAAGTTTTGAGAATTACACAAATATTAATTTCCCCAAAGTTTGCTGCTTCAGTGTCTTTAGATATTTTTGTCAGATGTTACTATGGAATACTGAAGTATAATTACAAGCGTTTCATAAGTGTCAAAGGCTTTTATTGACAATTACACGAAGTTGATGCAAAGAGTCCATATTTGCAGTGTTGACCCTTCTTTTTCAAGACCTGCATGCCCTGGCATGCTGTCAATTAACTTCTGGGCCACATCCTGACTAATGGCAGCCCATTCTTGCATAATCAATGCTTGGAGTTTGTCAGAAGTTGTGGGTTTTTGTTTGTCCACCCACCTCTTGAGGATTGTTCTCAATGGGATTAAGGTCTGGGGAGTTTCCTGGCCATGGACCCAAAATATCGATGTTTTGTTCCCCAAGCCACTTAGTTATGACTTTTGCCTTATGGCAAGGTGCTCCATCATGCTGGAAAAGGCATTGTTCATCAACAAAATGTTCCTGGATGGTTGGAAGAAGTTGCTCTCGGAGGATGTGTTGGTACCATTCTTAATTCATGGCTGTGTTCTTAGGCAAAATTGTGAGTGAGCCCACTGCCTTGGCTGAGAAGCAACCCCACACATGAATGGTCTCAGGATGCTTTACTGTTGGCATGACACAGGGCTGATGGTAGCGCTAACCTTGTCTTCTCCGGACAAGCTTTTTTCTGGATCGGAAAGGGGATTCATCAGAGAAAATGACTTTACCCTAGTCCTCAGCAGTCCAATCCCTGTACCTTTTGCAGAATATCAGTCTGTCCTTGATGTTTTTCCTGGAGAGAAGTGGCTTCTTTGCTGCCCTTCTTGACACCAGGCCAAAAGTCTTCGCCTCACTGTGCGTGCAGAAGCACTCACATCTGCCTGCTGCCATTCCTGAGCAAGCTCTGTACTGGTGGTGCCCCGGTACCGCAGCTGAATCAAATTTAGGAGACGTTCCTGGCGCTTGCTGGACTTTCTTGGGCGCCCTGAAGTAGAGGTCGACCGATTATGATTTTTCAACGCCGATACCAATATCGATTATTGGAGGACCAAAAAAGCCAATACCGATTAATCAGACAATTTTTTTATTTTTTATTTATTTGTAATAATGACAATTACAACAACACTGAATGAACACTTGTTTTAACTTAATTTAATACATCATCAAATCAATTTAGCCTCAAGTAAATAATTAAACATGTTCAATTTGGTTTAAATAATGCAAAAACAAACGTTTCAGTCCCTTGCTCAGAACTTGAGAACATATGAAAGCTGGTGGTTCCTTTTTTTTGAGTCTTCAATATTCCCAGGTAAGAAGTTTTAGGTTGTAGTTGTTATAGGAATTATAGGACTATTTCCCTCTATACCATTTGTATTTCATTAACCTTTGACTATTAGATGTTCTTATAGGCACTATAGTATTGCCAGTGTAACAGTATAGCTTCCGTCCCTCTCCTCGCTCCTCCCTGGGCTCGAACCAACAACACAACGACAACAGCCACCATCGAAGCAGCGAGGGGAGGAGCAAGGGGAACAACTACTGAAAGGCTCAGAGCGAGTGACGCTAACTAGCTAGCCATTTCACTTCGGTTACACCAGCCTCATCTCGGGAGTTGATAGGCTTGAAGTCATAAACAGCGCAATGCTTGACGCACAACAAAGAGCTGCTGGCAAAACGCACGAAAGTGCTGTTTGAATGAATGTTTACGCGCCTACCACCGCTCAGTCAGATACTTAGGTACTTGTATGCTTGTATGCTCAGTCAGATTATATGCAACGCAGAACACGCTAGATAATATCTAGTAATATCATCAACCATGTGTAGTTAACTAGTGATTATGATTGATTGTTTTTTATAAGATAAGTTTAATGCTAGCTAGCAACTTTCCTTGGCTTACTGCATTCACGTAACAGGCAGTCTCCTTGTGGAGTGCAACGAGAGAGAGGCAGGTCGTTATTCCGTTGGACTAGTTAACTGTAAGGTTGCAAGATTGAATCCCCCGAGCTGACAAGGTGAAAATCTGTCGTTCTGCCCCTGAACGAGGCAGTTAACCCACCGTTCCTAGGCCGTCATTGAAAATAAGAATGTGTTCTTAAAGGGGTGCACATTGTTGTTTTTGCCTTATCACTACAAAGCTGATTCAAATGATCGTCATCCTGCTATCCTTGATCCTGCTATTGTCACATGCTACACATGCACATGTATCTATCTATCCAATGCTATCATGATAAGGGCTATTATACTTATATTATACAGGAAGAATTATTAAAGAGATGCTTTACATTGAAATACAGATAGTGCTACACTGGCTTTCTGCAAGGGATGATTTCAAGGTTTTACCTCTACCCGGGATGGGTAGTTCCAAGAGGTTAACGGACTTGCCTAGTTAAATAAAGGTATAAAAATATACAAAAATCTGCATTTCCGATTGTTATGAAAACTTGAAATTGTCCCTAATTAATCGGCCATTCCGATTAATCGGTCGACCTCTACCCTGAAGCCTTCTTCACAACAATTGAACCACTCTCCTTGAAGTTCTTGATGATCTGATAAATGGTTGATTTAGGTGCAATCTTACTGGCAGCAATATCCTTGACTGTGAAGCCCTTTTTGTGCAAAGCAATGATGACGGCACGTGTTTCTTTGCAGTTAACCATGGTTGACAGAGGTATAACAATGATTCCAAGCATCACCCCCCTTTTGAAGCTTCCAGTCTGTTATTCAAACTCAATCAGCATGACAGAGTGATCTCCAACCTTGTCCTCGTCAACACTCACACCTGTGTTAACGAGAGAATTACTGACATGATGTCAGCTGGTCCTTTTGTGGCAGGCGCTGAAATGCAGTGGAAATGCTTTTTTGGGATTCAGTTCATTTGCATGGCAAAGAGGGACTTTGCAATTAATTGCAATTCATCTGATCACTCTTCATAACATTCTGGAGTATATGCAAATTGCCATCATACAAACTGAGGCAGCAGACTGTGAAAATTAATATTTGTGTCATTCTCAAAACTTTTGGCCACGACTGTAGATAAGAGGACTAATTTATTGAAATGTCAGTATGAGCATGTACGTTGATGTCCCCTTGATGCCATCCTATTGATGAATGGCTCTGTTTCCAGACAAATGTGTCTAACTCGTTGTAACTATAACTACTAGAGGATCGTGTGCAGCTCAGAGATCAGACGCCATGGTTACAGGGGTAATACTTCAGTGGTAATAGTAATGTTCTGTTCTAAGCATTTGTTTACTTCTTGGCAAGCGCTCTCATCTTAAAAAAGTGCTCTCTACACAATTGCCAAAAGCTATATCTCAGATTTGATCGGGACTATGAGAGCGAGGAGTTAATAAAAACACACTAACAACTAGGGCCGGGCATTTTCTTTATAGGCAGCAGGTGGAATGTGTTTCCTTTGCGGTTGTTTTAAGCTCCTAATTCAACCGTGAAATTTCATTCATCATCGAACCGCCGCTCACCTCCGAACGGAGAAAGGCTTGAAGACGACGGAGGATTAGTTGACATAAATACAGCATCATTACCTTTGTTGCTAAAACAATCTGTACTACGCCAAGAGTGCTGCCTGCATGTTGACTGGACATCGATAGTTGACTTTTTGAAGTATCCCCCTTCGCCAAGCCAATGCTCACCTTGCTGGAGAGAGAGAGAGAGAGAGAGAGAGAGAGAGAGAGAGAGAGAGAGAGAGAGAGAGAGAGAGAGAGAGAGAGAGAGAGAGAGAGAGAGAGAGAGAGAGAGAGAGAGAGAGAGAGAGAGAGAGAGAGAGAGAGAGAGAGAGAGAGAGAGAGAGAGAGAGAGAGAGAGAGAGAGAGAGAGAGAGAGAGAGAGAGAGAGAGAGAGAGAGAGAGAGAGAGAGAGAGAGAGAGAGAGAGAGAGAGCAAGAGCACATACTATGGTTCACTCTGAATGTACTCTTAAGTGGATGAGGTGGCACTGGTATTTGGTGCTGCTTCTGCCCTCAGTCTCCAACAGCTTATTAACAAGATGAGAGTCCCTGTGATGGACCAGCTGCTCTTCTGCCACTCACAGCTCTGGTGGAGAGAGTCATTCCATGGCCTTATAACATTCCACTCCATTGTATCGCGTGTTCTAAGAGATGGGCCAGCTTACTGTACTTCTGAAACATGGTCTCATTGGCTGGACTGAAACTGTGATGAACTGTCATATTTTCAGTCATCAATCCAGTACAAACGATTAATAGTATTGTGTGATACCACATGCTCTAATTCAGCAAAGCAGATATATTGGAGGTATACAGTATATTTGTCTGTATGAATGCATGTCTAAACTAATGATTGTCTCTCTGACCAGATGTAGAACCTAAATTCAGAGAAAATTAAGACATAATTGAATGTTTTTACTCCTCTATGCCTTTGCCAACAGGGAAGCAGAAATAAGATGGGAGTACTGTGGGTTGATCTTTAGTGGTTTGATAAAGTAGGAAAGCATGGATGAATATGAGTGAATTAGAAGAGGGATGGTTGCCTACAAAACATCAATCACTACAGACAGATCTATTAACTTCATTAAAGAAGCTTAAAGGTTGCCTGGAATTAATGTTCACTTTGGACAGACAGACAGACAGACAACTTTACCCACTCTAAGTACGCAGACCTATTATAGTATAGTCTCTGAGGTATCAGTAAGATGCGATATGATTCTGTTACGTAAATAATGACATTGATCTAATCTAAGCCATAATTATTCATTCATCAGCTGTTCGCCAGGAAGAATATATATATATTTTTTAAACTGTCAGAAATGTAAATCTTTCTCCCCTCGCCTTGAGCTCTGCAGGAACAATGAGCTCATCCATTTCAGTGTATTCTATTATCAGATGTGTAACAAAATGCTCAGAAACAGCGCTCGCACGTGGTGGTGAAGACGGCCCCTAGCGCTGTCAAACCCGAGGGCAGCAGAGGTAAACGGACAGTTTTTTTTTCCAGGTGTTGTATTATGGATACAAGAGCTTTGGATGGTGAATTTTCTTATCAAGGACAGAAAATCCTCTGGGTGGAAAGGAAAACAGTGTACAGCTTTGGTTCAGCTCACAGGAGAGGAGGAAGGAACGAGAGAGACCTCATAAGAGAGAAAGATATAGACCGCATTCTGTATTCTCAGTTATTGATAATATCTGTGGCATTTAAGTGAATGGATAAAGGCTGTATGAGGAAGTTGATTAAATCGTTTGATCTGTTTTGGATGTAGGGGCTCCATTCTTCACTGTTTTCCTGAGATGGTGTAATGACAGAGATGGTGTAATGATAGAGAGGCTAAAACGGAAGCTACATATAGAACAACAGGAGAATATAGACATCATGGTGGCACCAGCTATAACAGACTATTTAATAAAGGGTAAAGAGAGATGGAGCTGGGTTGCATGCAAGGTGAAATCATTCTCAGTAACATTCCTCCCTCTCCGCTCCCCACTCCCAAACCATCCTCATGTGTTGCAAATGAAAGAAGAAAAATTCATTTTAGGGTATTACTAGTCAGAAACCCAGGTATGTATTAGTCAAAATAGGGGGGAAGTTAGAACCATATGTTCATTTGAATGGGGAAGCACATGGTCGTGATTATAGACATGCTGTGAATGATAGGAGTGCACACAGAACCCTGGCCCAAAGACTGTCCCGTTTCCAGGACAACGATGAGTAAAATCAAAACAATTATAGGATATAAAGAACTCGTGTCAACAAGCAGGCCCACAAACACAAAGTGGCGTCGCCAGGTCCCACATGCCTCCTTTTCAAGCAATGTGATTTGTGTGGTAGACATCAACACACTCTCAACATCAAGGCATTTCATTATTCTATTAAAGTTATATAATGTGTTTTATTATTTTTCTCCCAGCTAAGGCTTGTATGCTCCGAACTGTCTCACCTGTCCTGGGGACCTAACATAGTCTGTGAGGCAGACGGAAACTACAAAAAGGTTTTATATTTGATTTTAAGGCAACCAAACCTCAACATGTGTTCGGAATAAGGCTTACTGTGGTTAGATGGGAATTGTTTTGTTCCCCCCAAAATTAAGTTGTGAAAGCTGTATGGTGTTTAATAGGAATATTTCCCAGTTTCCTTCCTCACCTTTATTCTCTTGATGTAGTTGCAGACTCGAGAGAGCACATGATGTAGTTGCAGACTCGAGAGAGCACATGATGTAGTTGCAGACTCGAGAGAGCACATGATGTAGTTGCAGACTCCGAGAGAGCACATGATGTAGTTGCAGACTCGAGAGAGCACATGATGTAGTTGCAGACTCGAGAGAGCACATGATGTAGTTGCAGACTCGAGAGAGCACATGATGTAGTTGCAGACTCCGAGAGAGCACATGATGTAGTTGAGGACTCGAGAGAGCACATGATGTAGTTGCAGACTCCGAGAGAGCGCATGATGTAGTTGCAGACTCGAGAGAGCACATGATGTAGTGCTTGACTTGTAAAAACACTAACACAATACAAAGTGCTTTAGGAGACAATTGAGTGAAAAGCCATCTATTACCTCCCACAATAGAGCCAATGTGTGGTTCACCTGCAGATACAGTAGAATGAACCAGTGGAAGGCCTACACAACCAGTCAGCCCAATAGACTCAGCTTCCTCCTCATCTGATGGAAGGCCTACACAACCAGTCAGCCCAATAGACTCAGCTTCCTCCTCATCTGTTGGAAGGCCTACACAACCAGTCAGCCCAATAGAATCAGCTTCCTCCTCATCTGTTGGAAGGCCTACAAAACCAGTCAGCTCAATACTCAGCTTCCTCCTCATCTGTTGGAAGGCCTACAAAACCAGTCAGCCCAATAGACTCAGCTTCCTCCTCATCTGTTGGAAGGCCTACAAAACCAGTCAGCTCAATACTCAGCTTTCTCCTCATCTGTTGGAAGGCCTACACAACCAGTAAGCTCAATACTCAGCTTTCTCCTCATCTGATGGAAGGCCTACACAACCAGTCAGCCCAATAGACTCAGCTTCCTCCTTATCTGTTGGAAGGCCTACACAACCAGTCAACCTCCTCCTTGTCTGATTATGGACATGGGCTTTATTAGTGGAGAGCAGATAATCCATCACATGCTGCCTTAGAGGTCTCCAATTGAAAGCTGCCTATCCCATAGGCCAAACAAAACACGGCAGAGAGGCTGCGAGGCTCGTATTTTTTAAAGGTTTCAGCTGACATAGGGGAGCCGGCTAGAGCAAAAACAACAGAATACCAACTCCTATATTAAGATTTTGGTCAGCCCGAGCCAAAACTTTGGAGATCCTATCAGTGAAGCTGACTGTTCATCACGGGTCAGATTGGCTGTTCTGTAATTACATTTTTGGGAGGAGTATGGTAGTTTCATAATATGTCGTTGATTATTTACGTTGTTCATCATGTCCAACACACCTGAGTGGAATTTTCATTAAAATTGAAGAAGTTTTTTGGGTCGCTTTTGTTTTATATGGACCACTGTCTTGTGATATTGCAAGTGGAAAGTCCAATGAAATCCAGAGTAAGAGGGATGTTCGAGGGAGAAAGACACTGATTGTGGATTGACTTTTCAGCTGCATGCAATACAGTACATCATATACGGCAATATTTGACAGACGTAGATACTATGTTAGACCTACTGCGGTGAAGTCATTTCAATGAACCACACTTGGCTGAAACCTGAGGACTTGTGTTCTCTGCCAGAGCTAATGCGCAGTCTTGAGTTGCATGGACTTCCTGGGTTTGAAAGTCAGTTGGTCAAACAGGAATTGAACATCTCATATCCTTCAAATGTCTTCCTTATCTTATCTTCCTTCCCATTCATCTCTCCGGGCTCCACAAGTCTCCCAGAAACCTACTGAACATCTTATTATCCATCTCATCTCCACTCATGGTGCGTTCAAGGCAACTGGGAACTCGAAAAATGAGGTCAAATCATGACATAAGTGATACTGAAGTCGGAGCTCTAGAAAGAGGCCAGAGTTACCGACATGGAATTCCGAGTTAGATGACCATTCAAAATGATTTTGCCCAGTCAGAGCTAGTTTTTTTTTTTTAGTTCCCAGTTGTTTTGAACTCATCATTTCCTGTCTGCGTGGAGTTTGACCAGCATCCTGACAGGTGACCTCTGATTTGTCGTGTTCAGCCAATTATAGACGTTTCCAGCAGGACATTCCAGGCCAGGCAGCGATCCCTCCAGGCAGGCGATGTGTGTTCCACTCCAAAACAGACAGTGGAGATAAGAACCTCCACGCTGCTTCATGTTCCACCTAAATACAGAGCCAAGCCCTACAACACAAGGTCACACACACACACAGAGACGACACACATGTGCACACACACACATGCACACACAGACAACACACACGCACACACACACACAGACTACACGCAGACAACACACCACCACACTCACTTGTCTGTCTCAGTGTATACTACAATCTCCCCCACTGAAAATCTATCCATGTTTTTTTAATGAGATTTCATAAATGTGACATGTCCTAATTAGATGCATCGCTGTGCTGGACACAACTCAATATTTACCAAGAATACGGCAAACTGGCTTCGGTATCTGTAATAAGAATAAATTAGATTTGTTTTGGCGTACTTGTAGATTGGGCCAAAATGATGATGGGGAACTGACTATGTTTTACTGTATGTTTATTGATTACATGGCTAAAACAAGCTTGTCCCTCTCTCTCTGTCTGGACATGTCAAAGAGTATTGTGATCATTGTGTGCAAGTTAACCCTTCTCAGGATGGTATGGGCCTCTTTGGAAATCGTGTGGAAAACTAAGATAAGATGTACCAATGCATACAAAACCTTCAGTATTATCTAGAAGCCATATGTTGCCATGGTGACCATTTCACAAATTGTTCATGTAAATGACTAATGAGAATGTATAGGTGTTTCTGTACCTGACCAATGAGAATAGTTGTTTCTGTACTTGACCAATGAGAACAAGACCAATGCACAGTTGAAGTCGGAAGTTTACATACACTTAGGTTGGAGTCATTAAAACTCGTTTTTCAACCACTCCACAAATGTCTTGTTAACAAACTATAGTTTTGGCAAGTCGGTTAGGACATCTACTTTGTGCATGGCACAAGTCATTTTTCTAACAATTGTTTACAGACAGATTATTAACTGTATCACCATTCCAGTGGGTCAGAAGTTTACAAACACTAAGTTGACTGTGCCTTTAAACAGCTAGGAAAATTCCAGAAAATTATGTCATGGCTTTAGAAGCTTCTGATAGGCTGATTGACATCATTTGAGTCAATTGGAGGTGTGCCGTGTGGATGTATTTCAAGGCCTACCTTCAAACTCAGTGCCTCGTTGTTTGACATCATGGGAAAATCAAAAGAAATCAGCCAAGACCTCAGAAAATAAATTGTAGACCTCCACAAGTCTGGTTCATCCTTGGGAGCAATTTCCAAACGCCTGAAGGTACTACGTTCATCTGTATAAACAATAGTACGCAAGTATAAACACCATGGGACCACGCAGCTATCATACCGCTCAGGAAGAAGAGACGTTCTGTCTCCTAGAGATGAACGTACTTTGGTGCGAAAAGTGCAAATCAATCCCAGAACAACAGCAAATGGCCTTGTGAAGATGCTGGAGGAAACAGGTACAAAAGTATCTATCCACAGTAAAACTAGTCCTATATCGACATAACCTGAAAGGCCGCTCAGCAAGGAAGAAGCCACGGCTCCAAAACCACCATAAAAAAGCCAGACTACGGTTTGCCACTGCACATGGGGACAAACATCATAGTTTTCGGAGATATGTCCTCTGGTCTGATGAAACAAAAATAGAACTGTTTGGCCATAATGACCATCGTTATGTTTGGAGGAAAAAGGGGGAGGCTTGCAAGCGAAGAACATCTTCCCAACCGTGAAGCATGGGGGTGGCAGCATCATGTTGTGGAGATGCTTTGCTGCAGGAGGGACTGGTGTACTTTGCAAAATAGATGGTATCATGAGGTAGAAAAATTACGTCTATATATTGAAGCAACATCTCAAGACATCAGTCAGGAAGTTAATTAAAGCTTGGTCGCAAATGGGTCTTCCAAATGGACAATGACCCAAAGCATACTTCCAAAGTTGTGTCAAAATAGCTGACCTCAATCCAATAGAAAATGTATGAGCAGAACTGAAAATGCGTGTGTCAACAAAGAGGCCTACAAACCTGACTCAGTTACTCTAGCTCTGTCAGGAGGAATGGGCCAAAATTCACACAACTTATTGTGGGAAGCTTGTGGAAGGCTACCTGAAACGTTTGACCCAAGTTAAACAATTTAAAGGCCATGCTACCAAATACATATTGAGTGTATGTAAACTTCTGACCCACTGGGAATGTTATGAAAGAAGTAAAAGCTGAAATAAATCATTCTCTCTACTATTATTCTGAATTTCACGTTCTGAAAATAAAGTGGTGATCCTAACGGACCTAAAACGGGGGATTTTTACAAGGATTAAATGTCAGGAAATGTGAAAAACCGAGTTTAAATGTAGTTGGCTAAGGTGTATGTAAACTTCTGACTTCAACTGTACATGTTGTGTAAGTTGGCAGTATATGACAAGATTTAATGTATATTTGGTTTTTCGCCTGAGCAGGATCCTTCCATCGCGATGTAAAAAAAGACTTGAATTGGATTCAAGCATTTGTCGTTTGTTCTCAATATTGTCATTACCGTTCACTCAGAACCCTACAGTGATGAGATAGTATTTCTTCACCTGGAAGTGAAAAATACTGTTTTTCATAATGGCGCCTGGAAATGGTATGGTAATATTTGTGTTTAAAGCCTCTTGTCACAGATGTGGGTCTGGTTTGACTGTTGCACCCAGAATGTAGATTTCCCATGGAAGTCAAGAGATGAAACCATTCCAGACTGTAGAGGTGTCACCACTCTCCCAGAGCAACCTGTGTTTTAGTTCCATTACTAAAACAGACACGCTCACACAGATAACAGCTTGTTTCTCTGATTCTGTCTCACTAATCCAGGATTCACCATATATTTTACTCTTTTTATTTTTTATTTGATTTAAGATTTTTTTTTTTACCCCTTTTTCTCCCCAATTTTGTGGTATGCAATTGTTTTTAGCAGCTACTATCTTGTCTCATCGCTACAACTCCCGTACGGGCTCGGGAGAGACGAAGGTTGAAAGTCATGCGTCCTCTGATACACAACCCAACCAAGCCGCACTGCTTCTTAACACAGCGCGCATCCAACCCGGAAGCCAGCCGCACCAATGTGTCGGACGCTACACCGTGCACCTGGCAACCTTGGTTAGCGTGCACTGCGCCCGGCCCGCCACAGGAGTAGCTGGTGCGCGATGAGACAAGGAGATCCCTACCGGCCAAGCCCTCCCTAACTTGGACAACGCTAGGCCAATTGTGCGTCGCCCCACGGACCTCCCGGTCGCGGCCGGTTACGACAGAGCCTGGGCGTGAACCCAGGGTATTTTATATTTTATATTTACCCATATATTTTACTCTTCATACAAATCACTTGCTGTCTGATTCCAAGTCAAATCGGTTGATCTGCATTGAACTGATGCCTCAGCCAAGATAGTCTACAGAGACAGAAACATTTCTTTAACTGTCTGTCAAATTTTCAGATGGACAGACACACACACACACACACACACTCACCTAAACACACATACACTCTCACCTAAACACACACACACTCTCACCTAAATACAAACAGAGGTCAGTTACTGTTGCATGTCTGTGTGAAGTATGCTGTTAGTGAATGGCCTCCTTGTCCCACCAGAGACAAACAACATGGCTGTCAAATCTGTCAGTCAGTCAGTCAGACGGGTAATTGGGGGAGTCTCTCCCCCAGGAGCCTCCTCAGACTGCTGACACATGTCAGGGCATATCAGAGATGGGCTGTAGAGAGTGTGTTTTGGGGGTTGGGTTGTTTTACTGTGTGTGGTATTCATTGGATTACCAGTGGGGTGGTTGATCTACTGTATCGTATGCCTTTTGGGATGTTATAGTGACTTTAATCATCTATCTACTCTAGTGGGTTATAGGGCCTTTAATCATCTGTCTAGTATAGTGGGTTAATTCAGGCTGTCTAGTGGGTTAATTCAGGCTGTTTAGTGGGTTAATTCAGGCTGTCTAGTGGGTTAATTCAGGCTGTCTAGTGGGTTAATTCAGGCTGTCTAGTGGGTTAATTCAGGCTGTCTAGTGGGTTAATTCAGGCTATCTAGTGGGTTAGTTGATGCTTGTCCCTGAACACCATTTGTCTATACCGTAGCCTGAACTTTGGTTGTTGTTTTGCCCCCTCCTCCTCCCTCCTTCCCGATCGGAGTCTGTAAGTCGTCTGATCATGGTGCTGGTCTACCGCCTAGCCGACAGGCAGCCAGTGACTTCATCCTCCTCCCTGGCGGGGGGACAGAGGGTGTCACAGTACGCTGTCTCACCCTGCACGGCCTGCATTGGGAGTCCCACTACTGAGCACAGCTACGGGCCTGTGTGTGTTCCTGCGCGACGTGTAGGTGTCTGCTTGTGCGTGCGTGCGTGATTCCTTGCGCTAAAGGAAAATATATGTGTGTGATCAGATGAGCACAGGCCTTAGGGCAAGTCTCATGTCAGAGCAACTGTTACAGACTTGGCTCTGCGTACTTGGTTTGCTGTATGACATGGAGCCATAAGTACAGTTTGTGTATACCTAACTGTTTTGAACCTGTTTTACCGTAGAATGCCGTTTTTCAGCCATTTCTGAATACTCTATTCTACATTTAATGCTTGAATTACACATTTTAATGTTAACAACTACATAGTAACTCTAACTTGTGTACACAGAATCAGCTTCAGTGTATCCAGTCACCTGTCAACCAACACGGTAATGCAAGTTGGATGTGTGTTCGTGTGTGCACATTCGTTCCTTCGGTCATGCGTGTGTATTTGTGGGCATATGTGCATTGACGCTTAACAGCTGATACAGTGACAGCTTCTTCTTTTCAGACCCTAAAACAACATTTGATCAGAGTCCAGTGATGGTCCTCTTGGTGTTCAAAACAAACATGATCCCGTGGCTGTTAGTTCTCTGTTGTTTCAGGTTCTGGAATCAGGAGAGACTTGGTTTGTTACCTACTAATAAAAAACCTTATCAAATGCAGCGTGACGATAGTGTCATATTCTCACTGACAACGTGCAGAAGTCAAGCCTCAACATATCCAGGAACAGAGATAGCTGTGTGTTTTGGTTTGAATGCCAAAACGGCCATTTCTGATGAATGCCTGAGTCTGAAGATAAAAGCACACACACTCACACACATGCATACATACACAGACAGACCTGGGGGTCGATGGCGTCTATGACCCCCATACACTCTCGACTATAACACACACACACACACTTCCAGGCCTATTAATAAGCATGTGTTTGTGTCCTGAGGGGTCAAGTGGAATCCATTCCAACGGATAACCGTAATAGACCCAGGGACCGGTCTGTGGCCTATGGCTGCCTCTGGCAAAACACTGCTTTAGATAAACCTCTCCCCTAGATGCTGATCTGGAGTCTGTTTGTCTGTTATCCGCCTAATAGCTCTGGGGAGGGTAAGCTGATCTTAGATCTGTGCCTTAGGGTAGCATTCAACTACTCTGTCAGCAACCTTAGGCACAGGTCTAGGAACAGATTTTCCCATCACTGTCAATCAAAACCTTAACTATTTGCCTAATCCGTAGTTAGGGGAAACATTTACCCTGTCTATACTGATTTATACAACGGATGTGTCTAATCCTGATTGCTGGTTAAAACTGCATTCCAGCCGGTGTGTATACCACAAGTTACCACCAGCTAAATCTATGACGTTAAAATGCCTATTTACTCTGTTCCATCTGACTGAGCAATCCACTGTCTCATCAGCCCAGCCAGGCAATTTATAAACTTGATCTTCACTATGAAAAGCATCTAGACTTTATCTCACATTTCTTTTAGACTAACATTTAGTTTTACAACAGCAGAGATTTGTATAAACTTTGCTGTCTGTCTCTCCGACATTTGCAACGTTGTTTCAATATTCAATTTCGATCTCCAGCTGTCCCATAGTAATGAACGTGTCGGGACGAGACAGACCGGCAGGCAGCGTTTCTCAGCCAGTCGAAATCATGAATCAGCTGCCGTCATTTTTATGGATATAAACAAAGAAATATCAATTGAAAAAAAGGTCAAACGAAACAAAGTGCAGCTAGTTTTCAGTCTTTCGTGTTCCAATTTGAAGTGATTGTGTTACAGTAGCTGTGTTGTTGGCTTTTGGTGGCTAGTTCATCTGAACAAGTGTCCTGATGTGAGAGCACAATTTCTATGCCAGGTGAAATGCGCCTCGTTAGCTCATTGCTATGAATGTATCCCAATAAATGTCACTAGAAAACAGCATAAACAAATGCAAATACAACTACTGTTGTTATTCTGGCTGCACTGTTTGACGTGACTGTAAATTACCATAGTTGGCTAGCTATCAAGCATGGGATAAGAACCAGAACAAAAAGACTGAACGACTGGGTCGCTGGCAACCGAACCCATAGAACGAACGACCAGCCGGCTTGGGTAGCAACCCTAGATTTGTGGCACTATATCTTGTGGAAGGATGACAGAGTATGAATAAATTAATCAAAATGATGTTTTTAATGAAAATATGTCAATCATTGTTTGAATATGTTGGTAACCCGTTGTATAAAAGTGATAATGCCCTTGAAGCCGGTGTTTGGAGGATATATTGGCACAGTTTGGAGGATATATTGGCACACTTCGCCTCGGGCCTAACAACACCCGTGCCAATATCCGCCAAACACCGGCTTCTCGGGCATTATCACTGAAGTGGGACCTGGCGGAGGGGGGTCGATGGAGCTTTGGTGGGTTAATTCAAGCTGTCTCCAACAATAACATGGGCATGGTCTCTGTTCGATGACTGAGAGAATGTGCCAGTTTGACAGCTCATTTTAGCCAGACCATTTGGAAGTGTTGGACTCGTTCTGAAGACACGGAAAGACACATGGAAAGACACATATTTGTAGAACCTTCTGTGGAAAAGGTTCTAAATGGAACCTAAAAGGGTTCTCCTATGTGTACAGCCGAATAGAACCATTTTAGGTTCTAAGAGTGTAGAGACTTGAAGCATTGTGCTGACTCACAATCCAACAGCTCTAAATATAACCGTCTGATACTGAGGAATCACATTTTCCAATAACGTAAAATTGTCTCTTTAAATATATATATTTTTTTATGTGCTTTTCATCTATTGAAAACTGTTAGTCATAGACACACAACTACCACAAAGTGGACCGTCAGATATGACATTTTCAGATATTAAAGTGTTACAGAAATTTTGGAGAATACCTCTCAAAGCCTGTCCGTAGCCCACGATATCAACCAGGAGTTAGGCCTAAGCTGTAATGAAGCAGCATTCGCGCGTTTCGGCTTCAATCTGTGCCTGGGACAGTGTGTTCAACCCTCTGATCCCAGGGTCTGTGAGGTTGAGGGGAAAAGTTGACAGAGTGAAGAAAGAGAGAGGGGGGTTTAGCAAGAGTGAATCAGAAATGTTGCTAGTGAGGGGGATGAAGAGACATCTATAGAGAAAGAGGGAGTGAGAGATGGAAGGAGAGAGAGAGATAGTAACAGTGGTCCTGGGTGTCTGTTGGCCCCAGCCCTATTCTCTACCACGTCTAGTTTGGGTTCTGTGTGTTCCCCTCTGGATGCTTAATTAGAACTCAGCACAGAACAGCGCCAGAGTGGGATTTAACACTCGTCTCAAACATTCTTTCTCTTACAGAAAGGGAGACAGAAAGAGAGAAAGGGAAGAGGGAGACAGAAAGGGAGACAGTGAGAGAAAAAGAGACAGTAAGAGAGACAGAAAGAGAGAAAGGGAGACAGTGAGAGACAGAAAGGGAGACAGAAAGAGAGAAAGGGAGACAGAAAGGGAGAAAGTAAGAGACTGTCTTTCTCTCTCTCACTGTCTCTCTTTCTGTCTCTCACTGTCTCCCTTTCTCTCTTTTTCTCTCATTGTCTCCCTTTCTCTCTTTCTGTATCTTACTGCCTCCCATTCTTTCTTTCTGTCTCTCTTACTGTCTCTTTGTCTCTCTTACTGCCTCCCTTTCTGTCTCTTACTGCCTCCCATTCTCTTTCTCTCTTACTGCCTCCCTTTCTCTCTTTCTGTCTCTCTTACTGTCTCCCTTTCTGTCTCTTACTGCCTCCCATTCTCTGTCTCTCTTACTGCCTCCCTTTCTCTCTCTCTCTCTTACTCTTGTTCTGTCTCTCGTTCTGTCTTTCTTACTCTCTCTCCTTTTCTCTCTTACGGTTTCCCTTTCTCTCATTCTGTCTCCCTTGCTCTCTTACTGTCTCCCTTTCTCTTACTGCCTCTCTTACTCTTACTGCCTTGCCTCTCTTACTCTTACTGCCTCTCTTTATGTCTCTTACTGTCTACCTTTCTATGTTACTGTCCCTCTTACTGGCTCACTTTTTCTCTCACTGTCTCCCCTTCTCTCTTTCTGTCTCTTACTGTCTCCCTTTCTCTTTCTGTCTCTCCTACTGTCTCCTTTCTCTTTCTCTGTCTCTCTTGCTGTTTCCCTTTCGCTTTCTCTTACCGTCTCTCTCTCTCTCTCTCGTTCTGTCTCTCTGTCTCTCGTTCTGTCTATCTTACTCTCTTTCTGTTTCCCTTTCTCTCGTTCTGTCTTTTGCTTGTCTCCCTTTCTGTCTCTCTTGCTGTCTTGGTGTCTCTCTTACTGTCTCCCTTTCTCTCTTTCTGTCTCTATTGCTGTCTCAATTTCTCTATTTCTGTCTCCCTTTCTCTCTTACTGTCTCATTTCCTCTCTTTGTCTCTTACTGTGTCTTTCTTTCTGTTTATCTTTCTGTCTCTGTCTCCCTTTCTCTCTTACTGTGTCCCTTTCTCCCTTACTGTCTCCCTTTCTCCCTTACTGTCTCCCTTTCTCTCTTACTGTCTCCCTTTCTCTCTTACTGTCTCTCTTTCTCTCTTACTGACTCCCTTTCTCTTTCTTTCTGTCTCTTCTGCTGTCTCTCTGTCTCTCCTTATGTCTCTTTCTGTCTCTCTTTCTCTCTCTCTTTCTGTCTCTCTTACTGTCTCTCTTTCTGTCTCTCTTTCTTGCAATCTCTGTCTTATTTCTGTCTTTCCCCCTTACCTTCTCCACTATCGCTGTGTATCCGTTTTACTCAATTATGTCATTTTTCCCCCTCTGGTGGTGAACAAGTTAGTGTGCCCCTGATAAGCCCGATTAGCTCTGATAAAAGGATGCATCAGTCAGACATAATTTTTGGAGCCTTTGTTTCCTAACTATTTAATTCACAATACTGACGGTACAGGGCAGACATTTAATTTCACATCCAATGTGTGGGTAAAAAGAGTCAAGGTAGAAAAAATATCCTGGTAGTCCTTTGTGTAAACCAGCCTTGTAGTCGTTTGTGTGGGTAAACCAGCCTGGTAGTCCTTTGTGTGGGTAAACCAGCCTGGTAGTCCTGTGTGGGTAAACCAGCCTGGTAGTCCTGTGTGGGTAAACCCGCCTGGTAGTCCTTTGTGTGGGTAAACCAGCCTGGTAGTCCTGTGTGGGTAAACCAGCCTGGTAGTCCTGTGTGGGTAAACCAGCCTGGTAGACCTTTGTGTGGGTAAACCAGCCTGATAGACCTGTGTGGGTAAACCAGCCTGGTAGTCCTGTGTGGGTAAACCAGCCTGGTAGTCCTTTGTGTGGGTAAACCAGCCTGGTAGTCCTTTGTGTGGGTAAACCAGCCTGATAGTCCTGTGTGGGTAAGCCAGCCTGGTAGTCCTGTGTGGGTAAACCAGCCTGGTAGTCCTTTGTGTGGGTAAACCAGCTCGGTAGTCATTTGTGTGGGTAAACCAGCCTGGTAGACCTGTGTGGGTAAACCAGCCTTGTAGACCTATGTGGGTAAACCAGCCTTATAATCCTGTATCGTGTGTGGGTAAACCAGCCTGATAGTCCTGTATAGTGTGTATGTAAACCAGCCTGGTAGTCCTGTGTGGGTAAACCAGCCTGGTAGTCCTGTGTGGGTAAACCAGCCTGGTACTCCTGTGTCGGTAAACCAGCCTGATAGTCCTGTGTGGGGTGTCGGTAAACTAACCTGGTAGTCCTGTTTTGGGTGTGGGTAAACTAGCCTGGTAGTTCTTTGTTGGTAAACCAGCCTGGTAGTCCTGTGGGGTAGTGGGTAAACTAGCCTGGTAGTCCTGTGGGGTAGTGGGTAAACTAGCCTGGAAGACCTGTGTGGGTAAACCAACCTGGTAGTACTGTGTGGGGTGTCGGTAAACCACTCTGGTAGTTCTGTATCCTGTGTGGGTAAACCAGCCTGGTAGTCCTGTATCCTGTGTGGATGGTAAACCACTCTGGTAGTGGTGTGTGTGGGTAAACCAGCCTGGTAGTCATGTGTGGGGAAAAACCTGCCTGGTAGTCCTTTGTGGTATGTGTGGGTAAACCAGCATGATAGTCGCTTGTGTGTGTGTGTGTGTTTGTGTGTGTGTGTGTGTGTGGGAGAGCTAAGACAAAGAGTAAACAGCTAAGACAACAACAATGGGTAAATGGCGATGAATGGGCAGAGAGGGTCAGTTAGCTGTACACAGGACCTGAGTTTGAGGCTGGGGCCGACAGATAAACAATATGAAGTACTGTGTTAATGAACAGTCCAGCAGGCATCAGCTGTGTAGCCGAGTGATCATAGGGTCCAATGAGCAGCAATAGATGAAACAGGGAGCCGTTCGGTAGTCGATTACTACGCTAGACGAGCGCGAGACACGGCGTTCAGGAAGCTAGTGGGCCGGGGATAGCAGATTGATCTACACCAACATCCACGACGCAGAGGCCGGTTGAGAGCACATTGGCCGAATTATGTCAGCAGACCGACAGACCAGTCGTGATGGATCGGTGGGGCTCCGTGTCGACAAAGGGTCCAGGCCAATTGGCAAGAGAGGCATTGTAGTATTCTGTTTTATAACCAGGAGATGGGCCTAGCTCAAGGCTAGCTCGAGGCTAACTGGTGCATGCTTCTGGACAAGGGCGTTAGCCACAATAGCCACTCGGTAGTAGCTAGCTAGCTGCGAAGATCCGATGTATCCGGTGATGTAGTGGGGGAAAAAAGCAGTTCGATATGCTCAGGGCTGATATTGTGCTGTGCAGACTGGCAGGTATTATCCGGGCTAAAGCAGCTGGTGTCTGAGCTAAAGGTAAAGACCGCTAGTAAATCAAATCAAAGTTTATTTGTCACGTGTGCCGAATACAACAGGTGTAGTAGACCTTACAGTGAAATGCTTACTTACAGGCTCTAACCAATAGTCAAAAAGGTGTGTGTGTAGTGTCTAACAATGACTAAATAGCTAGTAGCTAATTAGCTGGCTAGCTGCTGATGGCTAGCCTCTGATGAAGGTTCCAGTTATAAGGTCTAAAAAATAGCAGATCCGTACCACATTGGGTGAGGCGGGTTACAGGAAGGTATATTTAATTAAAAAAATGGAAAAAAGAGATTGAAATATAATGAAATGAATACAGAAAAACCCGGAAAAGACTGAATATTATTTACATTTGACAAAAACAAACACGTCTTACTGTTGCGCCATCTTGGTGTATTTAATACAACACTGTGTGTGTGTGTGTGCGCACCAAACCGCCTCTCAGGGGTTGTAGAATAATGGATATTAATTATTCTGCTAACCCCATTGGCCTCCGCCATGTCTCCAAATCTGGTTAACTGGATTTTGATTTATGATAAATTTCCTATAGAAAATAATGTACTTTTTACTCCATACATTTTTCCTGACACCCAAAAGTACTTGTTACATTTTGAATGCTTAGCAGGACAGGAAAATGGTCCAATTCACACACGTATCAAGAGACCATCCCTGGCATCTCTACTGCCTCTGATCTGGCGGACTCACTAAACACATGCTTCATTTGTAAATGATGTCTGAGTGTTGGAGTATACCTCTGGCTATCCGTTAATAAAAAAAATGGTGCTTAATATAAAGAATATGAAATTATTATTGATACTTAGGTATATATTATCAATTAGATGTACTTTTCATACTTAAGTATATTTAAAACCAAATACTTTTTGACTTTTACTAAAGTAGGATTTTCCGGGGTGATTTTCATTTTTACTTGAGTCATTTTCAATTAAGGTATCTCTACTTTTACCCAAGTATGACACACACACACACACACACACACACACACACACACACACACACACACACACCTCAGACCCATGGATTTCATGCATGGCACGTGTAACGTGATATGCCAAGCATGGAACACTTCCTATCAGTGGCTATTTCGCGTAAACAAAGCTGGATACCAGAAATGCGCTGTGCAGTGTAGTTTGAAGAACACAAGCTAGGTTAGTGCCATTGTTTTGAAATGAAAGAACAATTTCCTTGCAGTTAATCCATGCAAATGTGAGTTGTTGTTTTTTTTTGTCTGACCAGTCATTGGTTGAAAGAGTAAAGACCGGGTTTAAAAGTTCATCCTAGATGTGTACGTCATTTTCACTTCACATTATTAGATTTGTTTATAACTCCCAACTAGGGTTGCACAATTCGGGGAACTTTTCAATAAAAACCCCTGGTTTTCCAGTAATCCCGGTTGGAGGCTTCTTGAATCAGGAGAGAATAAGCAGAAAAAAACAAGGGAATTTATTGAAAGTTCCAGGAATTTTGCAACCCTACAGTCCCAACTTTTAAATATATATGTATCTGTAAGACTACAAAAAGCAAGTATACATAAAATGTTCACCATTTTTCATTTTTTGATAAATCAGTCTGGACAATAAACCCTAGTCTAGTTGTTGGTTAACCTGGCTGATGAGTTCAACGTGGTTTAAATAAACTCCTGTTACAATTCTGTATGTTATTGGCACCGAGTACTTAGTTACTTAAATTATGACAGTGTAGCATGTCTAAAATGACCATTACATACTGGGTGGTTCGATCCCTGAATGCTGATTGGCTGAAAGCTGTGGTATATGAGACCATATACCACAGGTATGACAAAACATTTATTTTTACTGATCTTATTACGTTATGTAACCAGTTTATAATAGCTATAAGGCACCTCTGGGGGTTGTGGTATATGGCCAATATACCAAGGCTAAGGGCTGTATCCAGACACTCTGCATTGTGTCGTGCTTAAGAACAGCCCTTAGCCGTGGAATATTGGCCTTATACCATACACCCTCGTGCCTTATTGCTTAATTATACTACAGAACGTATGGGGGCCAGGTCATGCTGTACTACTGAACACAAACATAAATCATAAACCCAAGGTAATTAATCTATTTGTGAGGAGACACGCACACACACACACACACACACACACACACACACACACACACACACACACACACACACACACACACACACACACACACACACTTTAAATTCTTTATCCACAAATCACATTACATTTTAAAGGGTTCACTCACACACACACACACACACACACACACAGAGTTTCCGAGTTTCCAGACAGTTCAGATGAGACTTGTCACGTCCGTTGACACACAATTAAAGGGTAGGATTAGTCCAGGACTGGGTGAACTCTACAGGAATCTCCCTCCCATGCTGTGTGTCAGACCCAACCACCAACCCTCCCTTGGGTGGGTGGGTGTGTCCCCATAAATATGTGTGTGTGTGCTTCACTCTTGTGTATGAATTCTTAGTCATTAAACCCAAGCAGTGTTGTGCGTATGGTGGGGATAGCCAGGATAGAAACTGGAACGAGGAGACTGTGTTATTTACTTGGTGACACTGTAAGACCCAGGGACAGTGGTGGGAACAGGACCTAGGGACAGTGGTGGGAACAGGACCCAGGGACAGTGGTGGGAACAGGACCCAGGGACAGTGGTGGGAACAGCACCCAGGGACAGTGGTGGGAACAGCACCCAGGGACAGTGGTGGGAACAGGACCCAGGGACAGTGGTGGGAACGGGACCCAGGGACAGTGGTGGGAACGGGACCCAGGGACAGTGGTGGGAACGGGACCCAGGGACAGTGGTGGGAACGGGACCCAGGGACAGTGGTGGGAACGGGACCCAGGGACAGTGGTGGGAACGGGACCCAGGGACAGTGGTGGGAACGGGACCCAGGGACAGTGGTGGGAACGGGACCCAGGGACAGTGGTGGGAACGGGACCCAGGGACAGTGGTGGGAACGGGACCCAGGGACAGTGGTGGGAACGGGACCCAGGGACAGTGGTGGGAACGGGACCCAGGGACAGTGGTGGGAACGGGACCCAGGGACAGTGGTGGGAACGGGACCCAGGGACAGTGGTGGGGACGGGACCCAGGGACAGTGGTGGGGACGGGACCCAGGGACAGTGGTGGGAACGGGACCCAGGGACAGTGGTGGGAACAGGACCCAGGGACAGTGGTGGGAACAGGACCCAGGGACAGTGGTGGGAACGGTTTACATGAGACATTTACCTTTAGGTCCTAAAGCAAAGCCTGTGGGAGTGTAATTGATCAAAGCAATGCCTCTGGGAGTGTAATTGATCAAAGCAATGCCTCTGGGAGTGTAATTGATCAAAGCAATGCCTCTGGAAGTGTAATTGAGTGAACTTGGGTTTATTTTACCTGAATTGAAGCAGGCCTTGAGGAGCTGTGAGTTGAGTGATGATAGCCTATATTTGAACACCACCGCAGAAGCTTCGCTATTCGGCATATTCCCAGCTAAGTAGCTGGGTTTTGTTGTTAGGCCATAGTTCTATTCAAATAGCCAATCACTTGCAGCCCACCTCTTCTAATGGATTGTGGGAAAAGTGTGCAAATTCTACTAGCTGAAGAGTCAAAAATAGTATTTTATTTATTTGTATTATTATTGAAACTTTATTAATAAAATATATTTTTTTACATATTGAGACCTAGGTCTCTTTTACAAATGTGCCTTGTATATGCAACATAAATATACAAATTATACCCAAACATACAGTTGAAGTTGGAAGTTTACATACACCTTAGCCAAATACATTTAAACTCAGTTTTTCACAATTCCTGACATTTAATCTTAGTAAAAATCGCCTGTTTTAGGTCAGCTCGGCTCAACACTTTATTTTAAGAATGTGAAATGTCAGATGAATAGTAGAGATAATGATTTATTTCAGCTTTTAGGGCCTTCTTTCTCGCACACGTTTTTTCAGTTCTGCCCACAAATGTTCTATAGGATTGAGGTCAGGGCTTTGTGATGGCCACTCCAATACCTTGACTTTGTTGTCCTTAAGCCATTTTGCCACAACTTTGGAAGTATGCTTTGGGTCATTGTCCATTTGGAAGACCCATTTATGACCAAGCTTTTAACTTGACTGATGTCTTGAGATGTTGCTTCAATATATCCACATAATCTTATCTCCTCATGGTGCCATCTATTTTGTGAAGCGCACCAGTCCCTCCTGCAGCAAAGCACCCCCACAACATCATGTTGCCACCCCCGTGCTTCACGGTTTGGATGGTGTTCTTTGACTTGCAAACCTCCCCATTTTTCCTCCAAACATAACGATGGTCATTATGGCCAAACAGTTCTATTTTTGTTTCATCAGACCAGAGGACATTTCTCCAAAAAGTACGATCTTTGTCCCCATGTGCAGTTGCAAACCGTAGTCTGGCTTTTTTTATGGTGGTTTTGGAGCAGTGGCTTCTTCCTTGCTGAGCAACCTTTCAGGTTATGTCAATATAGGTCTCATTTTACTGTGGATATAGATACTTTTGTACCTGTTTCCTCCAGCATCTTCACAAGGTCCTTTGCTGTTGTTCTGGGATTGATTTGCACTTTTCACACCAAAGTAAGTTCATCTCTAGGAGACAGATCACGTCTCCTTCCTGAGCGGTATGACGGCTGTGTGATCCCATGGTGTTTATACTTGCGTACTATTGTGTGTACAGATGAACGTGGTACCTTCTGGCATTTTGAAATTGCTCCCAATGATGAACCAGACTTGTTGAGGTCTACCATTTTTCTTTTCTGAGGTCTTGGCTGATTTATTTTTATTTTCCCATGATGTCAAGCAGAGAGGCACTTGAGTTTGAAGGTAGGACTTGAAATACATCCACAGGTACACCTCCAATTGACACAAATGATGTCAATTAGCTTATCAGAAGCTTCTAAAGCCATGACATAATTTGGGGGAATTTTCTATACTGTTTAAAGGCACAGTCAACTTAGTGTATGTAAACTTCTGGCCCACTGGAATTGTGATACAGTGAATTATAAGTGAAATAATCTGTCTGTAAACATTTGTTGGAAAAATTACTTGTGTCATTCACAAAGTAGATGACCTAACCGACTTGCCAAAACTATAGTTTGTCAGCAAGAAATTTGTGGAGTTGTTGAAAAATGAGTTTTAATGACTCCAACGTAAGTGTATGTGAACTTCCGACTTCAACTGCAGATTTACCTAGCTCGGTGGAGACTCTAGGAACCTCAAGAATGAACCAATACTGGGAATGTGTTAGGCAACTCAGTAAGTTTATAAACTAGGGCCTTGTGAACAAAAAGGAAGTAATATAGAGATCTACTGGTCTTTAGCGAAGGCCAGCAAAACTTTTGATACATGGTGGAGTGATCAAAACTATCACCTGTAACAAAACGAAGGGCACTACGGTAGATGGCGTCCAAAGTATAACATCCTGGCATTTAAACCATACTTGTTTTTTTATTTTTTATTCACGTACTGTTAAAAAATTATATATATTTTAGCATACTGAGAATGTGTCATACGCGATTGCGTTTCCTGCTATTTGTTGATTTCGGAAAATATCCCGATATCTAATTGACCAGCTGTTGTCAAAGCCTAAATGTGTATGACATTCGGCCATTTAAAGTATACTCACACACTATTACATTGAATTTTTTTGCATACTCAAACACCCTACTATTTATGACACAAGTATGGGTATTAGGACATGGCCATAGTCAGAGCAGTAACATATCCAGAAGGTCAGAGGGAGTCTCTTGCCAGCAGTCCTCTTCTCCCTGGAAGGAGGAGCTACCAGAAACTTTAGCTCCTAGCCCCTCCCCGCCGACGGCATAATTACCCACTAAAGGAGGGGCTAGTGGAACCTTGGGAGGGGCTATAGGAACCCTCAGTGGTTAGCTCCTCCCAGCAGAGGTATATCACTCCACTCCCTCTGGAGTGGAGACTCAGAGCTACATGAGACCAAAGCCTGACTGTCTACCTCACTATCGGACTCCCACAGCTACCCAAGGGAGAGAGAGAGGAGTGAAGAGAGACACCACTTTTTTTTTTTTTTTTCTTTCTTGTAGTAGCTGTTAACTGTTGTTAATGACGCGCGTTTGGACAGCTCTGGTCTCGGTCTCCGGTCCCAGGAAGGGCCAGGGGCATTAAAGTGAAAGTGTGTGCGTCTGTTCTCTTTTTCTCTCCTGTACACTGGAACCATACAGTTAGCATCATGACTTTACTGGGCTCTGAACGCTCCATACTGATACGAAGCAAGTTTAGATCAGGTAAGATCCTATCGTGTGTGTTCATGTCCACTCACCTATCAGAAGCATTTGTTCCACCCCTTGGACTGGCACTTTGTTGATATGTACTATATAAACCAATTAATCCTCTCCTGATGATACAATGTTTGCACTTGCATTGATTAAATGTTTAATTTTTTCAATGCCATTTGTCCATCAACCGTCAGTACTTGTATTTTATTTATAGTGAACAGTAGTACAGGTACATGCTTTTTGTATATTGCTTATCAAATCAAATGTTATTAATCACAAACACATATTTAGCAGATGTTATTGCAGGTGTAGCGAAATGCTTGTGTTCCTAGCTCCAACTGTGCAGTAATATTTAGCAATACACACATCTAAAAAGTAAAATCATTGAATGAAGATATATAGAGAATTTAGGATGAGCAAAGTCGGAGTCTGGAGTATAAATGTATGTACTGAGTATACAAAACATTAAGAACACCAGCTCTTTCCTTGACAGACTGACCAGGTGAATCCAGGTGAAAGCTATGACCCCTTATTGATGTCAAAATCCACTTCAATCAGTGTAGATGAAGGGGAGGAGACAGGTTAAAGAAGGATTTTTAAACATTGAGACAATTGAGGCATGAATTGTGTATGTGTGCCATTCAGAGGGTGAATGGGGAAGACAAAACATTGAAGTGCCTTTGAACAGGGTATGGTAGTAGGCACACCGGTTTGTCAAGAACTGCAACAGAAAACATCCAGCCAACTTGACACAACTGTGGGAAGCATTGGAGTCCACAATGGCCAGAATCCCTTTGGAACGTAGAGTCCCTGCCCTGACAAATTGAGGCTGTTCTGAGGGCAATAGGGAGAGGTGCAACTCCATATTAGGATGGTGTTACTAATGTTTTTTACACTCAGTGTATATATGTGATGGGATGTATAGACAATATGGACAGTATATGGATATGTATAGAATATGTAGTATATCTGAAGAATAGTATATGTACAGCAATAATTAAATAGAATTAGGCCTTGACTGGAATACAGTATATACATATGAAATGGGTAAAACAGTATGGAAACATTAAAGTGACCAGTGTTCCACGTCTGTGTACAGTACATAGGGCAGCAACCTCTAAGGTGCAGGGTTGAGTACCGGGTGGTAGCCGGCTAGTAACAGTGACTAAATTTCAGGGCAGGGTACTGGTCGGAGGCCAGCTAGTGATGCCTATTTAACAGTCTGATGGCCTTGAGTCTCTCAGTCCCAGCTTTGATGCACCTCTACTAACCTCGCCGTTTGGATGGTAGCAGGGTGAATGAAGATGCTATGGATGCTATAGATGCTGTGGATGCTATGTATTTAATAGATGCTATGGATGCTATAGATGCTATGGATGCTATGGATGCTATAGGTACTATGGATGCTATGTATTTAATAGATGCTATGGATGCTATAGGTACTATGGATGCTATGTATTTAATAGATGCTATGGATGCTATAGGTACTATGGATGCTATGGATGATAACGATACTATGGTGTATGGGTGACAATGCCTTGTTGGTGAGACGCTGGTAAAAGCAAACACACGTGGGTATGGTTTGGTGTCGATCCTATTTACATTTAGTTTATTCTGATAGAGATTAGTGGTAGGTTAAAGGTTATCATCATTAGGCTGTGATGAGAGCGGTGTGTGTCCTAACCTGCCTGTGTAAGAACAGTGTGGACTACAGCACTGATTTAAATCCCTCTAACACACTACAGCTCTCTCTTTCTCTTTCTCTCTCTCTCTCTCTGAATTTACATTTACATTTCAGGTTTTTATTGGCATGGGAAACATGTGTTTACATTGCCAAAGCAAGCGAAATAAACAATACAAAGTGAACAGTAGACATTACGCTCACAAACATTTCAAAAGAATAAAGACATTTAAAATATCAAAGTATGTCTATATACACTGTTGTAATCATATTAAAGTACAAAAGGGAACATAAATCATCATAAATATGGGTATTATTTACAATGGTGTTTGTTCTTCACTGGTTGACCTTTTCTTGTAGCAACAGGTCACACATATTGCTGCTGTGATGGCAACATTACACATTCAGAATTTTCAAAACAATAAAGACATTACAAATGTCATATTACGTATATATACAGTGTTGCAACGATGTACAAATGGTTAAGGGTACACTAGGGAAAATAAATAAGCATAAATATGGGTATTATTTACAATGGTGTTTGTTCTTCACTGGTTTCCCTTTTCTTGCGGCAACAGGTCACACATCTTGCTGCTGTGATGCACACTGTGGTATTTCACCCAGTAGATATGGGAGTTTATCAAAATAAGATTTTTTTTCTTCAAATGATTTGTGGGTCTGTGTAATCTGAGGGAAATATGTCTCTCTAATATGGTCATACATTTGTCAGGAGGTTAGTAAGTGCAGCTCAGTTTCCACCTTTTTTGTGGGCAGTGTGCACATAGCCTGTCTTCTCTTGAGAGCCAGGTCTGCCTTCGGTAGCCTTCTCAGTAGCAATGCTCACTGTACATAGTCAAAGATGTTCTTAATTTTGGGTCTGTCACAGTGGTCAGGTATTCTGCCACTGTGCACTCTCTGTTTAGGGCCAAATAGCATTCTAGTTTTCTCTCTTTTTTTGCAAATTCTTTCCAATGTGAAGTAATTATCTTTTTGTTTTGTCATGATTTGGTTGGGTTTAATTGTTTTGCTGTCCTGGGGATCTGTGGGGTGTGTTTGTGAACAGAGCAAGAGCAAGACAAACTTGCTTAGGGGACTCTTCTTCAGGTTCATATTTCTGTATGTGATGTATTTGTTATGGAAGGTTTGGGAATCACTTCCTTTTAGGTGGTTGTGGAATTGAAGCTCTCTTTTCTGGATTTTGATAATTAGCGGGTATCAGCCTAATTCTGCTCTGCATGCATTATTTTGTGTTTTATGTTAAACACTGAGGATATTTTTGCAGAATTCTGCATGCAGAGTCTCAATTTGGTATGTGTCCCATTTTGTGAATTCTTGGTTGGTGAGCGGACCCCAGATCTCACAACCAAAAAGGGCAATGGGTTCTATAACTGATTCAAGTATTTTTAACCAGATCCTAATTGGTATGTTGAATTTTATGTTCATTTTGAAGGCATAAAAGACTCTTACCTCTTAGATAGTTCACAGCTTTGTGGAAGTTACCTGTGTGGCTTCATGTTTAGGCAAAGGTATGTGTCGTTTTTTTTAGCTCTAGGGCAACGGTGTCTAGATGGAATTTATATTCGTGGTCCTGGCAACTGGACCTTTTTCGGGAACACCATTACTTTTTGTCTTACTGAGATTTTCTGTCTGTGCCCAGGTCTGACAGAATCTGTGCATAAGATCTAGGTGCTGCTGTAGGCCCTCATTTGTTGTGGATAGAAGCACCAGATCATCAGCAAACAGTAGGCATTTGACTTCAGATTCTAGTAGGGTTAGGCTGGGTGCTGCAGACTGTTCTAGTGCCCTCGCCAATAGTTTATATATATATATGTTGAAGAGGGTGGGGCTTAAGCTGCATCCCCGTCTCATCTCCAGGCCCTGTGGAAATACATGTTTTTTGTCAATTTTAACCGCACACTTATTGGATTTTATAATGTCGTATGTTTTTCCCCCAACATCACTTTGCATCAATTTGTATAGCAGACCCTCATGCCAAATTGAGTCTCAAGCTTTTTTGAAATCAACAAAGCATGAGAAGACTGCATTTGTTTTGTTTGTTTGTCGATTAGTGTGTGCAGGGTGAATACGTGGTCTGTCGTACGGTAATTTGGTATAAAGCCAATTTGGCATTTGCTCGGTTAATGAATATGCAGAGGAGTTTTCCCAAGGTTGCTGTTGACAGATATCCCACGGTGGTTATTGTTATTATTATTATCTTATTGTTTCCACTTTGGTGATCAGTCCTTGGATCCAAATATTGGGGAAGATGCCAGAGCTGAAGATGATGTTAAAGAGTTTAAGTCTAGCCAATTGGAATTTGTGGTCTGTATATTTTATAATTTAATTTAGGATACCATCAACCCCACAGGCCTTTGGGGGTTGGTTAATTTTCTTAGGTTATCTGCTTCAATTGTTTTATTTGATATGGAAGCTGAGGTCAAAATATACTGTTTAGGTTTTCTACTGCCAAGTTTACACCTTCACTATTACAGTGAAACCTTTTGTCCAGGAAATTATCAAGAAGGGTTTGAATTTGTTGTTGCCTAATTGTTATTTGGTAGATTTTCACACTACTTTCCATCCATCTATAGCATTTCTCAATATTATTCAGTTCTTTTGGCGTTGATTCCTCATGATTGAGCATAGCTCTGTTCAAGTAGTGTGATTTTGCTGAGATCTGTTAGGGGTGTCAGTGGACTGACTGTGAACGCTCTAAGAGACTCTGGGTTGAGGTCAGGGATAAAGTAGTGCCAAGTCTCTCTCCCCGTCTCTCTCTCTCTCTCTCTCTCTCTCTCTCTCTCTCTGAAGGGGGTGTTAATGTTAGCCAGAGCTACAGCCAGTCTAATGCTTGGGTCTTTCTCCCTGTCCTGCTCAGTCACAGTTTATTTGTTTGATACACACAGTTTACAGTCAAGCAGCATTTTATCAAGTGATTCATTTTACTGAAAACAAAGAGTAAGGAACATCAATACTTAAAATGCTCTTACCAACTTTTTTTCTCTCTCGCTCTTCAGTGCAATCTCTGTGCTCGGTACGGTAATTGCTTACCAGCAATCACAGGCTAAATTGCGCTTTCCCTCAGTGTTGTTTAAACCAACGCCCACGCAGTGGGAAATGACCTCTGGAGGGAGGGAGAGCGGGAGAGAAGGGCTGGAGTCATTGTAGTGTATGACCAGGGGGAGAGACTTTCACAGGGATGTTTGCTGTGACACACACATTATGCTTATAGGCCGGTCATTAATGCCATGCAGATGTCGGGAGACTGTTCAGTCTTACATGCTGGGTCACAGAGAGAGACAGAGTCACATCACTCTGAGCCTGGCTGAGGTTATTACTGTTGGTGACGTGGGTGTTTTGCGATGTTTCCTCAAACCTTTCATATACTGTATGTTATTTGTATGAAGTTAAAGTACGATGGCCAGTCAATGGACATGGATAGCTTGATGTCGTGAGGACAATACATTCACGCAGTTAACGTGTTTATTTAGTGGCCTATGCAGGAATCAAACCCACAACTCTGCTATTGCCAGCTCCATGCTCACACCAACAACAGTAAGCTATGGGAACCACTACTGGTATTTTAACAGCGAGAGATGAGGGTCTCAGAGTGGTCCCAGGAGACGTGTTTGTGTGGTTTCCTTCTCTCTCGTATTACATAACTGTCAGAGAAGTTGAAGTTGTGCACTGAAGAAACATATAAACACGATGTGTAAAGTGTTGATCCCATGTTTCATGAGCTGAAATAAAAGATCCCAGAAATGTTCCATACACACAAAAAGCAAATTTCTCTCAAATTTTGTGCACACATTTGTTTACATCCTTGTTAGTGAACATTTCTCCTTTGCCAAGATTATCCATCCACCTGACAGGTGTGGCATATCAAAATGCTGATTAAACAGCATGATGATTACACAGGGGCACCTTGTGCTGGGGACAATAAAAGGCCATTCTAAAATGTACAGTTTTGTCACACAATACAGTGCCACAGATGTCTCAAGTTTTGAGGGAGTGTGCAACTGGCATGCTGATTGCAGGAATGCCCACCAGAGACGTTGCCTGAGAATTTAATGTTAATTTCTCAACCATAAGCCACCTTCAACTTCGTTTTAGAGAATTAGGCAGGACGTCCAACCGGCCTCACTACCGTGGGGGGTCATTCTGATTGGCTGGGCCTGGCTCCCAAGTGGGTGTGCCTATGCCCGCCCAGGTCCACCCATGGCTGCGCCCCTGCCCATTCATGTGAAATTAATTTATTGAAAATTGACTGATTTCCTTCTATAAACTGTAACTCTGTAAAATCTTAGAAATTGCATTTATTTTTTTGTTCAGTATATATTATGTCAACACTATATCAAGGCTAGTGGTGGTTGGTGCCGTTCAAGAAGGGATGACAATAAAACAATTTATGAACATGGCCTTATGTTTATTACATCACATTGCATACCTGTCATTCATATTCCATTCACCCAGTTCAGTGTAACATTGATAGGATTAGGCTACTACATTATACTCCAATTTTCGCTATACCCATCATGAGGTTGCTACAATTTAGCCTATGGATGAAACAGGTGCAAAGACCGAATGGAGTAATCAGGTAAACAATTAACTACCCTGCATGAATCTGCAAGTAGCTAACCAACCAGGTTCAATGTTGGCTAGCTAACATTAGGCTGTAACTAGCCAAGCAAATGGCTCTGAGATACGAATAATAAGTTCATACACGTAACGTTAGCTAGCTAGCCAACCAGCTAACATTAGCTAGCTAGCTAACAGTACACTTTATCTTGAAATGAAAATGACTTTCTGTCAAAATTAGAAACGTGCAATATCTGAAATGTAGCTAGCATGGATGGATGCCTCTCCCTGTCACTGGTTGCCCTTAGTTTGAAGAAGTTTTATCCATCTCCTTAGCTATCATACTCTAATTCCACTGATTTCAAAACTCGATCCTCCAGAAAGTGGAGAGCAGCACTTGTGCAGTTCTTCTACACGATACATTTTGTTTTTAAAGACACGTTAGACAGGATTACCTAGACATACTGGCCAGCTCAAAAAGACAGAAACGTGCTATATGGCAGACCAACCAGAACTCATCTCTCGGCATGTCTATTTATCTCAGCCAATCATGGCAATGATCATGGCGGGAAGGTTGCTGTTTTATTTTAAATTTGTATTGACAGATGGCATACACTGTTAATAAGGCACATGAAAGTTCACATGTTCTAGAAGACATTTCTGCCCCAATTTATTTTATTTTTTTAAAGTTTACTTTCTAACAGCTCTCCTGTGAAGCAGTGACCCGCAACATACGCCTAGTTTCCTGAAACGGGTCACATTTGTCCTCTGCTGCCTCTGGAGAGGTTCATGGCATATAAATGCCAGGTTATGTTGTAAACATAACCTTGTTATAAACCCTGATTTAAGCTTCCAGTAGCTTCCACCTGTTTTGTTGTATGGAATACCAAACTTTCATAATTAAAGGTGTATTTTCTCTCACCGTGAATTGTGTGTTAACAGTACTGTAGCGTTGGTGTTTATCCATGCCATCTCTGTGTGACTGCAGAGGGCCAGGTGATATTAAAGCAGGGTTCAGAGCCAACTGTTACACACTGACAAGCAGCAATAATCACCGAGGATGGATCTGATGAGGATGTGCCCCATTGACATAAATGAAACAGTCTGTTAATCTGAAAGAGAGAGGGAGAAACATCTCAAGTTAGTGGGATGTTAGAGATCATAGTCTTGTTTGGGCAACTGTGACAAAGTTGGCCATTATCTCGTGCACATGAAAATGTTTCTTGAAGTCAGGAACAGGTTTTCTCCAAAATTGAGAATTTATTTGAATAAATAGATAAATAGACCAACGGTTAAAATCATGCTGAAAGGATAAAACAAGAATCAAAAGATAAGAGCATAAAATCTTTTGCACATGCTCTCCTCTACCATTTCCTTCAGCTACTTACGCTGCCTCTTTCTCCACAAACACATATACACATTCAATCAACTCAAATTGGTGGGAGAGGCTACAATTATCTCATTAGCCAATCCTGACTCAACAATTTTTTTTCACACAGATTCAATTAACACACTTGACTGTAGCAGATTACATGGTGAATAAACGTTGACAATGGCAGGATATAAAACATTACTGAACAGGTCCCTTTTAATAAATAAACATTAACACATTCACACACATCGTGGGGAATGTATGAGTCTTTAGGTGAGGATGTCCAATCACAGGAACTCCTCTTTAGAGGAACTAAACCCTTTGACCTCTCCAGGAGCATGGCAGCTGATTTGACAACAGGTCATTATGACTGTGTTGTGAGATATTATATTTATGCGATATTGTATTTATAGATTCATGAGATATTAATAATATTGAATTTCAACCTGGCTCGGGTCCAGTGGGGTAGGGATTTGATCCATTGACAGAAAGAGAGAGATATTCAAAAGTGATTTGAAAGGTTAGTATAATGAAAAATAGTTTGCACTGTGACATGTTTTGTCCCAGCGTCTAGTCAGAGCGAATGGCTGTGCTGCTGCCAAACTGTAAATCTCAAGCAGATGTTTAGAGAATGATGTAATTATGTAACAGAGGTAGATGAGAGGACGGAGAGATAAAGCCGACACACACATACACACACACCTCAAGCATCGCTCGGTATGTGTCCAGTGTTGACAGTGTGACGTTGTTCAAACATGCTCCCGTGGCGTATTGGTGAAACAGAGCCGTGAAACTACATAGTGAGAGAGTGCCGAGAGAAACAGAGATAATCATCACGTCACACTCAACCAGTTCTCAACCAGTCTCACGTCATAGTTAGACGTTTATCCATGTTGTTACAAACATCAGATTTCAAAGTGTTTTAAGGTTTAGTTTTGGCTTCATCTCTGAATTCTTAACGTTAGGCATTAACTCAGAATGGTTAAGGTAAGGGTTAAGGTTTGGGAATACCCTTAAAACCAAAAAATCTCAAAGACAGCTTTTTGTATCGCTGGATTCGAAACGTGCTACCTTTGGAGTCGGAGGCAAATGCTTACGCCCATCCGCCATCCCTGTCCACAATGCCCTAGCAAAACCACAAAAAACTTGAAGGTAACGGCTCTCACTGTTTCCCCTAGTGAACGGTTTCCACATCATCTCCCTACATGGATTGACGTTGAATACTGACTTGAATCACGGGTGACCTGGCTGATCAGGGTCCCGTTGTGAGACCTCTTCTGCAGGGGAGCACAGAACACACACGTGCACACTGACATGGGGTTAACTGGCGTCTACGACCCCCACACACACACCAGACTCCACACACACACACCAGACTCCACACACACACCAGACTCCACACACACACACCAGACTCCACACACACGAGGGACTTTGGATAGAGGCTAAGGGAGGATCGGCAGACGAGGGCCAGTGTGTGTGTGTCAGAACACAGACAGACCACACACTGCCTAGCAGATCTGTTTAAAGGCCAGGAGGGAGCTGTGTTTATCATTCCCTACATCCTGTTCACAGAAATATTTGTCAGCCCACAGCATAATTTTTTACTTTGTGTGTCTCTGCGACTATTCTATGCACACAGAGATTGGCATGAGGCTTGTGTTTTATTTGTTTAACCCTTATTTTACCACATTTACAGCAATGACCTGGGAAATAGTTACAGGGGAGAGGAAGGGGATGAATGAGCCAATTGGAACCTGGGGATGATTAGGTAGTCTTAAGGGCCAGATTGGGGATTTAGCCAGGACACCAGGGTTAACACCTGTACAATAAGTGCCATGGGATCTTTAGTGACCACAGAGAGTCGACAGCCGTTTAACGTCCCATCTGAAAGACGGTACCCTACACAGGGCAATGTCCCCAATCACTACCCTGGGTCATTGGGATATTGTTTTTTTTAGACCAGAGGAAAGAGTGCATCCTACTGGCCCTCCAACACCACTTCCAGAAGCATCTGGTCTCCCATCCAGGGACCGACCAGGACCAACCCTGCTTAGCTTCAGAGGCAAGACAGAAGTGGGATAGATGGTGGCATGCTGCTGCATTTTTCAGGATGTTAAATGTAGCATCAGAACTTTGAGAACTTTCATACAATGATTTTGGTCCATGATTTGTCAAACCCCATTCTCTCACCGGCACACAACCATAGCAATACTTTCTCTGCTGAAATTAGAATAGTTTCTCAACCCCTCTGTATCTGCTTCCCCCACCCTTTCCTACCCTCCCTCCTCTCTCTGTCTCACTCCCTCATCTCTCTGTCTCCCTCCTCCATCTCCCCCCTGTAGTTCTGCAGTTCAGACTCCAGCAGAGGAGGACTGGAAAGCAGCTTGCAGACCAGGGCATCATGCCTCGTGAGTAACACTTTTACATACACGTGCAAGTGTGCGTGCACACACACACACACACAGACACACACACACACACACACACACACACCTCTCAGCCACCAACGTGACAAGTGTGTCTCATAAGCGTGTGTGACACCATGTACTGCGTTACTAGAGAGCGAGAGTGGGACACCATGTACTGCATTACCAGAGAGCGAGAGTGGGACACCATGTACTGCATTACTAGAGAGAGAGAGGGACACCATGTACTGTGTTACTAGAGAGAGGGAGAGAGTGGGACACCATGTACTGCGTTACCAGAGAAAGAGAGAGTGAGACACCATGTACTGCGTTACTAGAGAGAGAGAGAGAGAGACACCATGTACTGCGTTACTAGAGAGAGAGAGAGAGAGTGGGACACCATGTACGGTGTTACTAGAGGGAGAGAGAGAAAGGGACACCATGTACTGTGTTACCAGAGAGAGAGAGTGGGACACCGTGTACTGCGTTACGAGAGAGAGAGAGTGGGACACCATATACTGTGTTACCAGAGAGAGAGAGAGAGTGGGACACCATGTACTGCGTTACCAGAGAGAGGGAGAGTGGGACATCATGTACTGCATTACTAGAGAGAGAGCGAGTGGGACACCATGTACTGCGTTACTAGAGAGAGAGGGACACCATGTACTGCGTTACTAGAGAGAGAGAGAGAGAGAGAGAGAGAGAGAGACACCATGTACTGCATTTCTAGAGAGAGCGAGAGAGTGGGACACCATGTACTGCGTTACTAGAGAGAGAGAGAGTGGGACACCATGTACTGCATTACTAGAGAGAGAGTGAGTGGGACACCATGTACTGCGTTACTAGAGAGAGAGAGAGTGGGACACCATGTACTGCATTACTAGAGAGAGAGTGAGTGGGACACCATGTACTGAATTTCTAGAGAGAGAGAGAGAGAGTGGGACACCATGTACTGTTTTACTAGAGAGAGAGAGAGAGAGGGACACCATGTACTGTTTTACTAGAGAGAGAGAGAGGGGGACACCATATACTGTGATACTAGAGGGAGAGAGAGAGAGAGAGAGTGGGACACCATGTACTGCGTTACTAGAGAGAGAGAGGGACACCATGTACTGTGTTACTAGAGAGAGAAAGAGGGACACCATGTACTGCGTTACTAGAGAGAGAGAGTGGGACACCATGTACTGCGTTACTAGAGAGAGAGAGAGAGAGAGTGGGACACCATGTACTGCATTACTAGAAAGAGAAAGAGGGACACCATGTACTACGTTACCAGAGAGAGAGACACCATGTGCTGCATTACTAGAGAGAGAGAGAGAGAGAGTGGGTCACCATGTACTGCGTTACTAGAGAGAGAGAGAGAGAGTGGGACACCATGTACTGCGTTACTAGAGAGAGAGAGGGACACCATGTACTGCGTTACTAGAGAGAGAGAGAGGGACACCATGTACTGCGTTACTAGAGAGAGAGAGAGTGGGACACCATGTACTGCGTTACTAGAGAGAGAGAGAGGGACACCATGTACTGCGTTACTAGAGAGAGAGGGACACCATGTACTGTGTTACTAGAGAGAGAGAGGGACACCATGTACTGCGTTACTAGAGAGAGAGAGGGACACCATGTACTACGTTACCAGAGAGAGAGAGAGGGACACCATGTACTGCGTTACTAGAGAGATAGAGAGAGAGAGAGAAAGAGAGTGGGACACCATGTACTGCGTTACTAGAGAGAGAGAGAGAGAGAGTGGGACACCATGTACTGCGTTACTAGAGAGAGAGAGTGGGACACCATGTACTGCGTTACTAGAGAGAGAGAGTGGGACACCATGTACTGCGTTACTAGAGAGAGAGAGAGTGGGACACCATGTACTGCGTTACTAGAGAGAGAGAGAGAGAGAGAGTGGGACACCATGTACTGCGTTACTAGAGAGAGAGAGGGGGACACCATGTACTGCGTTACTAGAGAGAGAGAGGGACACCATGTACTGCGTTACTAGAGAGAGAGAGGGGGACACCATGTACTGCGTTACTAGAGAGAGAGTGGGACACCATGTACTGCGTTACTAGAGAAAGCGAGTGAGTTTAATTGAACTTGCAACATCGGACAACGGCTCTGAAACACGTCACCCTACCTGTCCTCACTTTTTCGAGCCGCTCTTACCTCATGATAACACAACCTAGTCCTTAACACTGTGTAACCAGACACCCCTCGTCCCCATAACACTGTTAAAGGTGATCTATACCTCTAACCCCATAATATGATACAAGCGGATCTATGATCTATACCTCTAACCCCATGATATGATACAAGCGGATCTATGATCTATACCTCTAACCTCATAATATAAACTGGAGTCATGAAATTGACATATTTCGTCTGCATTTAATGCTCCTATAAGTATATTACAAACTGGCTAACATCTGTTAGAGAAACAAGGGCATCTCCACTATAGAGGCCAGAGCTGTATTCTGTGTGAGTGCACTTGCCTGGGTATTTATAAACAATGGTGTGTGCCGGGGGAATGCAATCCAGAGGGATAGCTGTGTGTGTGTGTGTGTGTGAGAAAGTTAATAGATACAAACCCTTTTCATGTGTACCGCCGACCTCTCGCCTACTATCACCAGATAAACGTCCAATCGAAAAACATTTCTAAAAGAGTATCTGCCCTGTCAACCAATCACGTTTGCCCATGCTGCTTGCTTTATCTCCGGGAGACTCCCAGAAACTGATAGACCATGCCGGGCCTCTGGTTTCTGTTCCTCCGCACACTTACCACTGGTTACACACACACTCACACACTATATTATCCTTCAGAGGACTGGAGAGTCAAAGCCAAACCTCTGACAGTGTGACAGAGAGACAATGAGCTCTGTTATTTGCCATTCTGTACGGTTATATTAAGGCTTCCCTTTGTTGTCCGTAATAGTTGCAAGCCATGCCACATCCGACGAACGTCGGAGCCGGTGATTCAATCTTAGTCCTGTATTTATGCTTTGCCTGTTTGATGGTTCGTCTGAGGGCATAGCGGGATTTCTTATAAGTGTGTCCGGGTTAGAGTCCCACTAATTGAAAGCAGCAGCTCTACCTTTTAACTCAGTGTGGATGTTGCCAGTAACCCATGGCTTCTGGTTGGGGTATGTACGTACAATCACTGTGGGGACGACGTCGTCAATGCACTTATTGATGAAGCCGGTGACTGATGTGGTATTCACCTCAATGCCATTGGATGAGTCCCGGAACATATTCCAGTCTGTGCTGCAAAACAGTCCTGTAGCTTAGCATCTGCGTCATCTGACCACTTCCATATTGAGCGAGACACTGGTACTTCCTGCTTTAGTTTTTGCTTGTAAGCAGGAATCAGGAGGATAGAATTATGGTCAGATTTGTCAAATTGAGGGGAAGGGTAAGCTTTCTACGCATATTTGTCTCTTGTTGCACATGTAACATACTGGTAGAAATTAGGTAAACGGATTTAAGTTTCAGTGCATTGAAGTTCCCGGCAATTAGGAGTGCCGCCTCTGGATAAGCATTTTCTTGTTTGCTTATGGCCCTATACAGCTCGTGGAGTGCGGTCTTAGTGGCAGCATCGGTTTGTGGTGGTAAATAGATGAAAACTCTCTTGGTAAATAGTGTGGTCTACAGCTTATCATGAGATACTCTACCTCTGGCAAGCAAAACCTTGAGACTTCCTTAATATTTGATTTCGAGCACCAGCTGTTATTGACAAATAGACACAGACCACCATCCCTTATCTTACAGCTTTTCTGGCTTGCAGATGCACGGAAAAACCAACCAACTGTATATTATCGATGTCGTTGTTCAGCCACGACTCGGTGAAACATAAGATATTACATTTTTTTATGTCCAATTGGTAGGATAGTCTTGAACAGAGCTCATCCAGTTCATTTTCCATTGATTGCACGTTGGCCAATAGGACGGATGTTAGAGGCGGGTTACCCACTTGCCGATGAATTCTCTCAAGGCACTCAGACCTGCGTCCCCTGTATCTGCGTCTTCATGCGAATGACGGGGATTTGGGGCATGTCGGGCATCTGGAGTAAATCCTTCACGTCCAACTCGTTAAAGAAAATATATTTGTCCAGTTCGAGGTGAGCAATCGCTGTTCTGATATCCAGAAGCTCTTTTCGGTCATAAAAGACGGTGGCAGAAACATTAAGTACAAAATAAGATACAAATAATGTGAAAAACCCACACAAAATATTCAAAATAGCACAATTGGTTCGGAGCCCATAACATTGCGCCATTATTATTATATTGAATGCTTGTCAAATTGATAAATTGTCCTTAGTTTGTTCAAAAATAACTATATTGTTCCTGTGACACTACCAACCAGAGGGCGAACATATCTTCAAAGACTTTGGTTGCAAGCAAGACTAAGGGTAACACCGACATCATCTTTTAGGGAGCGGTAATGAGGTGACCAATAATGGTTGCAATTGATATTAGCTGTGCTGGTGAATTTAGTTCATATTAATGGTTTAACGAGACATCAGCTGGCGACAATCTAGTGCCATCGATGGTTGCAAAAGGCCCCTTGTTATTTGATTATATTACATTACATTCTGTAGACTACCCAGTCCATATCTCAATCTAGACACTCTAATGTACTTGTCCTCTTGCTCAGTTGTGCACCGGGGCCTCACACTCTTTCTATTGTGGTTAGAGCCAGTTTGCTCTGTTCTGTGAAGGGAGTAGTACACAGCGTTGTACGAGATCTTCAGTTTCTTGGCAATTCCTCGCATGGAATAGCCTTCATTTCTCAGAACAAGAATAGACTGATGAGTTTCAGAAAAAAGTTATTTCTGGCCATTTTGAGCCTGTAATCAAACCCACAAATCCTGATGCTCCAGATACTCAGCTAGTCTAAGGAAGGCCAGTTGTATTACTACTTTAATCAGCACAACTGTTTTCAGCTGTGCTAATATAATTGCAAAAGGGTTTTCTAATGATCAATTAGCCTTTTAAAATGATAAACTTGGATTAACTAACACAACGTGCCATTGGAACACAGGAGTGATGGTTGTCCCCATGAGTGACAGAACACTGAGCCAATCATGGCGCAACTAAACAACATTACCAACCCTCTACTCTCCGTATTTTAAGCTGGCTTCCCCACCAACACATAAGGCTCTAGACTGAAACACCTGCATTTTGGAGCTGCCTCACTCAAAAAAGCAAAAAGGAGACCATTTTTGTATGGAGGCTTTATTAACTCAATTTTTTTAACATTTGTTTTACATTGTTTGCAAACTGATTTGTGACACGTATTAATGCTTAAACAACGTGCAAAACAGGCAACAACAAGAAAGTGGCCTGCCCTGATTGACGGGTTCGCCACTGCCCATAGAAAGAAGTCATGGGTGCACAAATGTTCTTCCCAATAGACAAACACAGGGTCATTCTGTTCAGAACAACTCAGACGCCATGTCATCTGGTAACTGTAATTCAAACATAGTGATTATAAATGTTGACACTGTATTTGACATGAGTTTATATGATTTTGAAATGTGAAGTGCACATTTGGACTCACAGGTGTTTTATCTTGCTTGCATGACATCATATAATCCTCAACTTCTCATCTTTCAAAATCCATAGAATCCTCTTAATTTACAGCATTTCCCTCAGACTACAAAACAATTGCAAAAGTTGCCCAATTAGTGGGAGGGACTGGGGGCGACTTCTTGTGGCGCGAGGTGCTCATGTTCAGAACGGCTGTCAGTCAAAACCCATACAGCGCCGTGAAGCGCAGAGCCAGAACTCCGACGTCATGTATAGCATGTTACTGTACAGCCACTGCGTTCCAATTTAGCTACCATTTATCTACCATTTTCAACCTGTATACAGGTAGGAGTGTAAAGGGTTGAAGATTTGACCAAATGAATGCTCTCACTATTTCTCTCGGTGGATTAATCAAGGTAGCTCAGGCTGCAGCACACCAGCAGGTAACCCATCCTAAAAGATGCACGGATATTGAGCCAACCTAATCCAGGATTATTTGTATAGTGTGTGTGCACATAAGGCAGTCTTACCCATGTCGCAGTCCCCCGTTTAATTAGCTTGACAACAAAAAAACGTATCTAGTGGAGGGAGTCTAACTGCCTTCACACCAAAAAATAATGGTTAAATAGTACAATTTTTTGCTTCAGCTGAGGCTGAAGAGAGCCTGTCTGACAGATGACCTCAATGACAAACTGGCCCTGAGACCTGGCCCCATGGAGCTGGTGCACAAGAATATAATTCCACTTGACTGCTGCCTTCAGACAGGCAACCGCCACGACATGTATCACTGAGGAACACCTATCTGCCTGCATCTTGAGGTGTGTGACTCACATTAACCTGTGTGTGATTTTTCACAGATAAACATGACTTTGCTTTGAGTTTGTTTTTGAGTTTGAAAATGGTGTGTTTTAACTCTTCAGTGGAGTGAAGATGAGGCTATACAGCTGCAGTGAAATACTAAAAGTAATCAAACTTTTAAATTTAGTGTGAATCACAAGTAACCACAAGAATGCATTGAATAGCATGCAGTGTTGGTAGGATAGTTTGCAACAGTCATAGCTTCCCCATAGAAGTTATGTGGTAACCGTAGCAACACTATTAAATCATACCATTTTGTATACTAGCTGGGGAGAGAAAAACTTCAGCAAACAATGAAGGGGTCCCTTAACCCAAAGTATGTGATTGGGACATATGCAAAAGTTTATCTTACATCCAAGTATGTTAGTCCTGCTCTCTCTCTATGTGACCAGCCAGGGTTTCTTTATACACTGGTTTTATGTTCTCTTCCTCTGTCTCTTCAGTAAACATATTGTGGTCAATAAAAGGCTGGAGCACCGAGGTTTACTCTACCCCCCTAGGAACAGGGACATGCTTTATAGAGACAAACAGCAGCTGTATTTGGGTCCAGGGGAGAAGGGCGAGTGTGTGTTTGTCTGTGTGTGTGGGTGTCTCTCCCCACATCTCTGTTTTGACTGTGTCTGATTTACATGGCTCCAGTGAGTCACCTACGAAGGTATCTGATTGAAGACGGCTGTTGTTCAGCTGTCCGGTAATGTGCCAATGACCTCTTCCATTTTGTTTATCATCTTTGAAAATATTAGATCTCTGACACTTCAAAACAGTTGAGGTCTGCTGATAGAGAGATTATAACATCAATACAACAACATACACAGACAGCAATACTAATAGTTACTGAGTTAGAATACCTCATGATAAGCTGTAGATCATACTATTTACCAAGAGCATTTCAATCCATATTTTTCGTATTTACCACAAACCGATGCTGGCACTAAGACCGAACTCAATGAGCTGTTTAGGGCCATAAACAAACAAGAAGTCCTAGTGGCTGGTGATTTTAAAGCAGGAAAACTGAAATCCGTTTAACCTCATTTCTACCAGTCACCTGTGCAACTAGAGGTGAACCACCTCTAGATCATCTTACTCCACACACAGATATGCATAAAAAGCTCTCCCTCACCCTCCACTTGGCCAATTTGACCATACCTCTATCCTCCTGATTCCTTCCTTACAAGCAAAACCTCAAACAGGAAGTACCAGTGACACGCACAATGTGGAAGTGGTCAGATGAAACAGATGCTAAACTACAGGACTGTTTTGCTAGCACAGACTGGAATATGTTTCGGGACTCATCCGATGGCATTGAGGAGTCTACCACATCAATCACTGGCTTCATTAATAAGTGCATCGACGACGTCATCCCCACAGTAATCGTCACTAAGCTAATGAACCTGGGACTGAAGAACTCCCTCTGCAACGGGATCCAGGACTTCCCAGGTGGTGATGGCAGGCAACAACACATCTGCCACGCTGACCCTCAACATGGGATCCTCTCCTGTACTCCCTGTTCACCCACGACTGCGTGGCCAAGCACAACTCCAACACCATCATTAAGTTTGCTGAAGACACAACGGTGGTAGCCATGATCACCGACGACGATGAGACGGTCTATAGGTGGGAGGTCAGAGACCTGGCAGTCTGGTGCCAGGACAACAACCTCTACCTCAACTTCAGCAAGACAAAGGAGCTGATCGTGGACTTCAGGAAACCGAGGGCCGAGCATGCACTCATTCACATCAATGGGGCTGTAGTGGAGTGGGTCGAGAGCTTCAAGTTCCTCGGTGTCCACATCACTAAGGATCTATCATGGTCCAAACACACCAACACAGTCATGAAGAGGGCACGCCAACACCTCCTCTCCCTCAGGAGGCTGAAGAGATTTGGCATGGGTCCTCATATCTTAAAAAAGTTATACACCTGCACCATTGGGAGCATCTTGTCTGGAACCAACAGCTGTAAGTTGCAAAGGGTCTGAAACTTTCCAGGTAATTTTCCATGGAAAGTTAAGCCCTGGAATATGGGGAATTTTGCTTAAATTCATCAAAAAAAGATAGCTTATAACAGTGAACCTTTTTTTGTGGGATACACATAAGTCAATTCTAGGTACTGTGGCATATTTTGGTTAAACTATCCCCAATTCAATGGAATTGCAGTCCCTCTACTTCTATTCGAGGTGAAAATGATGAATCAGACCCCAGTATTCTACAAGAGCACAGACACAAGGGACAACAGACACACCGGTCTCTACATTGCAGATGAGCTGAAGGCAGTCATCAATGACCTTGGACCACAGAAGGTATTTGCACTGGTGACAGACAATGCTGTGAACATGAAGGCTGCTTAGTCTAAAGTGGAGGAGTCCTACCCTCACATCACACCCATTGGCTGTGCTGCTCATGCATTGAATCTGCTCCTCAAGGACATCATGGAACTGATAACAATGGATACACTCTACAAGAGAGCCAAGGAAATGGTTCGGTATGTGATGGGTCATCAAGTTATAGCAGAAATCTACCTCACCAAGCAAAGTGAGAAGAATAAGAGCACCACATTGAAGCTTCCCAGCAACACCCGTTGGAGTGGTGTTTTTTATTATACTTTTTTTTATTTCACCTTTATTTAACCAGGTAGGCCAGTTGAGAACTAGTTCTCATTTACAACTGTGACCTGGCCAAGATAAAGCAAAAGCAGTGCGAAACAAACAACACAGAGTTACACATGGGATAAACAAACAAACATACAGTCAATAACACAATAGAAAAGTCTATATAGAGGTGTGTACAAATGGCATAAGGAGTTATATAGAGGTGTGTACAAATAGCATAAGGAGTTAAGGCAATAAATAAGCCAGAGTAGAAAAGTAATTACAATTGAGCAAGTTAACACTGGAGTGATGTGCAGGTGATGATGTGCAAGTAGAAATAATGGAAATACTGGTGTGCAAAAGAGCAAAAAAGTAAATAAAACAATATGGGGATGAGGTAGGTAGTTGGATGGGCTATTTACAGATGGGCCGTGTACAGCTGCAGCGATCACTAAGTGGTGTTGTCATCATGTTTGACAGTCTCCAGGAGGGGAAGGAGTCTCCAAGAAATGGCCATATCACAATATGGACAAGCCCCATCAAGAGGACCCTCCTGGATTATGTATTTTGGGAGAGAGTGGTAAGCATCCTGAAACCTATAGCAGTAGCCATTCCATGGATTGAGGGAGACAATGCCATCCTGTCTGATGTTCAGACTCTGCTTGCAGATGTAGGAGAAGAAATCCGTACTGCCCTGCCCACTTCACTGTTGCTCCAAGCAGAGGAAACTGCAGTTCTGAAATATATGAAAAAGCGTGGACTTCTCCCTGAAGGCCATACACGCCGCAGCGTACATGTTGGACCCCAAGTATCTTGGCAAGAGCATCCTGTCTGGTGCAGAGATCAACAAGGCCTGTGGTATCATCACTACCGTGTCTCGCCACCTTGGCCTGGATGAGGGCAAGGTTCTTGGCAGTCTGGCGAAGTACACTTCCAAGCTAGGGCTTTGGGATGGAGATGCAATATGGCAGTCGTGCCAACATCAGCCACCTGCTGGAAGGGACTTTGTGGATCTGAGTCTCTTTCCCCTGTTGCCTCCATCATCCTCCAAATCCCACCAACATCAGTCGCCTCAGAGCGCAACTGGTCCTTGTTTGGGAACACACACACCACGCAACAGGCTGACAAATACAAGGGTTGAAAAATTGGTGGCCATCTGGGCAAATTTGAGGCTTTTTGAGCCTGATAACGAGCCATCCTCAACAAGGTTGGAAAGTGACAGTGAAGATGAGGCCTCAGAGTCTGATGTTCATGAGGTGGACATTGAGGAGGTCCAGGGAAAGACATGGAAGCCTGAGAGGAAGACAGTTTCTAGACTATCATTTTACAGATGTATGTTGAAAACGTTTTTTAGGAGATGCGATGGATCATTGGAGATCATTCAATATTCCCTTTCTTTTGTTGTTCAGTGAAATCATCCCATGTGAAGAGTCAACTCATTTAATTCAAGTTCAATTCGTAACTAAACATTTTTTTTTCTATTGGATTTAATCATTTGCAATTATGTCTACTTATGATAAGGTTTCTGTCTCCATATGATTTGGTAAATATATCCAATGCAAAAACATCTGCATTTAAATAGTATTAATATTCATTTTGCATATATTCCCGTTAATTCCCACAGAAGGTTTCCACCTCTGAATGTTCCCAAAAATGTGCAACCCAAGCCATAAGACTGCTAAATAGTTAGTCCGTGTAGCTATTTGGTTAACTATTTAACTCTCTGAATTGACCCTTTTTGCACTAACTTTTTTGACTCGATCACATACGCTACAGCTACTGTTTATTATCAGTCACTTTATTCCTAGTTATACATACAGTATCTACCTCAATTACCTCCTACCCCTGCATATCGACTGTAACTGGTGCCCCTTGTATATACAGTATCTACCTCAATTACCTCCTACCCCTGCATATCGACTGTAACTGGTGCCCCTTGTATATACAGTATCTACCTCAATTACCTCCTACCCCTGCATATCGACTGTAACTGGTACCCCTTGTATATACAGTATCTACCTCAATTACCTCCTACCCCTGCATATCGACTGTAACTGGTACCCCTTGTATATACAGTATCTACCTCAATTACCTCCTACCCCTGCATATCGACTGTAACTGGTACCCCTTGTATATACAGTATCTACCTCAATTACCTCCTACCCCTGCATATCGACTGTAACTGGTACCCCTTGTATATACAGTATCTACCTCAATTACCTCCTACCCCTGCATATCGACTGTAACTGGTATCCCTTGTATATACAGTATCTACCTCAATTACCTCCTACCCCTGCATATCGACTGTAACTGGTGCCCCTTGTATATACAGTATCTACCTCAATTACCTCCTACCCCTGCATATCGACTGTAACTGGTACCCCTTGTATATACAGTATCTACCTCAATTACCTCCTACCCCTGCATATCGACTGTAACTGGTGCCCCTTGTATATACAGTATCTACCTCAATTACCTCCTACCCCTGCATATCGACTGTAACTGGTACCCCTTGTATATACAGTATCTACCTCAATTACCTCCTACCCCTGCATATCGACTGTAACTGGTACCCCTTGTATATACAGTATCTACCTCAATTACCTCCTACCCCTGCATATCGACTGTAACTGGTACCCCTTGTATATACAGTATCTACCTCAATTACCTCCTACCCCTGCATATCGACTGTAACTGGTACCCCTTGTATATACAGTATCTACCTCAATTACCTCCTACCCCTGCATATCGACTGTAACTGGTACCCCTTGTATATACAGTATCTACCTCAATTACCTCCTACCCCTGCAAATCGACTGTAACTGGTACCCCTTGTATATACTTACTTTTTTAAAACTCTATATTGTTGGTTTAAGGGCTCGTAGGTAAGCATTTCACGGTTATATCCGGTGCATGTGATGAATACAATTTGATTTGATACAGCCAAGTTATCGTTACTCATTGTGAACCTATTATACCTTGTATTATTACATGCTTTACTTTTCTATTATTTCTCTATGTTCTTTCTCTCTGCGTTGTTGGCAAGGGTCCGTTAAATAAGCATTTCACTGTTAGTCCACACCTGTCGTTTACACAGCATGTGACAAATTGTCACGTATACTCCCTCTCTGGCCTCTAGGTCGCCAGACTGCTGATTATTACGCACACCTGTCACCATCGTCACACGCACCATCACCTGGACTCCATCACTCCCCTGATGTTACCTTTCCTATATATGTCACTCCCTTTGGATCCTTCCCTATATATGTCACTCCCTTTGGATCCTTTCCTATATCTGTCACTCCCTTTAGTTCCTTCCCTATATCTGTCTCTCCCTTTGGTTCCTTTCCTATATCTGTCACTCCCTTTAGTTCCTTCCCCAGGCATTATTGTTAATAATGTCTGTGTGCTGTTCGTGTTTAGTTTGTTTATTTATTAAATGTATTCACTCCCTGAACTTGCTTCCCGACTCTCAGTTTACATCGTTACAGAATAACGCCTCACCATCAGGGAGTGTTTTTTGTTTTTGTGTTGGAGGTGACTGGGTCTGGGTTCTGCTGCCGGAGCAACAGAGGATGCCTCAGGCGGCTCGTCAGGCTTTCATGCCTCAGCCCGTATATCGGGGTGTCAAGACTCGGATTTGGCGGGTCAAGCGTCTGTTGGCTCGACAGGCTCCCATGCCACAGCTGGCTCACCAGGTTCCCATGCCACAGCTGGCTCACCAGGCTCCCATGCCACAGCTGGCTCACTAGGCTCCCATGCCACAGCTGGCTCACCAGGCTCCCATGCCACAGTGGGCTCACCAGGCTCCGGCGCATCTGGCTGCTTGTCAGGTTCCTGTGCTTCTACGGAGGTGAGCGGTCTGCTCCTGATCCCCGGGAACTTTTCTCTGGTCGGCGTCGGAGAGGGGGTGCTGTTTCGTCTGCTCCTTCTTCGGTGCTCTAGGTCGCCAGGCTCCCGTGCCCCAGCCGGCTCAACAGGTTCCCGCGTTTCGGCAGAGGTGGCCGGTCCACTCCTGATCCACGGGATCATCCCTGTTGTCAGCGTCCCAGCCGCGCGTCAGGGAGGGGGTACTGTCAGGGAGGGGGTATACGCCCTCTCTGGACTCTAGGTCACCAGACTGCTGATTATTATGTACACCTGTCACCATGGTCACATGCACCAGCGCTTAATGACACTCACCTGGAGACTCATCACCTCCTTGACTACCTGCCCTATTTATGTCACTCCCTTTGGTTCCTTCCCCAGGCGTTATTGTTTCATGTCGGTGTGCTGTTCGTGTTTCTTGTTTTGTTCGTATATTTATTAAATGTGTTCACTCCCTGAACTTGCATCCCGACTATCAGCGTACATCATTACACAAATAACATTTTATTTTATTTGATAATAGCCCAGTAGTAACTTGTTCTGTCCCTGACTGGGACTAACGTAGGCAACCCTACTTCTTGAATAGAGAGAGAGAACTGAGACAGAAAAACCACAGGACATACAATTTTGCTAAAACTAATTGAATGTGTCATTGAACTAATTGTGCTTGGGAGTGAGGTGTGGGGTTTCACCCAATGGGACAAACACCCCATGACAGAGTTCTGTAAGATTGCATGGAGGGCAGAATTTGGCCAATAATAACAACTAAAAAAACGGAGCAATTCAGTTTTGGAAACATCTCAAATATAGTGACCCCCTCGCATATCATTACCAAGCCCAGCAATGCCAAGAGCTGAGAAAAGAAAATAGTCCGCTCATCCAGCTGGTCCTGGGGCTGAGTTCACAAACCTGTTCTACTAACACACTGAAGCCTCAGTCCCCTCATCCAGCTGGTCCTGGGGCTGAGTTCACAAACCTGTTCTACTAACACACTGAAGCCTCAGTCCCCTCATCCAGCTGGTCCTGGGGCTGAGTTCACTAACCTGTTCTACTAACATACTGAAGCCTCAGTCCCCTCATCCAGCTGGTCCTGAGTTCACTAACCTGTTCTACTAACACACTGAAGCCTCAGGACCAGAACATCCAATCAATCAGAATAAACAAAGTTACAACACAATCAAAACAAAGCCACATGACCTATTGAGAAACACAATCACAAAGCAAAATGCAGTGCTATCTGGCCCTAAGTCGACATTACACCGTGGAAAACGATTTGACTTATTGACTATTTGAGAGAGATCCAACCAACAGGATATAACACAGGATATAACAGGTGAGTGCACAAGGCCATGTGTGAAGACACAGAGGAGGACACAGAGCGGAGCTGATGGTGTGATTGAAACCAGGGTTGACTCTTGGCAGGTCACATGTTCTCATACTAAAGGAAACACACACACACACACATTACCACCCTCCTCCCCTCTCCTGGCTCTGTCCCAGTGCTAACCTCAGGCTCTGCACCTCCAGATAGCACAGTCTCTCTCAGATAAACCAATAAAGGCTCTCTGTTCACTATCACTTCAGCCAATCAAGGCTGTGTTCACTGAAGAAGAGCAGTGTGTGAATACTGATGATAAACAATAGAGCAGATAGGGACTGTGTTGTACAGAGAAGTGTGTGAATACTGATGATAAACCATAGAGGGGATGGGGACTGTGTTGTACAGAGCAGTGTGTGAATACTGATGATAAACCATAGAGCAGATAGGGACTGTATTGTACAGAGCAGTGTGTGAATACTGATGATAAACCATAGAGCAGATAGGGACTGTGTTGTACAGAGCAGTGTGTGAATACTGATGATAAACCATAGAGCAGATAGGGACTGTGTTGTACAGAGCAGTGTTGTGGCACACAGGCAGTACACAGACAGGAACATATTGTACATTCACACAGAGACCATATCTTCCACTAACACACAACCCTACAATTTGGGTTTTGTTTAAACCTCTGTAAATATTTAAAGATATGAACATACTTGTTCATGTTTTAACATCCTTGAATTCTAAGCCCTCTTTGCCGTTATCTCATCGTGTGTCAGGTTTCAGTCGACTGTTTCCCTGTGTGTGATTTAACTGTGTGGTTATCTCTGTAGTAAACCACGTGAACCACATCAACTTCTCATCACCCCCTCTCCTCCCTCTCTGTCTCTCCCTCTCCCTTCTTTCTCTCTCTCCTCTCGCCCTCTCTCCAGTAAAACATGGGACACTTCCTAAGCAGGAGGACTCGTATGCATTCGAGGAGGACAGCAGCAGTGACAGTCTCTCTCCAGAGCAAATCCACAGTAGCAGTCTGTCTCCAGAGCAACCCCACAGTGACGAGTCCCAGGGGTCCGCATGCCCCTCTTTTGAAGCCATGGGCAGCACCCCCTCCTCCTCCTCATCACCAGCCCTCACTAGACCTAGACAGGTAATCCTCCTCATCACCAGCCCTCACTAGACCTAGACAGGTAATCCTCCTCATCACCAGCCCTCACTAGACCTAGGCAGGTAATCCTCCTCATCACCAGCCCTCACTAGACCTAGACAGGTAATCCTCCTCATCACCAGCCCTCACTAGACCTAGACAGGTAATCCTCCTCATCACCAGCCCTCACTAGACCTAGACAGGTAATCCTCCTCATCACCAGCCCTCACTAGACCTAGACAGGTAATCCTCCTCATCACCAGCCCTCACTAGACCTAGACAGGTAATCCTCCTCATCACCAGCCCTCACTAGACCTAGACAGGTAATCCTCCTCATCACCAGCCCTCACTAGACCTAGACAGGTAATCCTCCTCATCACCAGCCCTCACTAGACCTAGACAGGTAATCCTCCTCATCACCAGCCCTCACTAGACCTAGACAGGTAATCCTCCTCATCACCAGCCCTCACTAGACCTAGACAGGTAATCCTCCTAATCACCATCCCTCACTAGACCTAGACAGGTAATCCTCCTCATCACCAGCCCTCACTAGACCTAGACAGGTAATCCTCCTCATCACCAGCCCTCACTAGACCTAGACAGGTAATCCTCCTCATCACCAGCCCTCACTAGACCTAGACAGGTAATCCTCCTCATCACCAGCCCTCACTAGACCTAGACAGGTAATCCTCCTCATCACCAGCCCTCACTAGACCTAGACAGGTAATCCTCCTCATCACCAGCCCTCACTAGACCTAGACAGGTAATCCTCCTCATCACCAGCCCTCACTAGACCTAGACAGGTAATCCTCCTCATCACCAGCCCTCACTAGACCTAGACAGGTAATCCTCCTCATCACCAGCCCTCACTAGACCTAGACAGGTAATCCTCCTCATCACCAGCCCTCACTAGACCTAGACAGGTCATTCGTATTTATTTCGTTTTTTCCATTTGTTTTTTTTATTTTTATATATATATATTGTATTATTGACTGTACGTTTGTTTATCCCATGTGTAACTCTGTGTTGTTTTTGTCGCACTGCTTTGCTTTATCTTGGCCAGGTCACAGTTGTAAATGAGAACTTGTTCTCATCTGGCCTACCTGGTTAAATAAAGGTGAAATAAAAATTCCTGCCAAGGCAGCAGCTACTCTTCCTGGGGTCCAGCACAATTAAGACAGTTATACAATTTAAAAACATTACAACACATTCACAACAGATTTCACAATACACTGTGTGCCCTCAGGCCCTATGATGTGGAATAGAGGTCCGTGTAGTCAATACTCCTCCTCACCAGCCCTAGACAGGTAATCCTCCTCCTCCTCACCAGCCCTAGACAGGTAATCCTCCTCATCACCTGCCCTAGACAGGTAATACTCCTCCTCACCAGCCCTAGACAGGTAATACTCCTCCTCACCAGCCCTAGACAGGTAATACTCCTCCTCGTCACCAGCCCTAGACAGGTAATACTCCTCCTCACCAGCCCTAGACAGGTAATACTCCTCCTCACCAGCCCTAGACAGGTAATCCTCCTCCTCCTCACCAGCCCTAGACAGGTAATACTCCTCCTCACCAGCCCTAGACAGGTAATCCTCCTCAACAGCCCTAGACAGGTAATCCTCCTCCTCCTCACCAGCCCTAGACAGGTAATCCTCCTCCTCCTCACCAGCCCTAGACAGGTAATACTCCTCATCACCAGCCCTAGACAGGTAATACTCCTCCTCACCAGCCCTAGACAGGTAATACTCCTCCTCCTCACCAGCCCTAGACAGGTAATCTTCCTCCTCACCAGCCCTAGACAGGTAATCCTCCTCCTCACCAGCCCTAGACAGGTAATCCTCCTCACCAGCCCTAGACAGGTAATCCTCCTCCTCCTCACCAGCCCTAGAAAGGTAATACTCCTCCTCACCAGCCCTAGACAGGTAATCCTCCTCCTCCTCACCAGCCCTAGACAGGTAATCCTCCTCCTCCTCACCAGCCCTAGACAGGTAATACTCCTCCTCCTCCTCACCAGCCCTAGACAGGTAATCCTCCTCCTCCTCCTCACCAGCCCTAGACAGGTAATCCTCCTCCTCCTCCTCACCAGCCCTAGACAGGTAATCTTCCTCCTCCTCACCAGCCCTAGACAGGTAATCCTCCTCCTTCTCACCAGCCCTAGACAGGTAATCCTCCTCCTCCTCCTCACCAGCCCTAGACAGGTAATCCTCCTCACCAGCCCTAGACAGGTAATCCTCCTCACCAGCCCTAGACAGGTAATCCTCCTCCTCCTCACCAGCCCTAGACAGGTAATCCTCCTCCTCCTCCTCACCAGCCCTAGACAGGTAATCCTCCTCACCAGCGCTAGACAGGTAATCCTCCTCCTCCTCCTCACCAGCCCTAGACAGGTAATCCTCCTCCTTCTCACCAGCCCTAGACAGGTAATCCTCCTCCTCCTCCTCACCAGCCCTAGACAGGTAATCCTCCTCCTCCTCACCAGCCCTAGACAGGTAATACTCCTCCTCACCAGCCCTAGACAGGTAATACTCCTCCTCACCAGCCCTAGACAGGTAATACTCCTCCTCCTCACCAGCCCTAGACAGGTAATACTCCTCCTCACCAGCCCTAGACAGGTAATCCTCCTCCTCCCCACCAGCCCTAGACAGGTAATACTCCTCCTCGCCAGCCCTAGACAGGTAATACTCCTCCTCACCAGCCCTAGACAGGTAATACTCCTCCTCCTCACCAGCCCTAGACAGGTAATACTCCTCCTCACCAGCCCTAGACAGGTAATCCTCCTCCTCCTCACCAGCCCTAGACAGGTAATACTCCTCCTCACCAGCCCTAGACAGGTAATACTCCTCCTCCTCCTCACCAGCCCTAGACAGGTAATACTCCTCCTCACCAGCCCTAGACAGGTAATACTCCTCCTCACCAGCCCTAGACAGGTAATCTTCCTCCTCCTCACCAGCCCTAGACATGTAATACTCCTCCTCCTCCTCACCAGCCCTAGACAGGTAATACTCCTCCTCCTCCTCACCAGCCCTAGACAGGTAATCCTCCTCACCAGCTCTAGATAGGTAATCCTCCTCACCAGCCCTAGACAGGTAATACTCCTCCTCCTCACCAGCCCTAGACAGGTAATTCTCCTCCTCACCAGCCCTAGACAGGTAATACTCCTCCTCCTCCTCACCAGCCCTAGACAGGTAATCCTCCTTCTCCTCCTCACCAGCCCTAGACAGGTAATATTCCTCCTCACCAGCCCTAGACAGGTAATCCTCCTCCTCCTCCTCACCAGCCCTAGACAGGTAATCCTCCTCCTCCTCCTCACCAGCCCTAGACAGGTAATCCTCCTCCTCCTCCTCACCAGCCCTAGACAGGTAATCCTCCTCCTCCTCCTCACCAGCCCTAGACAGGTAATCCTCCTCCTCCTCACCAGCCCTAGACAGGTAATCCTCCTCCTCCTCCTCACCAGCCCTAGACAGGTAATCCTCCTCCTCCTCCTCACCAGCCCTAGACAGGTAATCTTCCTCCTCCTCACCAGCCCTAGACAGGTAATCCTCCTCCTCCTCCTCACCAGCCCTAGACAGGTAATCCTCCTCCTCCTCCTCACCAGCCCTAGACAGGTAATCCTCCTCCTCCTCACCAGCCCTAGACAGGTAATCCTCCTCCTCCTCCTCAACAGCCCTAGACAGGTAATCCTCCTCCTCCTCACCAGCCCTAGACAGGTAATCCTCCTCCTCCTCACCAGCCCTAGACAGGTAATACTCCTCCTCACCAGCCCTAGACAGGTAATACTCCTCCTCACCAGCCCTAGACAGGTAATACTCCTCCTCCTCACCAGCCCTAGACAGGTAATCCTCCTCCTCACCAGCCCTAGACAGGTAATCCTCCTCCTCACCAGCCCTAGACAGGTAATCCTCCTCACCAGCCCTAGACAGGTAATCCTCCTCCTCCTCACCAGCCCTAGACAGGTAATCCTCCTCCTCCTCCTCACCAGCCCTAGACAGGTAATCCTCCTCACCAGCGCTAGACAGGTAATCCTCCTCCTCCTCCTCACCAGCCCTAGACAGGTAATACTCCTCCTCACCAGCCCTAGACAGGTAATCCTCCTCCTCCTCACCAGCCCTAGACAGGTAATCCTCCTCCTTCTCACCAGCCCTAGACAGGTAATCCTCCTCCTCCTCCTCACCAGCCCTAGACAGGTAATCCTCCTCACCAGCCCTAGACAGGTAATCCTCCTCACCAGCCCTAGACAGGTAATCCTCCTCCTCCTCACCAGCCCTAGACAGGTAATCCTCCTCCTCCTCCTCACCAGCCCTAGACAGGTAATCCTCCTCACCAGCGCTAGACAGGTAATCCTCCTCCTCCTCCTCACCAGCCCTAGACAGGTAATCCTCCTCCTTCTCACCAGCCCTAGACAGGTAATCCTCCTCCTCCTCCTCACCAGCCCTAGACAGGTAATCCTCCTCCTCCTCACCAGCCCTAGACAGGTAATACTCCTCCTCACCAGCCCTAGACAGGTAATACTCCTCCTCACCAGCCCTAGACAGGTAATACTCCTCCTCCTCACCAGCCCTAGACAGGTAATACTCCTCCTCACCAGCCCTAGACAGGTAATCCTCCTCCTCCCCACCAGCCCTAGACAGGTAATACTCCTCCTCGCCAGCCCTAGACAGGTAATACTCCTCCTCACCAGCCCTAGACAGGTAATACTCCTCCTCCTCACCAGCCCTAGACAGGTAATACTCCTCCTCACCAGCCCTAGACAGGTAATCCTCCTCCTCCTCACCAGCCCTAGACAGGTAATACTCCTCCTCACCAGCCCTAGACAGGTAATACTCCTCCTCCTCCTCACCAGCCCTAGACAGGTAATACTCCTCCTCACCAGCCCTAGACAGGTAATACTCCTCCTCACCAGCCCTAGACAGGTAATCTTCCTCCTCCTCACCAGCCCTAGACATGTAATACTCCTCCTCCTCCTCACCAGCCCTAGACAGGTAATACTCCTCCTCCTCCTCACCAGCCCTAGACAGGTAATCCTCCTCACCAGCTCTAGATAGGTAATCCTCCTCACCAGCCCTAGACAGGTAATACTCCTCCTCCTCACCAGCCCTAGACAGGTAATTCTCCTCCTCACCAGCCCTAGACAGGTAATACTCCTCCTCCTCCTCACCAGCCCTAGACAGGTAATCCTCCTTCTCCTCCTCACCAGCCCTAGACAGGTAATATTCCTCCTCACCAGCCCTAGACAGGTAATCCTCCTCCTCCTCCTCACCAGCCCTAGACAGGTAATCCTCCTCCTCCTCCTCACCAGCCCTAGACAGGTAATCCTCCTCCTCCTCCTCACCAGCCCTAGACAGGTAATCCTCCTCCTCCTCCTCACCAGCCCTAGACAGGTAATCCTCCTCCTCCTCACCAGCCCTAGACAGGTAATCCTCCTCCTCCTCCTCACCAGCCCTAGACAGGTAATCCTCCTCCTCCTCCTCACCAGCCCTAGACAGGTAATCTTCCTCCTCCTCACCAGCCCTAGACAGGTAATCCTCCTCCTCCTCCTCACCAGCCCTAGACAGGTAATCCTCCTCCTCCTCCTCACCAGCCCTAGACAGGTAATCCTCCTCCTCCTCACCAGCCCTAGACAGGTAATCCTCCTCCTCCTCCTCAACAGCCCTAGACAGGTAATCCTCCTCCTCCTCACCAGCCCTAGACAGGTAATCCTCCTCCTCCTCACCAGCCCTAGACAGGTAATACTCCTCATCACCAGCCCTAGACAGGTAATACTCCTCCTCACCAGCCCTAGACAGGTAATACTCCTCCTCCTCACCAGCCCTAGACAGGTAATCCTCCTCCTCACCAGCCCTAGACAGGTAATCCTCCTCCTCACCAGCCCTAGACAGGTAATCCTCCTCACCAGCCCTAGACAGGTAATCCTCCTCCTCCTCACCAGCCCTAGACAGGTAATCCTCCTCCTCCTCCTCACCAGCCCTAGACAGGTAATCCTCCTCACCAGCGCTAGACAGGTAATCCTCCTCCTCCTCCTCACCAGCCCTAGACAGGTAATACTCCTCCTCACCAGCCCTAGACAGGTAATCCTCCTCCTCCTCACCAGCCCTAGACAGGTAATCCTCCTCCTCCTCACCAGCCCTAGACAGGTAATACTCCTCCTCCTCCTCACCAGCCCTAGACAGGTAATCCTCCTCCTCCTCCTCACCAGCCCTAGACAGGTAATCCTCCTCCTCCTCCTCACCAGCCCTAGACAGGTAATCCTCCTCACCAGCGCTAGACAGGTAATCCTCCTCCTCCTCCTCACCAGCCCTAGACAGGTAATCCTCCTCCTCCTCACCAGCCTTAGACAGGTAATCCTCCTCCTTCTCACCAGCCCTAGACAGGTAATCCTCCTCCTTCTCACCAGCCCTAGACAGGTAATCCTCCTCCTCCTCACCAGCCCTAGACAGGTAATCCTCCTCCTCCTCCTCCTCACCAGCCCTAGACAGGTAATCCTCCTCCTCCTCACCAGCCCTAGACAGGTAATACTCCTCCTCCTCCTCACCAGCCCTAGACAGGTAATACTCCTCCTCCTCCTCACCAGCCCTAGACAGGTAATACTCCTCCTCCTCCTCACCAGCCCTAGACAGGTAATACTCCTCCTCCTCACCAGCCCTAGACAGGTAATCCTCCTCCTCCTCACCAGCCCTAGACAGGTAATACTCCTCCTCATCACCAGCCCTAGACAGGTAATCTTCCTCCTCCTCCTCCTCACCAGCCCTAGACAGGTAATCCTCCTCACCAGCCCTAGACAGGTAATCCTCCTCCTCCTCACCAGCCCTAGACAGGTAATCCTCCTCCTCCTCACCAGCCCTAGACAGGTAATACTCCTCCTCACCAGCCCTAGACAGGTAATACTCCTCCTCACCAGCCCTAGACAGGTAATACTCCTCCTCCTCACCAGCCCTAGACTGGTAATCCTCCTCCTCACCAGCCCTAGACAGGTAATCCTCCTCACCAGCCCTAGACAGGTAATCCTCCTCCTCCTCACCAGCCCTAGACAGGTAATCATCCTCCTCCTCACCAGACCTAGACAGGTAATACTCCTCCTCACCAGCCCTAGACAGGTAATACTCCTCCTCCTCACCAGCCCTAGACAGGTAATCCTCCTCCTCCTCCTCCTCACCAGCCCTAGACAGGTAATACTCCTCCTCCTCACCAGCCCTAGACAGGTAATACTCCTCCTCCTCCTCACCAGCCCTAGACAGGTAATACTCCTCCTCCTCCTCACCAGCCCTAGACAGGTAATACTCCTCCTCCTCACCAGCCCTAGACAGGTAATCTTCCTCCTCCTCCTCCTCACCAGCCCTAGACAGGTAATACTCCTCCTCCCCCTCACCAGCCCTAGACAGGTAATCTTCCTCCTCCTCCTCCTCACCAGCCCTAGACAGGTAATCCTCCTCCTCCTCACCAGCCCTAGACAGGTAATACTCCTCCTCATCACCAGCCCTAGACAGGTAATCTTCCTCCTCCTCCTCCTCACCAGCCCTAGACAGGTAATCCTCCTCCTCCTCACCAGCCCTAGACAGGTAATACTCCTCCTCACCAGCCCTAGACAGGTAATACTCCTCCTCCTCACCAGCCCTAGACAGGTAATCCTCCTCCTCCTCCTCCTCACCAGCCCTAGACAGGTAATACTCCTCCTCCTCCCCAGCCCTAGACAGGTAATACTCCTCCTCCTCCTCACCAGCCCTAGACAGGTAATACTCCTCCTCCTCCTCACCAGCCCTAGACAGGTAATACTCCTCCTCCTCACCAGCCCTAGACAGGTAATCTTCCTCCTCCTCCTCCTCACCAGCCCTAGACAGGTAATACTTCTCCTCCTCCTCACCAGCCCTAGACAGGTAATCCTCCTCCTCCTCACCAGCCCTAGACAGGTAATCTTCCTCCTCCTCCTCCTCACCAGCCCTAGACAGGTAATACTCCTCCTCCTCACCAGCCCTAGACAGGTAATCCTCCTCACCAGCCCTAGGCAGGTAATCCTCCTCCTCCTCACCAGCCCTAGACAGGTAATCCTCCTCCTCCTCACCAGCCCTAGACAGGTAATACTCCTCCTCACCAGCCCTAGACAGGTAATCCTCCTCACCAGCCCTAGACAGGTAATCCTCCTCCTCCTCACCAGCCCTAGACAGGTAATACTCCTCATCACCTGCCCTAGACAGGTAATGCTCCTCCTCACCAGCCCTAGACAGGTAATACTCCTCCTCCTCACCAGCCCTAGACAGGTAATACTCCTCCTCCTCACCAGCCCTAGACAGGTAATACTCCTCCTCACCAGCCCTAGACAGGTAATCCTCCTCCTCCTCACCAGCCCTAGACAGGTAATACTCCTCCTCACCAGCCCTAGACAGGTAATACTCCTCCTCCTCCTCACCAGCCCTAGACAGGTAATACTCCTCCTCACCAGCCCTAGACAGGTAATACTCCTCCTCACCAGCCCTAGACAGGTAATCCTCCTCCTCCTCACCAGCCCTAGACAGGTAATACTCCTCCTCACCAGCCCTAGACAGGTAATACTCCTCCTCCTCACCAGCCCTAGACAGGTAATCCTCCTCCTCCTCCTCCTCACCAGCCCTAGACAGGTAATACTCCTCCTCCTCACCAGCCCTAGACAGGTAATACTCCTCCTCCTCCTCACCAGCCCTATACAGGTAATACTCCGCCTCCTCCTCACCAGCCCTAGACAGGTAATACTCCTCCTCCTCACCAGCCCTAGACAGGTAATCATCCTCCTCCTCACCAGCCCTAGACAGGTAATACTCCTCCTCACCAGCCCTAGACAGGTAATACTCCTCCTCCTCACCAGCCCTAGACAGGTAATCCTCCTCCTCCTCCTCCTCACCAGCCCTAGACAGGTAATACTCCTCCTCCTCACCAGCCCTAGACAGGTAATACTCCTCCTCCTCCTCACCAGCCCTAGACAGGTAATACTCCTCCTCCTCCTCACCAGCCCTAGACAGGTAATACTCCTCCTCCTCACCAGCCCTAGACAGGTAATCTTCCTCCTCCTCCTCCTCACCAGCCCTAGACAGGTAATACTCCTCCTCCCCCTCACCAGCCCTAGACAGGTAATCTTCCTCCTCCTCCTCCTCACCAGCCCTAGACAGGTAATCCTCCTCCTCCTCACCAGCCCTAGACAGGTAATACTCCTCCTCATCACCAGCCCTAGACAGGTAATCTTCCTCCTCCTCCTCCTCACCAGCCCTAGACAGGTAATCCTCCTCCTCCTCACCAGCCCTAGACAGGTAATACTCCTCCTCACCAGCCCTAGACAGGTAATACTCCTCCTCCTCACCAGCCCTAGACAGGTAATCCTCCTCCTCCTCCTCCTCACCAGCCCTAGACAGGTAATACTCCTCCTCCTCCCCAGCCCTAGACAGGTAATACTCCTCCTCCTCCTCACCAGCCCTAGACAGGTAATACTCCTCCTCCTCCTCACCAGCCCTAGACAGGTAATACTCCTCCTCCTCACCAGCCCTAGACAGGTAATCTTCCTCCTCCTCCTCCTCACCAGCCCTAGACAGGTAATACTTCTCCTCCTCCTCACCAGCCCTAGACAGGTAATCCTCCTCCTCCTCACCAGCCCTAGACAGGTAATCTTCCTCCTCCTCCTCCTCACCAGCCCTAGACAGGTAATACTCCTCCTTCTCACCAGCCCTAGACAGGTAATCCTCCTCACCAGCCCTAGGCAGGTAATCCTCCTCCTCCTCACCAGCCCTAGACAGGTAATCCTCCTCCTCCTCACCAGCCCTAGACAGGTAATACTCCTCCTCACCAGCCCTAGACAGGTAATCCTCCTCACCAGCCCTAGACAGGTAATCCTCCTCCTCCTCACCAGCCCTAGACAGGTAATACTCCTCATCACCTGCCCTAGACAGGTAATACTCCTCCTCACCAGCCCTAGACAGGTAATACTCCTCCTCCTCACCAGCCCTAGACAGGTAATACTCCTCCTCACCAGCCCTAGACAGGTAATACTCCTCCTCCTCACCAGCCCTAGACAGGTAATACTCCTCCTCCTCACCAGCCCTAGACAGGTAATACTCCTCCTCACCAGCCCTAGACAGGTAATCCTCCTCCTCCTCACCAGCCCTAGACAGGTAATACTCCTCCTCACCAGCCCTAGACAGGTAATACTCCTCCTCCTCCTCACCAGCCCTAGACAGGTAATACTCCTCCTCACCAGCCCTAGACAGGTAATACTCCTCCTCACCAGCCCTAGACAGGTAATCCTCCTCCTCCTCACCAGCCCTAGACAGGTAATACTCCTCCTCACCAGCCCTAGACAGGTAATACTCCTCCTCCTCACCAGCCCTAGACAGGTAATCCTCCTCCTCCTCCTCCTCACCAGCCCTAGACAGGTAATACTCCTCCTCCTCACCAGCCCTAGACAGGTAATACTCCTCCTCCTCCTCACCAGCCCTATACAGGTAATACTCCTCCTCCTCCTCACCAGCCCTAGACAGGTAATACTCCTCCTCCTCACCAGCCCTAGACAGGTAATCTTCCTCCTCCTCCTCCTCACCAGCCCTAGACAGGTAATACTTCTCCTCCTCCTCACCAGCCCTAGACAGGTAATACTCCTCCTCATCACCAGCCCTAGACAGGTAATACTCCTCCTCCTCACCAGCCCTAGACAGGTAATCCTCCTCCTCCTCCTCCTCACCAGCCCTAGACAGGTAATACACCTCCTCCTCCCCAGCCCTAGACAGGTAATACTCCTCCTCCTCCTCACCAGCCCTAGACAGGTAATACTCCTCCTCCTCCTCACCAGCCCTAGACAGGTAATACTCCTCCTCCTCACCAGCCCTAGACAGGTAATCTTCCTCCTCCTCCTCCTCACCAGCCCTAGACAGGTAATACTTCTCCTCCTCCTCACCAGCCCTAGACAGGTAATACTCCTCCTCATCACCAGCCCTAGACAGGTAATCTTCCTCCTCCTCCTCCTCACCAGCCCTAGACAGGTAATACTCCTCCTCCTCACCAGCCCTAGACAGGTAATCCTCCTCACCAGCCCTAGGCAGGTAATCCTCCTCCTCCTCACCAGCCCTAGACAGGTAATCCTCCTCCTCCTCACCAGCCCTAGACAGGTAATACTCCTCCTCACCAGCCCTAGACAGGTAATCCTCCTCACCAGCCCTAGACAGGTAATCCTCCTCCTCCTCACCAGCCCTAGACAGGTAATACTCCTCATCACCTGCCCTAGACAGGTAATACTCCTCCTCCTCACCAGCCCTAGACAGGTAATCCTCCTCACCAGCCCTAGGCAGGTAATCCTCCTCCTCCTCACCAGCCCTAGACAGGTAATCCTCCTCCTCCTCACCAGCCCTAGACAGGTAATACTCCTCCTCACCAGCCCTAGACAGGTAATCCTCCTCACCAGCCCTAGACAGGTAATCCTCCTCCTCCTCACCAGCCCTAGACAGGTAATACTCCTCATCACCTGCCCTAGACAGGTAATACTCCTCCTCACCAGCCCTAGACAGGTAATACTCCTCCTCCTCACCAGCCCTAGACAGGTAATACTCCTCCTCCTCACCAGCCCTAGACAGGTAATACTCCTCCTCACCAGCCCTAGACAGGTAATACTCCTCCTCCTCACCAGCCCTAGACAGGTAATACTCCTCCTCCTCACCAGCCCTAGACAGGTAATACTCCTCCTCACCAGCCCTAGACAGGTAATCCTCCTCCTCCTCACCAGCCCTAGACAGGTAATACTCCTCCTCACCAGCCCTAGACAGGTAATACTCCTCCTCCTCCTCACCAGCCCTAGACAGGTAATACTCCTCCTCACCAGCCCTAGACAGGTAATACTCCTCCTCACCAGCCCTAGACAGGTAATCCTCCTCCTCCTCACCAGCCCTAGACAGGTAATACTCCTCCTCACCAGCCCTAGACAGGTAATACTCCTCCTCCTCACCAGCCCTAGACAGGTAATCCTCCTCCTCCTCCTCCTCACCAGCCCTAGACAGGTAATACTCCTCCTCCTCCTCACCAGCCCTAGACAGGTAATACTCCTCCTCCTCCTCACCAGCCCTAGACAGGTAATACTCCTCCTCCTCACCAGCCCTAGACAGGTAATCTTCCTCCTCCTCCTCCTCACCAGCCCTAGACAGGTAATACTTCTCCTCCTCCTCACCAGCCCTAGACAGGTAATACTCCTCCTCATCACCAGCCCTAGACAGGTAATCTTCCTCCTCCTCCTCCTCACCAGCCCTAGACAGGTAATACTCCTCCTCCTCACCAGCCCTAGACAGGTAATCCTCCTCACCAGCCCTAGGCAGGTAATCCTCCTCCTCCTCACCAGCCCTAGACAGGTAATCCTCCAACTCCTCACCAGCCCTAGACAGGTAATACTCCTCCTCACCAGCCCTAGACAGGTAATCCTCCTCACCAGCCCTAGACAGGTAATCCTCCTCCTCCTCACCAGCCCTAGACAGGTAATACTCCTCATCACCTGCCCTAGACAGGTAATACTCCTCCTCACCAGCCCTAGACAGGTAATACTCCTCCTCCTCACCAGCCCTAGACAGGTAATACTCCTCCTCACCAGCCCTAGACAGGTAATACTCCTCCTCCTCACCAGCCCTAGACAGGTAATACTCCTCCTCCTCACCAGCCCTAGACAGGTAATACTCCTCCTCACCAGCCCTAGACAGGTAATCCTCCTCCTCCTCACCAGCCCTAGACAGGTAATACTCCTCCTCACCAGCCCTAGACAGGTAATACTCCTCCTCCTCCTCACCAGCCCTAGACAGGTAATACTCCTCCTCACCAGCCCTAGACAGGTAATACTCCTTCTCACCAGCCCTAGACAGGTAATCCTCCTCCTCCTCACCAGCCCTAGACAGGTAATACTCCTCCTCACCAGCCCTAGACAGGTAATACTTCTCCTCCTCCTCACCAGCCCTAGACAGGTAATACTCCTCCTCCTCCTCACCAGCCCTAGACAGGTAATCCTCCTCACCAGCCCTAGACAGGTAATCCTCCTCACCAGCCCTAGACAGGTAATCCTCCTCCTCCTCCTCACCAGCCCTAGACAGGTAATCCTCCTCCTTCTCACCAGCCCTAGACAGGTAATCCTCCTCCTCCTCCTCCTCACCAGCCCTAGATAGGTAATCCTGCTCACCAGCCCTAGACAGGTAATCCTCCTCACCAGCCCTAGACAGGTAATCCTCCTCCTCCTCACCAGCCCTAGACAGGTAATCCTCCTCCTCCTCCTCCTCACCAGCCCTAGACAGGTAATCCTCCTCACCAGCGCTAGACAGGTAATCCTCCTCCTCCTCCTCACCAGCCCTAGACAGGAAATCCTCCTCCTTCTCACCAGCCCTAGACAGGTAATCCTCCTCCTCCTCCTCACCAGCCCTAGACAGGTAATCCTCCTCACTAGCCCTAGACAGGTAATCCTCCTCCTCCTCCTCACCAGCCTTAGACAGGTAATCCTCCTCCTTCTCACCAGCCCTAGACAGGTAATCCTCCTCCTTCTCACCAGCCCTAGACAGGTAATCCTCCTCCTCCTCCTCACCAGCCCTAGACAGGTAATCCTCCTCCTCCTCCTCCTCACCAGCCCTAGACAGGTAATCCTCCTCCTCCTCCTCCTCACCAGCCCTAGACAGGTAATCCTCCTCCTCCTCCTCCTCACCAGCCCTAGACAGGTAATACTCCTCCTCCTCACAAGCCCTAGACAGGTAATACTCCTCCTCACCAGCCCTAGACAGGTAATCTTCCTCCTCCTCCTCCTCACCAGCCCTAGACAGGTAATCTTCCTCCTCCTCCTCCTCACCAGCCCTAGACAGGTAATACTCCTCCTCCTCCTCCTCACCAGCCCTAGACAGGTAATACTCCTCCTCCTCCTCACCAGCCCTAGACAGGTAATACTCCTCCTCCTCACCAGCCCTAGACAGGTAATCTTCCTCCTCCTCCTCCTCACCAGCCCTAGACAGGTAATACTCCTCCTCCTCCTCCTCACCAGCCCTAGACAGGTAATACTCCTCCTCCTCCTCACCAGCCCTAGACAGGTAATACTCCTCCTCCTCACCAGCCCTAGACAGGTAATCTTCCTCCTCCTCCTCCTCACCAGCCCTAGACAGGTAATCTTCCTCCTCCTCCTCCTCACCAGCCCTAGACAGGTAATCCTCCTCCTCATCACCAGCCCTAGACAGGTAATCTTCCTCCTCCTCCTCCTCCTCCTCACCAGCCCTAGACAGGTAATACTCCTCCTCCTCACCAGCCCTAGACAGGTAATCTTCCTCCTCCTCACCAGCCCTAGACAGGTAATCCTCCTCCTTCTCACCAGCCCTAGACAGGTAATCCTCCTCCTCCTCCTCACCAGCCCTAGATAGGTAATCCTCCTCACCAGCCCTAGACAGGTAATCCTCCTCACCAGCCCTAGACAGGTAATCCTCCTCACCAGCCCTAGACAGGTAATCCTCCTCCTCCTCACCAGCCCTAGACAGGTAATCCTCCTCCTCCTCCTCACCAGCCCTAGACAGGTAATCCTCCTCACCAGCGCTAGACAGGTAATCCTCCTCCTCCTCCTCACCAGCCCTAGACAGGTAATCCTCCTCCTTCTCACCAGCCCTAGACAGGTAATCCTCCTCCTCCTCTTCACCAGCCCTAGACAGGTAATCCTCCTCACCAGCCCTAGACAGGTAATCCTCCTCCTCCTCCTCACCAGCCTTAGACAGGTAATCCTCCTCCTTCTCACCAGCCCTAGACAGGTAATCCTCCTCCTTCTCACCAGCCCTAGACAGGTAATCCTCCTCCTCCTCCTCACCAGCCCTAGACAGGTAATCCTCCTCCTCCTCCTCCTCACCAGCCCTAGACAGGTAATCCTCCTCCTCCTCCTCCTCACCAGCCCTAGACAGGTAATACTCCTCCTCCTCACCAGCCCTAGACAGGTAATCTTCCTCCTCCTCCTCCTCACCAGCCCTAGACAGGTAATACTCCTCCTCCTCCTCACCAGCCCTAGACAGGTAATCTTCCTCCTCCTCCTCCTCACCAGCCCTAGACAGGTAATCCTCCTCCTCTTCACCAGCCCTAGACAGGTAATACTCCTCCTCATCACCAGCCCTAGACAGGTAATCTTCCTCCTCCTCCTCCTCCTCCTCACCAGCCCTAGACAGGTAATACTCCTCCTCCTCACCAGCCCTAGACAGGTAATCTTCCTCCTCCTCCTTACCAGCCCTAGACAGGTAATCCTCCTCCTCACCAGCCCTAGAAAGGTAATACTTCCCTCCTGTGGTGGCTGGGAGAACTGCAGCATCCTACCCAAGGGTTCTCTAGTGACCGTTGGAACGTGAGTGACTGCTCTTTTCACATTTCACATTCCTCCCTGCCAGTTAGTCTGTCTCACACAGACACAGTGTGTTGCTGGCTACTGCTTCCTGTGTTTTATCATCTGTGACTCCCTGCATTCCACACCCCTCTCCTCACTCTCACTTTGTGGACAGAGATGATGACATCGTTCCCAACAGTCAATAGAAGTTTCTACCATAAACTGTTTGCTTATTTAAGTGTTAACCGAAAGTCAGCTTGGACTTAGTACTCCGTTCCTATTTTCAAATGTCAACAATTTTGTTCATTTTTTTCAATAATTTAATTTATTTGGGTTGTCTTTGAATTCGTCTTGTTGTTTTTAGGTTGGCCAACCAATGAATGTAGTTGGCATAGCTAGTAGACACTATAGTATCTTGTTGTGTTTTCTAGGTAGCAAGCTAGTGGACACTATAGTTTCTTGTCGTTTTCTTGGTAGCTAGCTACTATAGTCTATTGTTATGTTTAGGTAGCTTAGCTAGCTAGTAGCTAGACACTATAGTCTCTTGTTGTGTTTTCTAGGTAGCTACCTAGTCGCTGGCATTTTCTGCATTAATGTCTTTCTACTGACTCCCTGGCTGTCTTTGTGTTCCAGGGGTGTCAGAACAGAGACCCGTCTGATCAGAGCCAGGAAGATGGCTTGTCTGTGGCTAACGATAGGCAGTCTGCAGCCCCCCCGGCCGTAGTGAACGTAGGAACAGACCTTATACTTTCATAAACCTGTTTATAGACGATGCATCCCATGAGAAAACATCAACTTGTATTGGATTTAATAGTATGTTCCTCACTATTTCTCCCATTTGATTCTACAGTCTAAGACCCCAGACAAGAACCGCCACAAAAAGCCCAAAGACGTGAAGCCTAAGGTGAAGAAGCTGAAGTACCACCAGTACATTCCTCCGGACCAGAAGGCCGAGAAGTCCCCCCCTCCCATGGACTCGGCCTATACCAGGCTCCTGCAGCAACAACAGCTCTTCCTACAGCTGCAGATCCTCAGCCAACAGAAACATGCACACACACACTCACAGTACACACACTCCCGACATCCCCAACACGCACAGCAACGCCAGCATAGCTTCAACTACCAGCCTCTGCACCAGCCGGCCCTAGCCCAGAAGTGAGTACCTCGGATAGGGAGTGGTCTAATCCTAACCCCATGTCTCAGATCTGGCCTTCAATTGACTAAATGTTGCATAATATTGTTGCCTTTTTTGGTGTTTATCTCCCAGAGATCTTCTGTTTCGCCTATCTGTAGACAATCCAGTGAGCAGCTGATGGTGTGTACCTCGAGTGTTCCTACTAACACAATCAACAGTAGCTCCTTGTCTTCAGTGAAGACCACATACTCCGGTCAAACCAACGTCTCATCAGTCAAACCTGCTCCTCTCCCACCTAACCTGGATGACCTGAAGGTAGGTACTCTCTCTCTCTCCGTAGAGTGAGGGAAATATTCCTTAGTACAAGTTGGAAAGAGAACTCACATACTGTTTTTTCTCTCTCTCCATCCCTCTCTCGCTCTCCCCCTCCTTCCCTCTCTTTCTTCTCTATCCCTCCTCTCTCTCTCCTCTATCCCTCCTCTCTCTCTCTCTCTCTCTCCATCCAACAGGTGTCAGAGCTCAGACAGCAGCTGCGTATCCGGGGCATGCCAGTCTCAGGAACCAAGATGGCCCTCATCGAGAGACTCTGCCCCTTCAAGGACCACACCTCAAGCCCCTCCCATTCAGGCTCCAATGACATCACCACGATCACCTTCCCTGTCACCCCCACGGGGTCCCTGTCCTCCTACCAGTCCCCCTCCTCCTCCAGCACCCTCTCCCAGGGCGGGTATTATCCCTACCCCAGCACTTCCTCCACCCCACCCATATCCCCCGCTTCCTCAGACCTCTCCCTCAGCGGCTCACTCCCAGACAGCTTCAGCGGCATGCCCATGTCCTCCTCGCCACTGTTTTGCATCCAGCCGTCCCCAGGCCAGCTCAGCGCTGAGGAAGGCCAGGGGGGAGGGGGTTTGAGCGGGGTAGGACTGCAGGGAGGGGAGGTTGGAGGAATGGAACGGGAGAAGGATAAGATTTTGGTGGAAAAACAGAAAGTGATTGAGGAGCTGACGTGGAAGTTGCACCAGGAACAGAGACAGGTGGGTAAACCACACCTACTGTTAACAGCCTGTTGTTCAACAGCTGACCTACTGTTAACAGCTCGTTGTTCAACAGCTGACCTACTGTTAACAGCCCGTTGTTCAACAGCTGACCTACTGTTAACAGCCCGTTGTTCAACAGCTGACCTACTGTTAACAGCCCATTGTTCAACAGGTGGAGGAGCTCAAGATGCAGCTGCACAAGAGGAAGCGTTGCCATGGCGCCACACAGGAGGGTGTCCTGGCTCCATCCCAGCCCCACCACCTTCCCCTCCAGCAATCCCTGTCCCTGATGGGGCAGCACTTCTTTGGGGTGACAGTCAAGCAGGAGCCCATGTCCCTCTCCTCCAGCTGCCCCTTCTCCTCCCCCAAGCACCTAAAGAGTCCTCCAGGAAGCTGCATGGAGGAGATGGGCCATTGCGGTGCCTCCCTGCCCAGTATGGGGGGCCCTAATGGGCCACGATGCCTGGACCAGACCCCCTCCTCTGGAAGTCCCTCAGGCATGTGTGCCTTCCTGAGTCCCCAGTGCTCTCCTGAAGACTCGCCCATTACCAAGAAGTCCAACAGCCCCCAGCCTTCCTCCCCCAACAACCCCTACCTGCTGTCACTGCCGCTGGGCAGAGACAGGTGCAGCCAGCCCCTCAACCAGGCCAGCACCAGGCCCTGCAACATGCAGGTATGCCTTAGGCAGTACGTTTGTTATGAGGTAAACACCCTTTATATTGTTTGTTGTGACTCTATTCTCAGGGGTCATGATCAGGGGCGCAACTTTGGTTTTAGAAGTGGTAAGGGGGACATTTTCCAGTCGGATATACACTTCAAAAAGTCTACCTGATTCCCTGGAGGCGTCCGCCTGGTCCTAAAGCACACCGCTGCCTCGTTTTTGTATCACATTCCAATGATAAAACTGGGGGGGGGGGCAGGAATTCAATTTCTGAATGTGGGGGGAGACATGCCCCATGCCCCCTGCGCCCTTGGTCGTGATAGTCATGTCTGCTCTCCTAACAGATTCACCAGAAGAATGAAGGCCAGGCTGTAAACTGCTCCTATCCCTCTGACCAGAGAGGGCTTCAGTCAGCGCTCCCCAACTCAGCCGACAACATCCTGAACCACAGGGTCAACCTTAAGTCCAAGAACCCAAATATGCAGCAGGTGAGAGCTTTTCTTCTGTCTGAACTTGGTCTGTGGCGGGTTTACGTGGTTATGTGTCACATATCCACCCATCACATTTCTGCCTTCCATTCATGTGTTGCTTCTCTCTAAAACTTCCATCTTGAGGTTCATGATACTCTTCACAACTCAATCTTTTGAGAAAGATGAAGCTGTTCCCAGCTGTTCCCTCCCACTATATCCTTTTGAGCTAGAGATCTAATTTTCTCAGTAACTCCACAACTTTTTTTTTAAGCATCTTGTTTTTTTAATCAGGATTTGTAGATTAAAGTTTCTTACACTAAATCAAATCAGTAATACAACCTTTTTCGCCTTTCATATAGATACCTATATTGCCCTGTCCCCAGCACGTTGGCCAAAAGTGCCCGGTCTCGTCCCCCGCCTTCTGTAGCTCAGATTCAGCTGCATCCGACTCTAGGCAGCCCCCTTGCTATGAGGATGCAGTCAAGCAGGTAAACTAAATGATACACCAAACACTGCTCCTGATCATGGCTGGCCAACGCTTTTTGTTTCATTGTTGTAACCTCCGAGGCGTCCTCTCTCTCTCTCTCTCTCTCTCTCTCTCTCTCCATCCATCCATCCATCCATCCATCACATTGCACCCGTGACCAAGTTTGACTGTTTCTTCAGAGCTGACTGTTGTGTGGTTGTTTTATGTAGAGTTGTGGTTGCCGACAGCAATAACATCAATAGTATATCCATATTACAATCATAATCTTTGGACTGGGTCTAAAGAATTGATTAAAAGCACAAATGTAACAAGTCTTAATAACATTTGTATTCTTTTTTTTTTTTTTTAGCAACTGACCAGAAGTCAGCAGATGGATGAGCTTCTGGATGTGCTCATAGAGAGTGGAGGTGGGTGAACTGACTCAGAATCAGTCTCAAATGTGTGTGATGTATACAATTGTGTAGTCTTAGAAATTGGGTAGCGATATAGCTGTCAGTGCATGTTGTTGCTATGATTACCAATGACTAATGGCTTAGTAACTGCAGCAATTTAGTCCCCCTTCATAAGGTACTAGTCAGTTTACCTGCCTACGCACCATCCTTCGCCCCTTAGTTAAGTAACTCCAGATTTCCCTCTTACATGGGTATTAAATCACACTCTGTGCTGTGACTCCCCCTCCCCCCATCCTCTTCCTTCAAGAGATACCAGCTAACGCCAGAGAAGAGAGGGAGAGGTCCTCTGTAACCAAAGTTGTGCCTCACATTACAGTGTCCCCTGGAACCACCGACCTTGCCGACCCAAAGTTCCACCGAAGACACTATGAACACCTGTCCCCCTCCCAGCTCAATTACGACCACACAGCCAACCACATTGCAGACAGCCACCTGGAGACCCTGCTGGGAAGCCCTCTAGGCCGAGGGGGTGAGGTCGCCCTTCTCAAGATGGTCGCAGAGGAATCAGGGCAGGGAGAGGAGGGGGATATTGGACTAGAGGGCTACCCCGGTCCGAACCACCACCACCAGGACAAACTGGTCTCCAACAGGGGCCTCATGGAAACCCCAACACCTCTATCTCCCATCCACTCCAAAGTGACGTCTGTGGCCGAGGTGCAGGGGATGGTCGGCATGACTTTTAGCGAGTCGCCGTGGGAGACGATGGAATGGCTGGACCTGACGCCCCCGAGCTTGGCTACGGGATTCAGCTCTGTCCCTCCCACCGGATCAAGCATCTTCAACACAGAGTTCCTGGACGTTACAGACATCAACCTGAATACAGCCATGGACCTTCATCTAGAGCACTGGTGAAACACCGGAGACTAGCAACCTACAAAAATAACAACATTTTATTAATTCAGCAGACTCTTTTCCAGAGTGACTTACAGGAGCAATTAGGTGCCTTGCTCTGAATTTTCACAGAGTCGGCTCAGGGATTCAAACCAGCAACCTTTTGGTTACTGGCCTTACGCTCTTAACCGGCGGGCTACCTGCCAGCCCCCAACACAGCAGGATACATGCTAGCTACCTGGAAAACACAACAAAAGACTATAGTGTCTAGCTACTAGCTAGCTACCTAGAAAACACAACAATAAACTATAGTGTCTACTAGCTAGCTCCCTAGAAAACACAACAAGAGACTATAGTGTCTATTAGCTAGTACCTAGAAAACACAACAAGAAACTATAGTGTCTACTAGCTAGCTACCTCTAAAACAGAACAAGAAACTAGTGTCTACTAGCTAGCTACCTAGAAAACGCATCAATAGACTCGTGTCTAGCTACCTAGAAAACACAAGAGACTGTTGTCTACTAGCTAGCTACCTAGAAAACACAACAGGAAACTATAGTGTCTACTAGCTAGCTACCCAGAAAACACAATAGACTGTAGTGTCTACTAGCTAGCTACGTATAAAACACAACAAGAAACTATGGTGTCTACTAGCTAGCTACCTAGAAAACACAACAAGAGACTAGTGTCTAGCTACTAGCTAGCTACCTAGAAAACAGAACAATAGACTATAGTGTCTAGCTACTAGCTAGTTACCTAGAAAGCACAACAAGAGATGAGTGTCTAGCTACTAGCTAGTTACCTAGAAAACACAACAAGAGACTATAGTGTCTAGCTACTAGCTAGCTACCTAGAAAACACAACAAGAAACTATAGTGTCTACTAGCTAGCTACCTAGAAAACACAACAAGAGACTATAGTGTCTACTAGCTAGCTACCTAGAAAACACAATAGACTGTAGCGTCTACTAGCTAGCTACGTATAAAACACAACAAGAAACTATGGTGTCTACTAGCTAGCTACCTAGGAAACACAACAAGAAACTATAGTGTCTAGCTACTAGCTAGTTAAGCTACCTAAATACAACAAGAGACTATAGTGTCTAGCTACTAGCTAGCTACCTAGAAAACACATCAAGAGACTATAGTGTCTAGCTACTAGCTAGCTAAGCTACCTAAACATAAAAATAGACTATAGTAGCTAGCTACCAAGAAAACAACAAGATACTATAGTCTACTAGCTAGCTACCTAGAAAACTCAACAAGATACTATAGTGTCTACTAGCTAGCTACCTAGAAAACACAAGAGACTAAGGTAAACTCACCCCATTCCGTACAAATGTGCGCAACTGCGACATTCAAAACAGGCTACAAAGAAAACGAATGGGACTGTAGCGAATGTGTTGACGTCAAAATCTGGGGTGTGAACTAGGTTTCTATTCAAGCGTTGATCGACATGGTAATGGCTCTATAATATTGGAGAAAAGTTGAAATAACGGACAGGTTACATCGTGACGTGTCATGTCGTAACGTACAGCACGCATAAAGCAACTATTTCTGTTTTACAATCTCTCTCCACCAGGTGTAGCACTTCTCTCATCGTTTAAAAACAAGACAGGGATGGGGGTAAGGGGGGGGATACCTAGTCATTTTTTGCGTCGTCACTGTAAGCGATCACGATTCTCAAAAAAACCTGTTTACCTCTAAGATCACTTTAAAACCGTCCTAAAAACCTGATTCAAATTCGACACAAACCTTCAAATAGGTATGTAATGACATATTATATAAACTCTTTATAGTGTTTTATTGACATTTTAGAGGCGATAAGGTGATACATTGGACAGATTGAGTGGGGGAAAAAGCCATTTTCCCACACGACATCTCTCCTTCTCACTATCACGCATTAGTTTCACTTCCCCACCCGCCAAAGACCCGAAGGAGCTGCCTTCTTGAATCATGCAGAAATGGGCAGCATGGAGGTCATGTCATTGATTGTGTTGGAAAGGGGAGAAATTGTGTTTTACAATGGTATTGACATTACAGTTGATCTGGAAGTATTACATTTTTGGAGCGCTAAAATAAGGTCAATTGTACGGACGCATGCAATGATCTCGCAAAAAATGACTAGGTATCCCACCCTTACCCCCGTCCCTGTCCATTTCTTGTTTCTAAAGGATGAGAGAAGTGCTACACCTGGTGGAGAGAGATTGTAAGACAGAAATAGTTGCTTTATGCGCGCTGTACGTTACGACATGACACGTCACGATGTAACGGAGGGTCCGTTATTTAAACTTTTCTCCAATATTATAGAGCCGTTACCATGTCGATCAACGCTTGAATAGAAACCTAGTTCACACCCCAGATTTTGAAGTCAACACATTCGCTACAGTCCCATTCGTTTTCTTTGTAGCCTAGTTTGAATGTTGCGGTTGCGCACATTTGTACGGAATGGGGTGAGTTTATGTTACCTAGAAAACACAACAAGATACTATAGTGTCTAGCTAGCAAGTTACCTAGAAAACACAACAAGATACTATAGTGTCTAGCTAGCAAGTTACCTAGAAAACACAACAAGATACTATAGTGTCTAGCTAGCAAGTTACCTAGAAAACACAACAAGATACTATAGTGTCTAGCTAGCAAGTTACCTAGAAAACACAACAAGATACTATAGTGTCTAGCTAGCAAGTTACCTAGAAAACACAACAAGATACTATAGTGTCTAGCTAGCAAGTTACCTAGAAAAAGACACAGAAGGAAACCAGTTAGCAAAATAAAATAGCTAGACAAAATACTGACCAGCAACCAAAGACCAGCTGAATAAATCTCGCCAAACTTGCCCTGGATACCAAAACCGCTTCCAGGTAAATTTACAATGGGATTTACCAAAGAACCACACGCAGAGTCGCGGCCCGGCAAAGTGCTATACAATAAGCAGTCACCGGGTGCTGTTTGAAATGATCTTTGTCTTCTTGGACAATGATGCGCACAACTCTAAAAGCAGTATGACTCTGGATAGATCCAACAATGATGTTCATTTAAATGAATACTACGGCCCCCAAAAAATATTACAACGTTGCCTTAAGAAATCTATAGAATATATGCAAGTAGTTTCGTACAGTTTTAAGTAATATGGCACCTAGACTTGAAGATACATATTTTGACAATCAATGTGTTATTTGTGAACAGTGAGTTTTTGTTTTTATTACTGGAAACCAAAAGGAGATTACAAACGGATTTGGATGACATCGAATGCCACATTTGTAAATATTATATTGTTCGTGACGGAGACAAGTTGAGGTCTGGATATTTGTCTGTGGTGTGGGAGAGAACACTTTAGAAACTATCACATAATCAAATGTGTCATTTTAGTTTGTCGTTTGATATTTGCTATGTAAATATTTTAAATCTCACATTTTGCACCTTGATTAGCATAGATTATTGGCACACTTTGCTTAAACCTAGAATGTATTTGCAGTGAAAGAAAGTTCCATGCAAGTGTTTGGTATGTTTTTTTTCTCACACTTTACTAGTGGATTTATTTACAATATAATAATAATATGAAGACTAAATATGTACCTTTAGTGTGGAAAACCCCTTTGTCTCAGTTTCGATAAAAGTGTCTTCGGATGCAGAAATGCATGGATTGTAGGACGAGAGAGCAATATTTAACTCAAGATTGTGCCTTAAACACTTCACAACAAGAACGCTCTTGGTATTTCAAATGGAGCACTCTGTCCATATCCCATCACACCAAACAATGCTGTTACTCTGGCCACACAAAGCATCCACAATCATTCAAGACAACATGAATGTGGAACGCTATGGTACTGCACAGTGCGCCACCTTTATCACACAGCTTTGATAAATCACATCACATTTTTAGTGCAAGGATCCATCATAGTAAGTCAGAAGTAATGGCAATAAAATCTGTCTGAATGTCCTCCTATATTATTTTTATTATTATTTATTGTTTTGTATTTGACCTTTGGAAAATTCACCCATTTATATCTTAGAGAGACTCACTTCTTAGTTATTTATTTTTCATTTATTTTTTATTTATACATTGATCATATTTATATTTGACATTCCTTTATGATAAAATTAGATTGATTAACATAAACTCATATTCTGCCTTTTTGATCTTGCATTGTTCTTCCCAAAAAATATTTTTTCCATGGAGAACAATATGATGTAAAAGTACTGCATATGCAGAGTAAATATCCATTCTTACCAATTCTAACTGTGAATCTAGCACAGAATAATCTGTGTTCAATATGCTAAAGTACATGTGACCTTTTTATAAACTTGCTTCCATAGCCACCGTTATGCTGCAGAGGTTTAGGGTAGGATCTGTAGAATGATTATGAATCAGGAATGAAAAATAGTTTACTGAGATGTAAATATACCAAAAATAATAAACCCATCTGCAATACATGTATGATGTGGTCTATAGCTAAACGAATAGGGACCGTTAGAATATGTAAACGTAACTATGGGTATAATTTTAAACCCATGGCTGTGGGAATCAATTTTTCACTGACTTTTTTTTTTTTTTTTGAGCGCTAAAGGTCCCCAAGCTTCTGCTCACGTGCGGATCATGTTCTGCGCACGTGTTTCTTTACGCACACATTTGTGTGGTCTCTTTCCCTTCACATTCCGCACCGTCAATCGTGAATGATATATATAAAAAAAATTTACCGGTGAAACGTCCAAGCAGCGTCTGTTTTGGCCACATGAGAGAAATATTCGGTGTGGGTTTTTGTTTCACAGTAACGTTATAATATGTCATTATATTCCGTTCTGTTAGTAGTCTACATATCATTGTGATCTTGCAGACATAACTTTATTAAATGAGCAACATTCGCCAGAGTAGCCTGTTCTCTACTAGTAGAGGACAAGCAAATGCCAGAAGCGTCAAGACCTTTAATGCTCTGAAAAAAAGGTCAGTGGGAAGCCACTCCGTAATTTAACCACCACAGTGCCAATGAGATTATCAGAGATATTGTGATGTTTAGGTCATCTGACCGCAGCTCTACCATTGGCGCAGGCTTGGCTCATATGGATTCACTCCAGGAGCACAAACTAGAGCTGTTTTCAAGGAATGAGTTTAAGGTTCTGCCTCGAAGAAAAGAGGTTGTGTTCCCCTGCTCAGACATTGCATGCGGTTAGCTGATACAACGCGCGTCAGCAACGTCTGAACAGAGGAACACGACCAGAATCTTCACAGTCTCTGTTCAATGTACACCGAAATGCAGAAGAACGTTCAAAACACTAACTCTGTCTTGGATTGGCTATCAGTCAGATTTGGTTCAGTATCATTGTTATTTGATTTATTTATTTTTTTGACCAAATATTTCTCTCAAACAACTTTTTTCCCCTCTTGTTACTTCTTAATTAAACTGTCGCACCCTTGTTAATAGGATTTCACCACGCCATTAGGCATTTACAACAGCCACACAGGTCATGTGCTCCATCCTGATCACCTAATGTAGAGGGATGACTTTCTTTTCTCTTTTTACATCAACATTTCACATCTGACAGAAAGCTTCCCTGTTGCTTGGCCACTGAACAGCTTTCCATAGCAGTGCATTACTGTAGAAGAGAAAGCAATAAACTTTAAACACAAATAATCATTGTTTCTGTGTTGTACCTTTGTCTACGACCCAGGTTCACAACACAGCACTATGTATTTTCTCAATGTGAACTTTATTATAATTTTATTTTTTTACCCTTGATCAATATACAATATCATACTCATTGCCCTTAACATTGTATGATCTATAATATGAACATTCCAATAAATTGCAATTCACCATTTAACCATTAGTTTTCCACATCTCAGCTTATAAGAGCATAGGCTTCTTCAGAGACAAAGTTTAGAACTATTCAGACAGAAACGCAATGAATAGAGACGACTGGATTCCGTACTCCACATAACAGGGAATCAGGTCAGGTCTATGTAGTACATTTCTATCCGAATATTCTGTAAATTTCCTCTCTCCTGAATAAGCTGCATATGTACGTGACATTTCTGTACGAAACACTTGTCCCTGACCCCTGACTTTTCCAAGGGGGCATTTCGTGAAGCGCAATTTAACTTCATGAAATGTTAGCCAGCTACATTTCCTAAACATTCAAAAACAATTGTGTATTTTTCTAGTTCTTAATATCACATATAGTAAGTAACCTGGGAGTTACATCTGAAAGGGTCATTGAAGTTATCTGGCAAACGCATCGACTGTGCTTAGTGAAACAACCCAGGTTCCAACATAGCGATGCTGAACCCCTGCAGTTTGGTTCACTAGCATAGGAGCACCATGTTTCTTTTGCTTCGCTACAGTATTATACACTGAACGTGGGTGACCTGACAAGACTGACACCGTGGATTTCTGAGCGCGAAAGAAAGTGACTTCCTCACCTCTCATTCATCTTTTTATTTTGCCGTAGTTTAACTAGGCAAGTCAGTTGAGAACTAGTTCTTATTTACAATGACGGCCCACCCCAGCCCTAACCCGGATGACGCTGGGCCAATTGTGCGCCGCCCTATGGGACTCCCAATCACGGCCGGTTGTGACACCGCCTGGGAACGAACCAGGGTCTGTAGTGACGCCTCTAGCACCGCAATGCAGTCCCTTAGGCCACTCGAGACCCAAATACACAACAATCTGCACTGATCAGACTACACAGGATAGGTGAAAGCCTATCAGCAACATCTATTCCATGTTCACCTGTCTAGGTCTTTCACATCAGTGGAAAAGGGGACAAGAAGAGGATTTCACTAGACACTATTGAGATGCGCCCTACATGTTGCCTAAGGGTTGAAGAGGGAAACAGAACCTTCCATCAGTGCGAGCCTCGTATCATGGCCAGCGGCCCGAGCCACATGCCGATTTTTATCTATGATTCTGTGTGTGATCAGGCAGGCTGGGCAGCTGAACAGTGCTGTAGTATAACATGACTGTCGTGGGGGTCGGACACTCCTTTTGCACAGACAGATGCAGCACTGACCTGGTCAAGCAATGAAATGTATATCCGACACATGTTCAACTTGTGACGTCTAGGTTTAATAGCTAGCCGACTGGCTGTAACTTCATCCAGTTTGCAACGTGTGGCAGGTGAAGAACTGTGTACTCTTATAACTGCTTGAGGAGACAATGTCGAGTGCGTCCGTGGTAACAAGTCCTGACTGCTGAACAGAACCGGTGAACAATAGCAGACTGTTTTGAGATGTACACACACATATAGATTTACAATCCTACTGTCCAGTTAGCAGAGAACAACATTTGGAGTCATACTGTAAAATTGCATATTAAGAAAATAAAGCCACGTTTACACCATCGATCTGTGTTTCAGGGAACGATAACTTTTAGATTATCAGACCCCTTCATTTACAATGAGTTAAGGTGCCCACAGCATACTGAGAGATTCGAGTGTCTCGCTCAGACAAGTCTGTCTGCATTACATCTGTCTACGACGTAGAGGTGAGCACACAAACGCATACATACAATACAGTCCACAATGTACAATCCAAATAGATGACTCTTTTTCATAACGTCATGAGCGGCACTTTCCAACATGTTTGTTTATTTGGTAACATCGATTTTCAAGTATACACCCATATATTGACTCTAAACTGTTTTTTTTCTCCCTAGCACATAAAAAAAGATGACCGTTGTGTATATGCGTTGAGCCAATTGAATGTCTTCAAGTTTAGCTGTCTGAAGACGGGAGGATAATCTAGATGTTTTTATGGACATTGAACAGGGTGGTGACAAGTATGTGTGTATTATCGTATTGCACAGAGCGATTGGTTTGGAATATGGAATTGTTCTCATGTTCTTTGGAACATGGAAACAAACACCTTGTTACTATAGTAACTGAGGGCAGGGGATGTCATGCGTTGTGTGTCGCGGTGTACTGATTCCCCCCCCCCCCCAGTCAGTCCACATACATAGGGGAGATAGGGGAGGCAGGGATCTGGTCCAGGATGCGACACACGTAGCTGGCCACGTCCACAAACCTCTCCTCGTACATCAGGATGAACGGGTGTTTCTGGAGGAGACAAACATGTATCTCAGCCACATAGAAACTAGGTCAAGCTTTGCTGTTGCCCGCATAGCAGTCAATACACAGTGAAATCCACAAACTTACCAGGAGCTCCTTGTACTTGGGCCGTTTTGACTCATCCTTTGTGAGGCTGTAGAACAAGAGAAGAAGCAATTGGCAAAGACAACAGAAAGAGCAATGTTGCCTTTTCACCATTCTACCAGGAGAGGGAGGAAAAAACCAATGGTGAATCCTCTAGGGTGAGAGTCTAATAGCAATGTCCACTGGAGGGAGTGGTAGACTGCTTTCACCAGAGGCGATACTCACCATAAATTGACAAAGTTGATGAACTTGGGGGAGAACTGCCTGTCTTCAGAGTTGCAGAGCTGCGGCGGCTCACCCTTCACCACCTGGGTCAGCTGATCAAACACGCTATTCCACTTGGGGTACGGGAATCTGCCGGTGGCCAACTCATACTGAAGACACGCAGAAATGCAATTACTCATTGACTACCACCAACAAGGGTTTAGAAATAGTTAGATTGTGCATTTCTTAGTGTACAAATTGTTACCAATAACAGTGCAGCTAGGTTATAACATAGCAAACCTGTTATTCCCCATTGGAGGCCATCAAATCAATGTATGAATTAACTGAATTAAATATCTACCAGGGTTATCCCCAAACTCCACACGTCAGATCGGACGTCGTAGCCTTGTCTGGATGCACTGGGGTCTATCCTCTCCGGCTGAGCAACAGGAAAAGAACAAACACAACTTTTCCACGATATACTGGACAATTCAGGAACCGAATCCTAGCTTGACATTTGAGTGAGATTTTCGCAAAAAAATGTACAGACTTACTGCCATGTAGGGTCTGCAGCCTGCGTCTCTGGTCTTGGCTATAGAGTCCACCAGCTGACCACTGATGCCAAAGTCACACAGCTTGATGTTGCCGTTACGATCCATGAGAATGTTGGAAGGTTTGATGTCTGTAAGATCACAAACATACTGACGTTTTAGACTTCATGCACCACACACAGCTGGAATTTGCATAAATATGGCCAAAATTCTAAAAGATGTATCTGACAACTTACCTCTGTGAATTATTTTCAAGTTTTCTTTTAAGTGGTTCAGCGCTTTAACGGTCTGTAAAGAAACAAACACATTTCATTACAATCTGTGACCAACAACTGCATTCATATAAATATGTTATAAACAGATTATAGTCACAGAAAATAAAATAACCACTCACTGCTAATGTAATTTTGCCTAATATTTCCTCTGGAATGACGTCATCTAACGAACAATATACACATTTGTAGAATTTGTCGAATGAGGTAGACATTAGTTCCATACATATCCAACAGTCACCCTAAAGAGAAAGAAATGTCATTATTAAACACAAGTGTTCCACATTGTAACAAAACAACATGTCCTGCCACCACCCCGTCCAGACCAAACATTTGAGAATTACTACTGCCCCGGAACTGAACCTGTCTAATTAGTTATTCTCACCTTTCTGACGAGAACTCTGTATAACTGGATGCTATATACAGAACTAACATGCACTGTTACAAAAGTATGTGGACATCCCTTAAAATTAGTGGATTAGGCCAATTCAGCCACACCCGTTGCTGACAGATGTATAAAATCAAGCATAACAGCCATGCAAACTCCATAGACAAACATTGGCAGTTGAATGGCCTTACTGAAGAGCTCAGTGACTTTCAATGTGGCACCGTCATAGGATGCCACATTGTCAGTTTGTTAAATGTCTGCCCTACTAGAGATGCCCCGGTCAACTGTAAGTACTGTTATTGTAAAGTGGAAACATCTAGGAGCAACAATGGCTCAGCCGCAAAGTGGTAAGCCAACACAAGCTCACATAATGGGACCGCCGAGTGCTAAGGCACGTAAAAATCATCTGGCTGAATGGAAGCAAGTCCCCGCAGCAATGTTCCAACATCTAGTGGAAAGCCTTCCAAGAAGAGTGGAGGCTGTTATAGCAGCAAAGGGGGGACCAACTCCATATTAATGCCCATGATTTTGGAATGAGATGTTCGCCAAGCAGGTGTCCACATACTTTTGGTCCATTAGTGTATAATATGCAACAATTAACGATTTTACTGAGTTACAGTTTATATAAGGAAATCAGTCAATTGAAATGTTTTATTTTTATTTTTTATTTTACCTTTATTTAACTAGGCAAGTCCGTTAAGAACAAATTCTTATTTTCAATGACAACCTGGGAACAGTGGGTTAACTGCCTTGTTCAGGGACAGAACGACAGATTTTTACCTTGTCAGCTCGGGGATTCAATCTTCCAACTTTTTGGTTACTAGTCCAACACTCTAACCACTAGGCTACCTGCCGCCCGCAAATAAAATTATTAGGCCCTAATCTATGGCTTTCACATGACTGGGCAGGGATGGAGCCGGCAGGGGTGGAGCCATGGGGGGGGGGGGGGGGGGGGGGGGGGGGAATAGGCCCACCCACTGGGAAGCCAGGACCGGCCAATCTAAATGAGTTTTTCCCCACAAAAGAGTTTTATCATAGACAGAAATACTCCTCAGTTTCATCAGATGTCCTGGTGGCTGGTCTCAGATGAGCCCGCAGGTGAAGAAACCAGATGTGGAGGTCCTGGGTTGGCGTGGTTACACGTGGTCTGCGGTTGTGACGCAGGTAGGACGTACTACCAAATTCTTCATAAATGACTTGATGCGGCTTATGGTAAGAAATGAACATTCAATTCTCTGCCAAAAGCTCTGGTGGTCATTCCTGCAGTCAGCATGCCAATTGCACGCTCCCTCAAAACCTGAGACATCTGTGGCACTGTGTGGCCTTTTGTTGTCCCCAGCACAAAGTGCACCTGTGCAGATCATGCAGTTTAACCAGCTCCTGCACATGCCACACCTGTCAGGTGGATGGATTATCTTGACAAAGGACAAAGGCTCACTAACAAGGATGTAAACAAATGTATGCACAAAATCTGAGCGAAATAAGATTTTGTGCATATAGAACATTTCTGTGAACTTTTATTTCAGCGCATGAAACATGGGACCAAGACTTTACAAGTTGCGTTAATATTTTTTTGTTCAGTATAGAAACAGTCACTACTTCTAATATATAATATACAGTCATGTAGGTATTGAAACATGTACTGTAGATATTATATTAACCGATAACACAGTCTCGCTTACACTCCACACTGCCCTCTCCCACCTGGACAAGAGGAACACCTGTGAATGTTGTTCATTGACTCAAGCTCAGCGTTCAACACCACACCTCCCTCTGCAACTGGATCCTGGACTTCCTGATTGGCCACCCCCAGGTGGTAAGGGTAGGTAACAACACATCTGCCATGCTGATTATCAACACAGGGGCCCCTCAGGGGTGTGTGCTCAGTCCCCTCCTGTAGTCACTGTTCACACATGACTGCATGACCAGGCACGACTCCAACACCATCATTAAGTTTGCTGATGGCCCGACAGCGGTAGGACTGATCACTGACGACGATGAGACAGCCTACAGGGAGGAGGTCAGAGATCTGGCTGTGTGGTGTCAGGACTAGAGGTCGACCGATTCTGATTTTTCAACACCGATACCGATTATTGGAGGACCAAAAAAGCCGATGCCGATTAATCGGCCGATTTAAAGATAAAAAATGTATTTGTAATAATGACAATTACAACAATACTGAATGAACACATATTTTAACTAAATATAATACAGCAATAAAATCAATTTAGCCTCAAGTAAATAATGAAACATGTTCAATTTGGTTTAAATAATGCAAAAACAAAGTGTTTGGAGAAGAAAGTAAAAGTGCAATATGTGCTATGTAAGAAAGTTTCAGTTCCTTGCTCAGAACATGAGTCTTCAATATCCCAGGTAAGAAGTTTTAGGTTGTAGTTATTATAGGACTATTTCCCTCTATACCATTTGTATTTCATTAATCTTTGACTATTGGATGTTCTTATAGGCACTTTAGTATTGCCAGCTTCCATCCCTCTCCTCGCCGCTACCTGGGCTCGAACCAGGAACACATCGACAACAGCCACCCTCGAAGCAGCTTTACCCATGCAGAGCAAGGGGAACAACTACTCCAAGTCTCAGAGCGAGTGACGTTTGAAACGCTATTAGCGTGCACCCTGTTAACTAGCTAGACCAGCCTAATCTCGGGAGTTGATAGGCTTGAAGTCATAAACAACGCAATGCTTGAAGCACAGCGAAGAGCTGCTGGCAAAACGTATGAAAGTGCTGTTTGAATGAATGCTTACGAGCCTGCTGGTGCCTACCATCGCTCAGTCAGATGGTAGACTTAATTATAACATAATAACACACAGAAATACGAACCTTAGGGCATTAATATGTTTGAATCCAGAAACTATCATTTTGAAAACAAACATTTATTCTTTCAGTGAAATACGGAACCGTTCCGTATTTTATCTAACGGGTGGCATCCATCAGTCTAAATATTGCTGTTACATTTCACAACCTTCAATGTTATGTCATAATTACGTAAAATTCTTGCAAATTAGTTCACAATGAACCAGGCTTCCCAAACTGTTGCATATACCCTGACTCTACGTGCAATGAACGGCAAGAGAAGTGACAATTTCACCTGATTTTAATATTGCCTGCTAACCTGGATTTCTTTTAGCTGAATATGCAGGTTTAAAAATATATACTTCTGTGTATTGATTTTAAGAAAGGCATTGATGTTCATGGTTAGGTACACATTGGAGCAACGATACGCACCGCATCAATTATATGCAACGCAGGACACGCTAAATAAATTTGTAATATCATTAACCATATGTAGTTAACTAGTGATTATGATTGATTGATTGTTTTTTTATAAGATAAGTTTAATGCCAACTAGCAACTTACCTTGTCTTCTTCCTGCATTTGCGTAACATGCAGGCTCCTCGTGAGGCAGGTTGTTAGAGCGTTGGACTAGTTAACCGCAAGGTTGCAAGATTGAATCCCCAAGCTGACAAGGTAAAAATCTGTCGTTCTGCCCCTGAACAAGGCAGTTAACCCACCGTTCCTAGGCCGTCATTGAAAATAAGAATGTGTTCTTAACTGACTTGCCTAGTTAAATAAAGGTAAAATAAATAAAAAATAATAAATAGGCTATATCGGGGGCGTCCAAAAATACCGATTTCCGATTGTTATGAAAACCTGAAATCGGCCCTAATTAAATCGACCATTCCGATTAATCGGTCGACCTCTAGCCAGGACATCAACCTTTCCCTCAACGTCAGCAAGACAAAGGAGTTGAACGTGGACTACAGGAAACTGAGGGCAGAGCACGCACCCATTCACATTGATGGGGCTGTAATGGAGCAGGTCGAGAGCTTCAAGTTAATCGGTCTCCACATCACTAAGGAATTAACACCAACACAGTCGTGAAGAAGACACAACAATGCCTCAGGAAGCAAAATAAATATTTGGCATGGGCATTCAGATCCTCAAAAAGTACTACAGCTGCACCATTGAGAGAATCTTGAATGTCTGCATCACCACTTGGTGATCAAGGAGCTCTGTACCAGACATGTCAGAGGAAGGCCCTAAAAATTGTCAAAGACTCCAGCCACCCAAGTCATAGACTGTTCTCTCTGCTACTGCACAGCAAGCAGTACCGATGCACCAAGTCTGGAACCAATAGGACCAGGAACAGCTTCAAATAGCTACCCGGATTATCTGCATTGAACCCCCTTTGCACAAACTCTTTAGACTCATCACATACGCTGCTGCTAATCTATTCTGCCTAGTCACTTTATCCCTACCTATATGTACTCATCTACTTCAATTACCTCGTACCCCTGCCCATCAACTCAGTACTGATAACCCATGTATATAGCCAAGTTATTGTTACTCATTGTGTATTTATTCCTTGTCTTATTAACAAGGGAAAGGACCCTTCAGTAAGCATTAGTGTTAGTCCACACCTGTTGTTTACCAATCATGTAACAAATAAAATGTGATTTGAAAAGTCTCACCTCTCTGAAGAGAGCTCCGTAGAACTGAACGATGTAGAGACAGTCACTACTCCTCATCACCACGTCTAGATCCATCAGCAGCTGCTTCTGTTCCTTCTCATCCACCGTGGAGCGGATCCTCTGATTAGGGGGGACAGAGACGACAACAACAACAGGTGTTCAGCAGAAATAGAGGAAACAGCTCAGAGATCAGTTTTATAGTCGTAGTCGTCACCTGATGAAGACCATTAAAAACCCTGTTGTATCTCTAGGTCTACCATCCACCAAGAACCAAGACAATATTTTACCAGGTCTCGTACTTATTATACTTGAGATGCGCACATTTTTCTCCTCATTGTGGTGATATCCAATTGTGATCCACTACAATCTTGCCTCATCGCTGCAACTCCCCAACGGGATTGGGAGAGGCGAAAGTCGGTGTTATGCTTCCCCGAAACATGACCCACCGAACCGCGCTCCTTAACACCCGCCCGGAACAATCTGATTTACGAGGTGCGTAGACTACAGTATATCAACTATAGTATTCAACTTGGAACGTCTCAGTCAGTGAGGATGAGAGCAGCTGGTGTGGTCACCTTGACGGCCATGATCTGTCCACTGGGTTTGTGCTGCATCTGGTTGACGGAGCCGTAGGCCCCGCGGCCGATCTCCCCCAGGTCCCTCAGGTCCTCGGCCGTGAAGTCACAGGCCTTCTCCGTAGAAATCTTCAGCTTCCCCGACGACTCGATACTGTGTGTCCTCATACGCTCTCTGTAGGGGGAGGAAGAGCAGGGAGGGGATGAAGAAGAGAGGAAAGAGATGTGGGGAAGGACGAAGACAGGGTGAAAGAGGGAGGAGGTGGAAAGAGGAATAGAGAGGAAAAAGAGGAAACAGAGAGAATGAAGAAGAGAGTGTTTTGGGGCAAAAGGGAGCATCATATGATGCACAAGGAAGTGATTTCTAACCCACCTCGTTCCTTTACAATCATAACGTCTTGGTTTCTTCCTCAATAGCAGAGCAGACCACACTGAAGAAGAGACTGAAGATGCTAACTAATCATGCAGCCATTTTGCTGTATTCTCAGAGCCGTCTTAAACACTATTCCTTCACACAGACAGTACCCTACAGACCGTGTGAAGATGTTTCTCTACAACAATAAAACCAAACAGAAATACATAATCTGTTAGAAAGCTAAGGACTATCAGGTCTCTAAATGTGCATTTCTTATCCGCTCTCCACAGCACTTACATGTGTGGGTTCTGGAAGGAAGGTGCAGTTGAAGGTGAGGGGTTGAGGGGCAACCTGGTAGCTGGCTTCACTGAAGGGTTGGCAAAGTTCAGCTTCAGGGCTTTACGTTTACCTGGCAGAGAGACACAGAGGGAAACAGTTTGTACACAACATATGCTGGTTAGGGAATAAGGGAAACCGGGTGATGCTACATTGGTGAATGGGACATATAGTTATGATTCTATGGGGATGGAACCGGATAGGATGTAAGAGCATGGAATAAGTATATTTCACAGTATGAAAATAGTTTTCAGGACTGTATCATAAAGTGAGACCAATAACCATGTTTCCATCAACAGTTTTCACAAGAGTAAACTTAAAAGTATTTTTTTTAATCACGAGAGATGGGATGGAAACAGGAAGTTTCGGGTATAATTTAATAAATTTGTTTGTTTGACACGGTGGGATTATTTTGTGTCGGTAAAATTTGTTATGTAAGAAATGGCGATGGAAACTCCTTAATGCACAAACATTGATATAAACACCATCATATCAAAGTAAACTTGGAATCACGTGATGATATGATGTGGTCCTCCCACTACGACTCAGGTAACCATGCAGTTTATTAGGCTACAGATTAACTAATTTATGAACTGCACAGGGTGATGAAAGCGCACGGTGATCTTGATGCTCCAATAAATATTGAGGGTTTGATTCTGGTGACATTATTATCGACGCTTGTGTTCCTCTTGACAGCTTCTCCATAATAATCTCAGTATGTAGAGTAGCCTACGCACACGTGCCAAGACCATTTGCTATTTAACGTAACAGTTTGTGACAAAACTATTGGTAGAATTGAAAAAGTGTTGGAAACATTTATTCAGTACACGAAAACTCACTGATTTCTTTTCTGCAACAAGTTCCCACCACTAGTGGGAAAATTCACATTTTTTTAATGCGGATTTTAGAATATTGACGTGAAAATCTCTCAATAACTTGATGGAAACCTAGCTATTGAGAACCATTTCAATAAAAACTAGTAAGCCACGAACTCCACTAAGTCATGTAACCAGAAGTCACTGACAAAGTTGAGTTTCAGTGCAAATGAAGTTGAATTTCAGTACATTAAAGTACCAGTGATGTTTCAGGAGACTGGAAATAATAATTATTAGCTACAGATCATTCGGGAAGTATTCAGACCCATTGACTTTTTCCACATTCTGTTAGTTTACGGCCTTATTCTAAAATGGATTAAAAATGTAATTTTCCTCATCAATCAACAAACAATGACAAAGCAAAAACAATTTAGACATTTTTGCAAATGTATTAAAAAGTGTATATATATATATATATATATAAACACATTTACATAAGTATTCAGACCCTTTACTCTGTACTTTGTTGAAGCACCTTTGGCAGCGATTACAGCCGAGTCTTCTTGGGTATGACACTACAAGCTTGGCACACCTGTATTTGGGGAGTTTCTCCCATTCGTCTCTGCAGATCCTCTCAAGCTCTGTCAGGTTGGATGGGGAGCGTCGCTGAACAGCTATTTTCAGGTCTCTCCAGAGATGTAAGATCGGGTTCCAAGTCTGGGCTCTGGCTGGGCCACTCAAGGACATTCAGAGACTTGTCTCGAAGCTACTCCAATGTTGTCTTGGCTGTGTGCTTAGGGTCGTTGTCCTGTTGGAAGGTGAACCTTCACCCCAGTCTGAGGTCCTGAGGGCTCTGGAGCAGGTTTTCATCAAGGATCTGTGTACTTTCTCCGTGCATCTTTCTCTCGACCCTGATTTATTCTCCCAGCCCCTGCCACTGAAAAACATCCCCACAGCATAATGCAGCCAGGTTGGTGCCAGGTTTCCTCCAGGTGTGACGCATTCAGGCCAAAGAGTTCAATCTTGGTTTCATCAGACCAGAGAATCCTTTTCTTCCCCTGGGTGACCAGCTCAAGGAAGAGTCTTGGTGGTTCCAAACTTCTTCCATTTAAGAATGATGGAGGCCACTGTGTTCTTGGGGACCTTCAATGCTGCATACATTTTTTGGTACCCTTCTCCAGATCTGTGCCTCGACACAATCCTGTCTCTGGGCTCTACGGACAATTCCTTCGACCTTATGGCTTGGTTTTTGATCTGACATGCACTGTCAACTGTGGGACCTTATATAAACAGGTGTGTGCCTTTCCAAATCATGTCCATTCAATTGAATTTATCACAGGTGGACTCCAAGTTATAGAAACATCTCAAGGGTGATCAATGTAAACGATGCACCTGAGCCCAATTTAAAGTCTCATAGCAACGGGTCTGAATACTTATGTCAATAGGGTACTTCTGTTTTTGTTTTATATTTGCAAAAAACTTCAACTGTTTTCACTTTGCCATTATGGGGTATTGTGTGTTGATTGAACATTTTTATTTAATCAATTTTAGAACAAGGCTGTAACGTAACAAAATGTGAAAAGGGGAATGGGTCTGAATACTTTCCGAAGTCACTGTATATCAATGTGTCATCATTACCCAATGCTCAGAGAAGGACCGTCTCCTCATACTTTTCAGGCTTGGAGTTTACCGGGTATTGACAGAACACAAACATTATGCATTATAAACATAAGCAAAGTGGCCATAAATATAGAGGTTCCCAATTACCAGGAAATATAGACGACGCCAGCATGTTGACACTGATAACAAGCACAACATTAACCCAACATGATGTGATTGCATTGTGAACCTGTATGCATTGGGAATCCCTTCAAGACATTTCCATAGTGGATGTTTTCATTGTAGCAGTAGCTACAGTAATAGACATGTCAAAGAGGACACCTACCAACACCCTCAAACATTATGACTTCCAAATGAGACGGAAATATATGTTTTTATTTGGCCTTTTATTTAACCAGGCAAGTCAGTTAAGAACAAATTCTTATTTTACAATGAGGGCCTAGGAACAGTAGGTTAACTGCCTTGTTCAGGGGCAGAACGACAGATGTGTACCTTGTCAGCTCGGGGATTCGATCTTGCAACCTTTCTGGTTACTAGTCCAACGCTCCAACTACCTTCCGTCCCACAATATCAACTATTCCGCACTAGCATAGTAGATATCTGTTGACTCTTTAAGAAGTGCTCCATTTGACTATCGTGATCTTGTATCAGGGTTATATGGCACATAATAACTGTTAAATACTCCACTAGATGATAATGTTGAGGATGAGATGGGAAGGTGTCGAGGTCTTATTGGACAGTGAACAGTGGCCTACAGGGCCAAATCAGATGTGCAGTACTAGTTGTCCCTTTAACCATATACCCAGGTGGAAATAGGTCCACATGAAAAAATAAAGGAGAGAGCAACACACTCAGATACAGTCATTTAATAACCAACGTTTGGACAAGCAAACTGTCTTCATCAGGGTATAATGACAAACACTGAGAGTCACTAGTTTATATAGTGTCAAAGGACACACACAGGTGTCTGTAATCATGGGCGGGTGTGGCTTGATATCATTGGTTAATTTACCGGTATAGCCATATTTCTGTCGAAATCAGATTGTTTTTTGCTAATTCTTTTGATTCGACAGAATTGGCAGTAGGGCTGACTGTTTTTCAAGGGAAGCGGGTGACAACTATCAGCCCTAAACAAACTGTTACGATCAGTAGGTTTCCTGTAGGGATCAGTGTATAGAACATTATCCTCACACAAAATCAGACGATCAAGGAAACCGATTTGACGTGTGTCAGATTGCATAGTAAATCTCAGATGCTGAAAATAAGAGATAAGAAAAGCATGGAATGTGCATGGAGCATGGAGTTGTTTTGCAGTACCCCTACTAGTGGTCCCTTTAACCATTATGCCCAGGTGAAAATGGGTCATCACCCAAACCAACGCTCCACCATGGATTAGATTAGTCAACATAGAACAGTGGACAGACAGCCCACTAGCAGAGAATCACACAGACCGCATCTCAATAGTCTAGAGAGACTTCCACTCCTTGTCTCCTCTCCTTTGCGGCTCTGACAACACATACTAGGTTAACTTCTCTAGGGTAGGGGGCAGCATTTGGAATTTTGGATGAAAAGCATGCCCAAATTAAACTGCCTTCTACTCAGGCCCAGAAGATAGGATATGCATATAGTTAGTGGATTTGGATAGAAAACACCCTAAAGTTTCCAGAACTGTTAAAATAATGTCTGTGAGTATAACATAACTGATTTGGCAGGAAGTAGGATAAGTTTTTGTTGTTGTAGTTTTCTGTTCAATGCCATTACAGTATCCATTGATTTAGGACTCATATTGCAGTTCCGATGCCTTCCACTAGATGTCAACAGTCTTTAGAAATTGTTTCAGGCTTGTATTCTGAAAAATGAGGGCGTAAGAGCAGTCTGAATGAGTGGACCCTGCCGTGTCACAGAGCTGTTTCATGCACGCGACCGAGAGAGTGCCTTTCTTGTTTACCTTTTATATTGACGACGTTATTGTCCGGTTTAAATATTATCGATTATTTAGGCTAAAAACAACCTGAGGAGTGAATATAAACACTGTTTGACGTGTTTCTATGAACTTTACGGATACAATTTGGATTGTTTTGTCTGCCTGTTGTGACTGCGTTTGAGCCTGTGGATTACTGAAGAAAACGTGCGAACAAAACTGAGGTTTTCGGATATAAAGAGAGACTTTATCGAACAAAAGGAACATTTATTGAATAAATGAATGTCTTCTGAGTGCAAACATATGAATATCATCAAAGTTAAGTGATTAATTTGATCTCTATTTCTGACTTGTGTAACTCTTCTACTTGGCTGGTTACTCTTTGTAATGATTTGCATTTTTTAAATCTGACACAGTGGTTGGATTCACAAGAAGTTTATCTTTAAACCTATGTAAAATAGTTGTATGAATTTCTGTATTTGTATTTCTGTATTTCTGTATTTGTATTTCTGTATTTGTATTTCTGTATTTGAATTTGGCGCTCTGCAATCTCACTGGATGTTGGCCAGGTGGTACACTTCCCACATACCCTAGAGAGGTTAAAGAGATACGGTCGATACCGACCAAATATTTGCTTTCACCTGTCCAGTCATTGCAGATGGATGAAAGCAGACAGGAAGAGGAAGCTACTTCCAAATTTTGAGATGCACCCACAGAGAGAGAGAGGGTTGGTGTGCTACGAGAGTGTGTTAGTGGGTATAATTTGTTAAACATTCCAACAGGAATCTGTTCCAAAAACTTTGTAAATAACCAGGTTGTATAGCGGCAGAATAAACTACCGAGTTGGGGGTGGGCTAATTCATAAAGTTTTTAACTCACCACGTTAATTCCGAAAAATGTCTGTCCTCAATCTGGTAGCCTATGGACAAATATTAAGAATAAGCTACGTGGTGAGTTGATGGCTATTCGGCAGCTAGTTAGCTAGGTGAATTGATCAGGCAACTTTGTATGCGTTGATTATTGGCAACCTTGTACTTTACGAAGTTTTTGGAACATATTCCTGTTGGAATGTTCCACAAATTATACCCACCCTATCTGAAACCCTAAAAGGAGAGAGAGAGAGAGATATCCTCCTGTTGTCTGGTCATTATATAACCTGGATGGAAGTAATCAATGCACTATGGCTGTGCAACCCTGGCTTTCAAGGGCAAGTGAGAGCTGGTTATGTTATTTATGCTACCCTACACATATTTGGCTGTCTAAGATTTTGGGCCTCACATATACAATCATTTATTTTCAGTAGCTATGGAATGGTGGCAAACTTCTAACATGGAACCCATAGTAATTCATGAAAACACAACGTAATACAGAATGAGGAAATCAAACACAAAAGAGAAATGGGGAGCAGAAAACAATGGTGAATCATATTCCACTATGATCAACAGAATATCACATGAACCAAGTAATATTCTACTGAAATCCTATAAATAAAAATAAATAGTACCTGTTTCGTTTTGACACCTCCAGCACGTGTTGCTTTCTGAAATGTTTAAAAATAAAAGAGTTGAAGCTGGACAATTCCCGACAGACACACACGAAGTACATAATAGATAGCACCAACACTGATCACAGATAGCTACATAATACGATGTCACTCAAAATATAGCACTGACAGTTAACATTTCAATGCCAATTATGTCTCATTGTTTAAAAAAGGTCAAATGTATATTAGAAAACAAAGTAATTGAATCGTTATTATCTACAAATAGTGTAATTAATTGAGTAACAATACAGTAATAAATACGTAGGTTTCTCAATCTGGTAGTAGGCCTTGGGTTGAGTTGTGCATGTAGCAGCTAACATCGGTTGATGTAAACTCAATTGCAGTGGAACGTCTGTAACTGCAACGCAACACTTTTCAGTTGGTGCGTTTACATATCAGCGGTTGTAACATTGTTACAGTACACCTCGCAGAAAAACACAATGTTGCAACAAATTGCCGACGCGCTACATTTAGCAGAATATATAGTTAGCTACAATGCATCTCTGCTATGTAGCTTAGCCTCGGGGCAATGGTAGTTAGGCTAGCCAAGTCATGTTTTTCAACAGCTAACGTTTAATAGCTCTGATCAACCTGAAAATAGACATTTAGGGCATCTGGTCTAACCTTGCATGCTGCTGACGGTGGTCATGTGTTGTGTTTGCGGGTGATGGTGGTGCGAGGTGGATCCTGCAATGTTGCTGTTTCCGCTGGAGGTTGTTGAGTTGCTGCTGGAACTGGGAGTCGCCATTGTTGTGTTCGATTCCAGCAGCGCCGAGGCTGCGATGCAGGCAGAGCAAACTTCTCCCCCTCTCTCTCTCTCTCCACACGGGACACTGCGCCAGCGAACGCAGCACAGCATAGACGGCCACGTCTATGGACGTCCCGGGCCCAGTCACGGAAGTCTGTGCGTAACAAGTTACGCCAGAAAGGGTAGGGGTTTCCATTGGGCTGGTATGGGGCGCCAAGCTTTAACTTTGGGCACCGCACGTACTGTGGAGGCTACTGGAGCAACCATTTTTGAGGATTCTAGTTATATGTACATAAATACTTTATTGAATGAGGGTAATGGAGACGTAAGGTTGGCCCAGCAGTAGAGGGGTTGTAAGTAGGCCAATGCGTGAGCAGAGGCGGACTGGCCATCTGGCATTTCGGGGCAAATGTCAGATGGGCTGGCCCATTTGTAGCACCTAGGGCCAGTCTAGCAATTTGTTGTTGTTGTTGCAGGGTAGCCTAGTGGTTAGAGTGTTGGACTAGTAACTGAAAGGCTGCAAGTTCAAATCCCCAAGCTGACAAGGTACAAATCTGTCGTTCTGCCCCTGAACAGGCAGTTAACCCACTGTTCCTAGGCTGTCATTGAAAATAAGAATTTGTTCTTAACTGACTTGCCTAGTAAAATAAAGGTAAAAAAAATACAAATCAAATGTATTGGTCACATACACATGTTTAGCAGATGTTATTGCGAGTATAGTGAAATGCGTGTGCTTCTTTAAAAAAATAAATAATAATAATAACCTTTATTTAACCAGGTAGGCTAGTTGAGAACACCTTTATTTAACCAGGTAGGCTAGTTGAGAACACCTTTATTTAACCAGGTAGGCTAGTTGAGAACACCTTTATTTAACCAGGTAGGCTAGTTGAGAACACCTTTATTTAACCAGGTAGGCTAGTTGAGAACAAGTTCTCATTTACAACTGCGACCTGGCCAAGATAAAGCGACACAAACAACAACACAGAGTTACACATGGGATAAACAAAACATAGTCAATAATACAGTAGAACAAATTAAAACAAAAGGTCTATCTATATACAGTGGGTGCAAGATGAGGTAAGATAAGGGAGTTAAAAGGGCAATACATAGGCCATGGTGGCGAAGTAATTACAATACGGCAATTAAACACTGGAATGGTAGATGTGCAGAAGATGAATGTGCAAGTAGAGATACTGGGGTGCAAAGAAGCAAGATAAATAAATACTGTATGCCGGTGAGGTAGGTAGATAGATGGCTGTTTACTAGCTCCCACAGTGCAGTAATATCTAACAAGTGATATCTAACAGTTTCACAACATATTTTTTTTTCTTTAATTTTTTTTAATTTCACCTTGATTTAACCAGGTAGGCCCGTTGAGAACAAGTTCTCATTTACAACTACGACCTGGCCAAGATAAAGCAAAGCAGTGCGACAAAAACAACAACACAGAGTTACACATGGAATAAACAAAACATACAGTCAATAATACAGTAGAAAAATCTATGTACAGTGTGTGCAAATGTAGAGAGGTAAGGCAATAAATAGGACATAGAGGTGAAATAATTACAATTTAGCATTAACACTTGAGTGATAGATGTGCAGATGATGATGTGCAGGTAGAGATACTGGGCTGCAAAAGAGCAAGAGGATAAGTAACAATATGGGGAGGAGGTAGTTTTGTGTGCTATTTACAGATTGGCTGTGTACAGGTACAGTGATCAGTAAGCTGCTCTGACAGCTGATGCTTAAAGTTAGAGAGGAAGATAGCTTCAGTGATTTTTGCAGTTCGTTCCAGTCATTGGCAGCAGAGAAATGGAAGGGTAGGCGGCCAAAGGAAGTGTTGGCTTTCGGGATGACCAGTGAAATATACCTGCTGGAGAGCGTGCTAATGTGAGTTTGGAAGGAGAGTTTACAGTCTAACCAGACACCTAGGTATTTGTAGTTGTCCACATATTCTAAGTCAGAACCGTCCAGAGTAGTGATGCTAGCCGGGCGGGAGTGTGAGGGCAGCAATCGGTTGAAGAGCATGCACTTAGTTTTACTAGCATTTAAAAGCAGTTGGCACGAAAGGAGTGTTGTATTGCATTGAAGCTCGTTTGGAGGTTTGTTAGCACAGTGTCCAAAGAAGGGCCAGATATATACAGAATAGTGTCGTCTTCATAGAGGAAAATAACAGTAGCGAGGCTATAGACAGTAGCGAGGCTATAGACAGTAGCGAGACTATAGACAGTAGCGAGGCTATATACAGTAGTGAGGCTATATACAGTAGCGAGGCTATATACAATAGCGAGGCTATATGCAGTAGCGAGGCTATATACAGTAGCGAGGCTATATACAGTAGCGAGGCTATATACAGTAGTGAGGCTATATACAATAGCGAGGCTATATACAGTAGCGAGGCTATATGCAGTAGCGAGGCTATATACAGTAGCGAGGCTATATGCAGTAGCGAGGCTATATGCAGTAGCGAGGCTATATACAGTAGCGAGGCTATATACAATAGTGAGGCTATATACAATAGCGAGGCTATATACAGTAGCGAAGCTATATACAGTAGCGAGGCTATATACAATAGCGAGGCTATATACAGTAGCGAGGCTATATACAGTAGTGAGGCTACATACAGACACCGGTTAGTCGGGCTGAGATGGGTGATGCAATATTTACACACAATTAAAGTGACTAAGATACCGTAGAGTACAGTTTATACATATGAGATGAGTAATGCAAGATACAGAGACATTATTAAAGTGGCTAGTGATCCATTTCTAAAACTGGCCAGTGATTCCTAATCTGTGTCTATAGGCAGCTGCCTCTGATGTGCTTGTGATGGCTGGTTAGCATTCCAATGGCCTTGAGATAGAAGCTGTTTTTCAGTCTCTTGGTCCCAGCTTTCATGCACCTGTACTGACCTCGCCTTCTGGATGATAGCGGGGTGAACAGGCAGTGGCTCGGGTGGTTGATGTCCTTGATGATCCTTTTTGGCCTTCCTGTGGCATCGGGTGCTGTAGGTGTCCAGGAGGGCGGTAAGTTTGCCCTCAGTAATGCATTGTGCAGACCGCACCACCCTCTGGAAGGCTTTGCGGTTGTGGGCAGTGCAGTTGCCGTACCAGGCGGTGATTCAGCCCGACAGGATGCTCTCAATTGCGCATCTGTAAAAATTTGTGAGGGTTTTAGGTGTTAAGCAAAATTTCTTCAGCCTTTTGAGGTTGAAGAGGTGCTATTGAGCCTGTCTGTGTGGGTGGACCATTTCAGTTTGTTAGTGATGTGTACGCCGAAGAACTTGAAGCATTCCACCTTCTCCACCGCGGCCCCTTTGATGTGGATAGGTGGGTGCTCCCTCTGCTGTTTCCTGAAGTCCACTATCATCTCCTTAGTTTTGTTGACGTTTAGGGAGACGTTATTTTCCTGGCACCACACTCCCAGAGCCCTCACCTCCGCCCTGTAGGCTGTCTCATCGTTGTTAGTAATCAAGCCTACTACTGTTGTGTCGTCTGCAAACTTGATGATTGAGTTGGAGGCGTGCTTGGCCACGCAGTTATAAAAGTATCATTGTCCGGTTAATAATGGAGGCCTCAAGGAAAAGGCTGGTGTTGGGACCTCAAGGAAAATGCTGGGAAGGAAAACAATGGGCTGGTGTGTTATTATGCATTCATAACAAGTGGTAAACTTGCAAAATATTTCTTATAAACTGGGAGCAAAAAGTTGTGTGCGTTCACATTCTTTGAACTCGCTGAGAACACCGATTGGCTAATAGCAAAGCAACTGCGTCAACCGTAAACTAAAAGTCCAGCTATCATGCTCGTGAACAAATTATAGTGTAAACACCATATTAATAGATTGTCTTTTATAAATAATGTTTTTGTTGTTGCATTTCACTGCTGAAAAAATACTGTTATCAAGGTAATTTCCTTAATATGTGACGTCAGAGTTCAAGCTCAAACCAACAATGCAGTTTTAAGAAAATACAACAACAAAAAAGTAAGAGATAAGAATAACAAATGATTGAAGAGCAGCAGTAATAACAATAGCGGGGCTATATACAAATATATAGCAATGCAAATAGTCTGGGTAGCCATTTGATTAGCTGTTCAGGAGTCTTATGGCTTGGAGGTAGAAGCTGTTTAGAAACCTCTTGGACCTAAACTTGGTGCTCCGGTACCGCATGCCATGTGGTAGCAGAGAAAACAGTCTATGACTAGGGTGGCTGGAGTCTTTGACAATATTTAGGGCCTTCCTCTGACACCACCTGGTATAGAGGTCTTGGATGGCAGGAATCTTGGTCCCGGTGATATACTAGGCTGTACGCACTACCCTCTGTAGTTCCTTGTTGTCGGAGGCCGAGCAGTTGCCATACCAGGCAGTGATGCAACCCGTCAGGATGCTCTCGATGGTGCAGCTGTAAAACCTTTTGAGGATCTGAGGACCCATGCCAAATCTTGTCGTGCCCTCTTCATGACTGTCTTGGTGTGCTTGGACCATGTTCGTTTGTTGGTGATGTGGACGGCAAGGAACTTGAAGCTCTCAACCTGCTCCACTGCAGCCCCGTCAATGAGAATGGGGCGTGCTCGATCTTCCTTTTCTTGTGGTCCACAATCATCTCCTTTGTCTTGATCACATTGAGGGAGAAGTTGTTGTCCTTGCACCACATGTTCAGGTCTCTGACCTCCTCCTGTCTCATTGTTGTCGTTGATCAGGCCTACCACTGTTGTGTCATCGGCAAACTTAATGATGGTGTTGGAGTCATGCCTGGCCGTGCAGTCGTGGGTGAACAGGGAGGAGGGGACTGAGCACACACCCTGAGGGGCCCTCGTGTTGAGGATCAGTGTGGCGGATGTGTTGTTATCTACCCTTACCACCTGGGGGCGGCCCGTCAGGAAGTCCAGGATCCAGTTGCAGAGGGGAGGTGTTTAGTCCCAGGGTCCTTAGCTTAGTGATGAACTTCGAGTGCACTATAGTGTTGAACAGCTGTAGTCCGTGAATAGCATTCTCACATAGGTGTTCCTTTTGTCCAGGTGTGAAAGGGCAGTGTGGAGTGCAATAGAGATTGCATCATCTGTGGATCTGTTGGGGCAATATTCATTTAGTTCAGTTAGCTTTGCTTTCTTTGCTACAGGAACAATGGTGGACATCTTGAATCAAGTGGGGACAGCAGATTGGGATAGGGAGAGAATGAGTATGTCCGTAAACACTCCAGCCAGCTGGTCTGCGCATGCTCTGAGGACCCGGCTAGGGATGCCGTCTGGGCCGGCAGCCTTGCGAGGGTTAACATGCTTAACGGTCTTACTCCCTTCGGCCACGGAGAACACGATCCCACAGTCCTTGGGAGCGGGCCACGTTGGTGGCACTGTGTTAGGCTAAAAAGGTGTTTAGCTCGTCGGTGTCCACGACGTGGCTGGTTTTCCCTTTGTAATCCGTGATTGTCTGTAAACCATGACACGTATGTCTCGTGTCTGAGCCGTTGAATTGCGACTCTGTCTCTGTACTGATGTTTTGCCTGTTTGATTGACTTACGGAGGGAATAACTACAATGTTTGTCACCGTGTCCTGGTTAAATGCAGTGGTTTGTGCTTTCAGTTTTGACAAAATGCTGCCATTTATTGACGTTTTTTGGTTTGGGTAGGTTTTAATAGTCACACTGGGAACAACATCCCCTATACACTTCCTGGTGAACTCAGTCATCGTGTCCATGTTTACCTCAATGTTATTCTCAGAGGCAACCCGGAACATATTCCAGTCCGCGTGATAAAACAATCTTGAAGCATGGATTCCGATTGGTCAGACCAGCATTGAATAGTCTTTTGCACAGGTACTTCCTGTTTCCTTTCTGCCTATAGGAAGGGCGGGATCAGGATGGAGTCATGATCTAATTTGCCCAAGGGAGGGTGGAATTGTAGCCATCCTGGAAGGGAGAGTAACAATGGTTGAGTTTTTGATGCGCAAGTACCACAGACAATGTGTTGATAGAACTTTGGTAGCGTTTTCCTCAAATTTGCTTTGTTAAAATCTGTAGCTACCATAAATTTGGCCTCAGGATATGTGGTTTCCAGATTACACAAAGTCCAGTGTAGTTCCTTGGGGCTGTCGTGGTATCAGCTTGAGCGGGAATATACATGGCTGAGACTAGAACCGAAGATTATTCTTGTGAGATAATACGTTCGGCATTTCATTGTGGGGTATTCTGGGTTGGGTGAACAAAAGGACTTGAGTTCCTGTACGTTATCACAATCATACCATGAGTAGTTAATCATCAAACATACATCCCCACCTTTTTTCTTCCCGGAGAGTTCTTTCTTACTGTCTGCGAGATGTAATTTGAACCCAGCTGGCTGTATGGACGGGGACAGTATTTCCAGAGAGAGCCATGATTCCATGAAACAGAGTATGTTACAGTCCCTGATGTCTCTCTGGAACGAGATCCTCGCACTGAGCTCGTCTACTTTATTGTCTAGGGACTGAACATTAACGAGTAATATACTCAGAATTTTACCTCAACGTAGTGTGAAATACACATAAAAAAATGGTCTAAATGTAGGCTAGTTTTGCTGGCGGTCAATGAGGAGACTAATTTCCATGGCAATTGCATTGTTTTGATCGAGTTCGATTGACCTCTTTACCACATGTATTATCATGGATAGTTCAGTATTCTGTCAGACATTCTTCCATATCCCTTTAGAAACATCCTGTACCAAACGCGTCACTGTCCGGTGTGGGGGTTTGGGTCTCTCTATCACCCCCCCAGTGTGAGTTAGTGTTAAGGGATTTTTTATCAATAATGACTAGTTATGTATACATTTCAATCAGGACTGAATAATCAGAATACTATTATGTTACTATATAGATGTATGAATTTTCTTTTAATCCTAGTATTGAATATTATGTGTGTAAATATAATCAAGATTTAGAACAATGACTGTCTGTTCCTTGGTAGAAATTAATGAACTTATCGTCAGACTGGCTAGAATGCTTATCTACACAGGAAGACCTTGGCTCAGTCATAAATTATATTAAATTGGTAGGGAGAGAAGAAGAAGAGACGGGACAGTTCGAAAAACTAATGACGTCATTTTATTTATTACCTTTATTTAACCAGGCAAGTCAGTTAAGAACAAATTCTTATTTTCAATGACGGCCTAGGAACAGTGGGTTAACTGCCTGTTCAGGGGCAGAATGACAGATTTGTACCTTGTCAGCTCGGGGGTTTGTACTTGCAACCTTCCGGTTACTAATCCAACGCTCTAACCACTAGGCTACCCTGCCGCCCCAACCTTATAACCTGTGGTAAACTGTATCGTGTTCAGTACTCTCGAGAATAAACGCTACAGATTGGTTTTGAGACTGGTCTCTGTCCATTTTATGCAAATAAGAGTCTTACTAATTCTTAGGAGTGGACAGAGTGTTTAATTTAATTGGGTATTAAAACATATACTTGTGTAAAATGGAGTGAAGGTTGCCAGGATTTGTTATTGTACCAGGCCTCCTTGTACATTGTTTCAATGTCCACTGAGACGGATACTATGTTTCTGAAAGGCCTGTAGAGTTGTTACATGTTCGACTGAATTTTCACGAACATCCTATCTTCTTCTTGTTTCTCTTCTTCTTGTTCTTCGATGAGGTTTAATGGTGGTTGGCCATAATATGTTACTGAAGAATACAGTATATCACTTTGGCCTGTCCTTACTACTAACTGGGATCCTCTCAGGATACTTCATCCTTGACCCATCCTCCTCTACCTTCTTCACTTCCTCGTCATACAACACCTTCGGCACTTCTCTGACCCTGGCCACCTCAACCTGCCTATTCTTCAACGGATACCGCCGACCCCCAGCAACATGTGCACCCCTACAGTTGACGCACACAACTTCTTCCACCAAAACTACAGATCCCTCTGTCCCATGCCCTCCTGCACACTTCCCACATCTTGGAATCTCCCTCCTGCACACTTCCCACATCTTGGAATCTCCCTCCTACACACGGCTGCGACATGGCCATAAACGTGGCACCTGAAACAGGCTAACTCATATATCCTAACATGACTTTGTCGGGTAAAGACTCTGATTCAAAACTCAAAAGAACAGACTGTGATGCCTCTGTTTCACCACGCTCCCCATCGGGTCTGCATCGTACCAATCGGCGGGCGTCACAAACACAAAGAATTTTCAACTTTAATTACTCTGCCTCCACACTTAATGCTACCCCAGAAATCACTCCCTTCAATGGCGCCCGATTTCTAAGAGAAAAGCAAGACACAGATCATGGACCAAGTTATGTCGCACAGAGTGCCCGCTCCCTCTGATCTGAAGAAACACAAACAAACATCACAAGTCCACTTTGGGATACCTTCACCGACTCAACAGCACCCACCATCTTTTCCACCCAACCTCAAACCACCCATGGATCAGCCAAAAGGCCTACATCCAATTTCTTCAAAAATCTCACTCCCACTGGGCCAAACTCATCTTTATCATAACCATGTCCATCAATGCAAGGCTCAGGCTCCGAGCTGCTCACCACACCTTCCACCACTTAAACAAAGAGAAATGTCCCTCCTGAGCTGCACTCAGTGAAAACGTTCAACATCCTGTTTACGCTGCGACAGCGCGGTAGGCCTATCAAATAGGGTGTTGTGGTCACATGGCAGGTTACAGATGAGTAGCATTCTAAACACCACCAAATGCACGAGAGTGTTGTGAAATATTGAACACCAGAGCCATCTCCATACATCTAGGAGGTGGCTCTATTGACTCATCAAAAGAATGTGAAGTAAAAAAAGTAGGCCTGTTTTTTCACAGTATTGACACTAGAGGGTAGTGACTAGTCATACTAGAACTCACTGGCTATTGAACAATGTCGGCTAGGAGGGCCCCATGTTGCTATAAAAACAACAAGAATATGGATCAATATTTTCTGACAATATACAGAATATGATTCTACTTTGTATTTACTATGACATATACAGTGTTTTCGAAGCCAACGGTTTGGTTCATGTTGAATTAACAGCATTGTAACGGCAGATTTCCTCCTCTTCGTCTGAAGAGGAGGTGTAGCAGGGATCGGACCAAAACACAGCGTGGTAAGTGTCCATATCGTTTTTAATAAGAAAAGCCTGGACACCATGAAATACAAAACAATAAAGTGACATAACCAAACCGAACCAGTCCCGTGTGGTGACAGACACGGAAACAAACACCCACAAACCAACAGTGAAACCCAGGCTACCTAAATATGGTTCCCAATCAGAGACAACGACTAACAGCTGCCTCTGATTGAGAACCATATCAGGCCAAACACAGAAACAGACCAACTAGACATCCAACATAGAATGCCCACTCAGATCACACCCTGACCAAACAAAACATAGAAACATACAAAGCAAACTATGGTCAGGGCGTGACAAGCATAGGCAACCATTCAGGGGTTACACTCTAAGAATTCATACCAGTGTTTGTTTATTGTTGTCCATCAGATAATAGTGTGTCTAAGAGTCGGACTGAACTACCCTGTTTAGCAGTGCTTTGTTAAGACTCCTTGACCTTGAGACGACTTGACATTAACTCACAAGACTAGAGAAGTTTACCATCTGTTTCATTAAAGATAAGCTTTAAAAAAAAAGAGTATGATGCCAATCCATTGCAATCAATGTCTTTCTTTTTTCATGCCTTGTGAATAGCACCGATCACGCCCTCCAACTGTCCTGTCATGACTGTGACCTGCTGAGGGAATAGTTTGAGGAGGAGCAGGAGGCCAAGGCAGAGCAGCAGCACCACATGTCCAAGGACTGTAAGGATCAACGCTGGAGACGAGAAGCAGGTACAGGGAGGGAACATTTAATAACCAAGAATATATACAGACAGTGTCTGGACAGAGGAAACAGACATGGACAGAATACAGACAGTGTCTGGACAGAGGAAACAGACATGGACAGAATACAGACAGCGTCTGGACAGAGGAAACAGACATGGACAGAATACAGACAGCGTCTAGACAGAGGAAACAGACATGGACAGAGGAAACAGACATGGACAGAATACAGACAGCGTCTGGACAGAGGAAACAGACATGGACAGAATACAGACAGCGTCTGGACAGAGGAAACAGAAGGGACAGAATACAGACAGCGTCTGGACAGAGGAAACAGACATGGACAGAATACAGACAGCGTCTGGACAGAGGAAACAGACATGGACAGAATACAGACAGCGTCTGGACAGAGGAAACAGACATGGACAGAATACAGACAGCGTCTGGACAGAGGAAACAGACATGGACAGAATACAGACAGCGTCTGGACAGAGGAAACAGACATGGACAGAATACAGACAGCGTCTGGACAGAGGAAACAGACATGGACAGAATACAGACAGCGTCTGGACAGAGGAAACAGACATGGACAGAATACAGACAGCGTCTGGACAGAGGAAACAGACATGGACAGAATACAGACAGCGTCTGGACAGAGGAAACAGACATGGACAGAATACAGACAGCGTCTGGACAGAGGAAACAGACATGGACAGAATACAGACAGCGTCTGGACAGAGGAAACAGACATGGACAGAATACAGACAGCGTCTGGACAGAGGAAACAGAAATGGACAGAATACAGACAGCGTCTGGACAGAGGAAACAGACATGGACAGGGACAGAATACGGACAGCGTCTGGACAGAGGAAACAGACATGGACAGGAACAGAATACGGACAGCGTCTGGACAGAGGAAACAGACATGGACAGAATACAGACAGCGTCTGGACAGAGGAAACAGACATGGACAGAATACAGACAGCGTCTGGACAGAGGAAACAGACAGGAACAGAATACAGACAGCGTCTGGACAGAGGAAACAGACATGGACAGAATACAGACAGCGTCTGGACAGAGGAAACAGACATGGACAGAATACAGACAGCGTCTGGACAGAGGAAACAGGCATGGACAGAATACAGACAGCGTCTGGACAGAGGAAACAGACATGGACAGAATACAGACACCGTCTGGACAGAGGAAACAGACATGGACAGAATACAGACAGCGTCTGGACAGAGGAAACAGAAATGGACAGAATACAGACAGCGTCTGGACAGAGGAAACAGAAATGGACAGAATACAGACAGCGTCTGGACAGAGGAAACAGACATGGACAGAATACAGACAGCGTCTGGACAGAGGAAACAGACATGGACAGAATACAGACAGCGTCTGGACAGAGGAAACAGACATGGACAGAATACAGACAGCGTCTGGACAGAGGAAACAGACATGGACAGGGACAGAATACAGACAGCGTCTGGACAGAGGAAACAGACATGGACAGAATACAGACAGTGTCTGGACAGAGGAAACAGACATGGACAGAATACAGACAGCGTCTGGACAGAGGAAACAGACAGGAACAGAATACAGACAGCGTCTGGACAGAGGAAACAGACATGGACAGAATACAGACAGCGCCTGGACAGAGGAAACAGACATGGACAGGGACAGAATACAGACAGCGTCTGGACAGAGGAAACAGACATGGACAGGGACAGAATACAGACAGCGTCTGGACAGAGGAAACGGACAGATATAGGGAAGACAATCAAAACGTGAAGGAGTCCAGGTGAGTCCAATGAGTGCTGAAGAGCGTAATGATGGTGACAAGTGTGTGTAATGAAAGGCGGCCTGGCGCCCTCGAGTGCCAGAGAGGGAGAGCGGGAGAAGGCTGACAACGCCATTGGAGAGGTGGCTCAGTGGACACCTGTGAGAGTGTGGGGCTGCAGCACTCCCAGGTTAGTGTTTCAGGCTGCTTCTTAACCCAATACCTGTATGAACATATACTTATGTCAATTACAGTTGAGGAAATTCAGGAAAAACGTATTCTCAAGTTGAATAACTTGTGTTTCAGAATATCAACCTGATGAGCACAAAGAAGAAGCTGAATGCTGACCTCAACTGACCCAACCTCAACTGACCCAACCTCAACTGACCCAATCTCAACCGACCCAACCTCAACTGATCCAACCTCAACTGATCCAACCTCAACTGACCCAACCTCAACTGACCCAACCTCAACTGACCCAACCTCAACTGTCCCAACCTCAACTGACCCAATCTCAACTGACCCAACCTCAACTGACCCAACCTCAACCCCACCCAATTTCAACCGACCCAACCTCAACTGACCCAACCTCAACTGACCCAACCTCAACCAACCCTATCTCAACCCCACCCAACTTCAACTGACCCAACCTCAACTGACCCAACCTCAACCCCACCCAACCTCAACCAACCCAATGTCAACCGACCCAGCTCCAGGCTGAGGGGGAGGCCAACCATCTAGAGGAGAAAGCTAAGAAGGCCACGACGGACTTGAGTGACAACCAGAGGTTTCTCTGAGTACACTTTGAACTACTGTCATAGTCATCACTCTTTGATTCCTGTATGTCCTGCTTCTCTGTGTGCTAATGCAGGCGGCCATGATGGCCGAGGAGCTGAAGAAGGAGCAGGACACCAGCTCTCACCTGTATGTCCTGCTTCTCTGTGTGCTAATGCAGGCGGCCATGATGGCCGAGGAGCTGAAGAAGGAGCAGGACACCAGCTCTCACCTGGAGAGGGTGAAGAAGAACCTGGAGGTCACAGTCAAGGACCTGCAGCACCGTTTGGATGAAGCTGAGAATCTGGCCATGAAGGGAGGCAAGAAGCAGCTCCAGAAACTGGAGTCCAGGGTGAGTTAACAGCTATTGTGATTTGATATGCAAATGCATATGCAAAGGCTCTTAAATTGATGATATCCAGAAGAAGTGCAGACTGAGTACAAGGGTAGGTACAGTGGTAGGAAAATATCTAGGCTACAGCAACTGTTCATCTGAATTTAAAAAATAGGTTTTCAAAATAAGTGCTTATTAATTAAACGTACATATTGGAAAGAGTGAGATTCCAACCTTTGGACCCCCTCGGTTGCAGATGCGAGGGTTGGAGGGAGAGCAGAGGAGGGGAGTTGATGCCATCAAAGCAGTCAGGAAATATGAGAGGAGAGTCAAGGAACTCTCCTACCAGGTAGAGGATGAATGTTTACTACATTGATGTAACCACTACAACTACTACTACTATGACTACTACTACTTTGACTACTACAGCTACTACTACTACAACTACTACAACTACTACTACTACTACTACTACTACTACTACTACTACTACTACTACTACAACTACTACTACTACTACAAATACCACTACTACAACTACTACTACTACTACAAATACTACTACTACAACTACTACTACTACTACTACCACTACAACTACTACTACTATGACTACTACTACTACTACAAATACTACTACTACTACTACTACTACTACTACTACTATGACTACTACAGCTACTACTACTATGACTACTACTACAACTACTACAACTACAACTACTACTACTACTACAAATACTACTACTACAACTACTACTACTATGACTACTACTACTACTACAAATACTACTACTACTACTACTACTACTACTACTACTACTACTACTACTACTACTACAACTACTACTACTATGACAACTACTACTACTACTGCTACTACTACTACTACTACTATGACTACTACTATTTTTATATTTACGGATAGCTAGGGTCACTCCAACACTCAGACTTCATTTACAAACAAATAATTTGTGTTTAGTGAGTCCGCCAGATCAGAGGCAGTAGGGATGACCAGGGATGTTGTCTTGATAAGTGTGTGAATTGGACCGTACTTTTGGGTGTCAGGGAAAATGTATGGAGTGAAAAGGGTGAAAGGGTGAAATGCCACAGTGTGCCATCACAGCAGTAAGATGTGTGACCTGTTGCCACAAGAAAAGGGCAACCAGTGAAGAACAAACACCATTGTAAATACAACCCATATTTATGTTAATTAATTTTCCCTTTTGGACTTGAACCATTTGCACATTGTTACAACACTGTATATATACATAATATGACATTTGAAATGTCTTTATTCTTTTGGAACTTCTGTGAATGTAATGTTTACTGTTCATTGTAATTGTTTATTTAACTTTGTATATTATCTACTTCACTTGCTTTGGCAATGTTAACATCTGTTTCCATGCCAATAAAGCGCCTTGAATTTAATTGACAGAAAAGGAAGCGAGACATCCCACTCGCAAGTTTTTTCTGGTTCATATACAGTCAATGAACTACGCAGACCAGACCCTGCTGCTCTTGCATTGATGTCTATCGGAGACCCACCCATTTAAGTAGATCGGAACCGTCACCATGTTTTTCAATGGTCAACGGCCTGGGTAAGACATCTTTATTTATCCACCATCTTTGATAACTCACGTGCAAAAACACAAACGCGAGTACCGGGATATGTCTTATAAAAGCGCAATTGGAATTGAAGGAGCGCAGACTTGACTGTTGATGTCGCGAAAGGGAGTTCACACTAATAGAGAATCTCCCGTACACACACTCAGAGAACATCAGCGCAGAGTTAAGGATTCTATTGCCTAATGTTGGATTGTTGCCATTGATGCGCTAACCAATCAACATTACAAGTTATACAATAAATTATACTCTGAAAGAACTAAGTGATTCTCGAGGAAGGGGGTCAGTCTGTGTGAATCTAGGAGCGGACCCGACGTTTTCCCAGACAAGATAACGATGTCTGGCTCTTATTGCAAAAGTTTATACTCCTTCAGCGGGGACCAACATCAACAGGGTTTGACTTTCGAAGTGGGAGAAATCATAAGGATAGTTCATCCGTTGCCTGGCGGCTGGTGGGAAGGAGAGCTGGATGGAGTCAGGGGATGGTTTCCATCAAGTTATGTTCAAGTCTTAGAGGTAAGTCGGAATGTCCACTCTCAGCAGGGCTTGATTCCCGAACGTGCACATAAGGCACTGAGGACTCCATGACTGCTCATTCCTGACACATTCCAATAGAATTCTCAGATCCCCTGCCTGTGTGCCTGTGTCTGTCTGTATGAGTACGCATGGCAGATCACTGAGGAAACATGCTACTCTGTCACAGCAGGGTCAGGCGCACACTGGTGCGGTATGCAGGTGAACACTGTAGGTCTCATTGTAAATAAGATTTTGTTCTTAACTGACTTGCCTAGTTAAATAAAAAATGAAAAAATAAAAACACAGGGTTCAAAGGGGAGCACGAGAATCATTGGCAAAGGACAGTGTCTTGAATCAGGTTTTTAGCCAAGAGCAACATCTTTCATGTTCAATCACCCACGTGGGTATATGCTCTTAAAAACCAATGAGGAGATGGGAGAGGCGGGACTTGCAGCACCTCACGCTTCACAAATAAAAACACGTTTTATTTTAGCGTCTGGCTATGAAGACACACACGAGCAGTGTGGGTGCAATGATTGAATAACATGTATGCATAAATGTATTTTGCAATGCTCGGCATGCGACGAGTAGTGTGGTCAGCATCCGCCATTGGACTCTGGAGCAGTGGAAATGCTTTCTCTGGAGTGATGAATCACGCTTCATCGTCTGGCATTGGCAGATGCCAAGAGAACACTGCCTGCCTCAATATAGTGCCAACTGTAAAGTTTGGTGGAGGAGGAATAGCAGTAGTGGGCTGTTTTTCATGGTTCAGGCTAGGCCCCTTAGTTCTAGTGAAGGGAAATCTTAATGCTTCAGCAAACAATGACATTCTAGATGATTCTATGCTTCCAACTTTGTGGGAACAGTTTGGGGAAGGCCCTTTCCTGTTTAAGCATGTCAATGCCCCCTTGCACAAAGCGAGGTCCATACAGAAATGGTTTGTCGAGATCTGTGTGGAAGAACTTGACTGGCCTGCACAGAGCCCTGACCTCAACCCCATTGAACAGCTTTGGGATGAATTGGAACAGCGACTGCGAGCCAAGTCTAATCGCTCAATATCAGTGCCTGACCTCACTAATGCTCTTGTAGCTGAATGGAAGCAAGTCCCTGCAGCAATGTTCCAACATCTAGTGGAAAGCCTTCCCAGTAGAGTGGAGGCTGTAATAGCAGAGGGGGGACCAACTCCATATTAATGCCCATGATTTTGGAATGAGATGTTTGACAAGCAGGTGTACACATACTTTTGCTCATGTAGTGTACGATAATATGACCCTCAACTACACGATTTGATCCATCACATTTACTCTGAGGATTCAACCCTGTGGGAAGCTTCATGCACCATTGACCTCAGTGAGAAGCCGTCTGGTGGGGGGAAATGGGGCTGCTACAGGCTATATATCAGCAGCCTTTTCAAAACGTGGTTTGGCCTTTAGACACAGTCACTAACACTGGTATGGCAGAAGCACACTTTAGAGAGCAGACATATTAATGACACTACGTTGTCATTGTAATAATGCATTTATTAAGATGCCTATAGAGATGCTATGGATCCATTTCATTAACCTTTAATAATGTGTTCAGGACCTGTTAATAACACGTTCATGAAAGGCTTATAGACCTGTAATAAATGCATTATATCTATTTAGTCAAAGTAAATCGTTACCATACAGTCACATACATCCTCTATTCAGACCAAGGTGTATTTAATGACAGAGTCAGAGGAATGTGTGCTTTCAGTCCTGGCGTAGTTTACTGTGCTCTCGTCTACATCTGAGACACTTTCCATTGTCATCTTCAGCAGACGAAGCTTTGTTCTCCAAACATGCTTTTCTTCTTCTTCACACTCCGATGAATCATTCAACAGAGAACTTGTCATCAGGCCTGCTCAGATCCTCACATCAGGCCTGCTCAGATCCTCACATCAGGCCTGCTCAGATCCTCACATCAGGCCTGCTCAGATCCTCACATCAGGCCTGCTCAGATCCTCACATCAGGCCTGCTCAGATCCTCACATCAGGCCTGCTCAGATCCTCACATCAGGCCTGCTCAGATCCTCACATCAGACCCTCAGATCCTCACATCAGACCCTCAGATCCTCATATCAGACCCTCAGATCCTCACATAAGACCCTCAGATCCACACATCAGACCCTCAGATCCTCATATCAGACCCTCAGATCCTCACATCAGACCCTCAGATCCACACATCAGACCCTCAGATCCACACATCAGACCCTCAGATCCTCACATCAGACCCTCAGATCCTCACATCAGACCCTCAGATCCTCACATCAGACCCTCAGATCCTCACATCAGACCCTCAGATCCACACATCAGACCCTCAGATCCTCACATCAGACCCTCAGATCCTCACATCAGACCCTCAGATCCTCACATCAGACCCTCAGATCCACACATCAGACCCTCAGATCCACACAGTCCTCAGGAACCTCCTTGTGTAGATAGATACTGCCTTCATTTTAACAAACAAATCCTATTTTATGATGAGATGTTCATAACAACATTAACTTTCAGAGTTTAACCTTGTGCTGTTGTTATGGAAGCTGGAGAAGGTGTAATATAATTGGACCCTGGAGGCTCCTTTCAGATAAAGAGTACATGGAAGGGGATGATGGTGATGATAAGCTTTACGTATTCTGTTACTATGGCAGTGATCACTGAGTGAGGGATGACAGCTGTGTTTGATTGGGGAACTGTTTGTTTCTTTTTTACTTTCATTTCCCAGCTCACTGATTGGCCAGAGAGAGAGAGGAAATGTGGTTGTCATTCAAATCAAATCAAATTACATTTTATTGGTCACATACACATGGTTAGCAGATGTTATTGCGAGTGTAGCGAAATGCTTGTGCTTCTAGTTCCGATCTACAGTTGAAGTCGGAAGTTTACAAACACCTTAGCCAAATACATTTAAACTCTTTTTTTTACAATTCCTGACATTTAATCTTAGTAAAAATCCCCTGTTTTAGGTCCGTTAGGATCACCACTTTATTTTAAGAATGTGAAATGTCAGAATAATAGTAGAGATAATGATTTATTTCAGCTTTTATTTTTTTCATCACATTCACAGTGAGTCAGAAGTTTACATACACTCAATTAGTATTTGGTAGCATTGCCTTTAAATTGTTTAACTTGGGTCAAACATTTTGGGTAGCCTTCCACAAGTTTCCCACAATAAGTTGAGTGAATTCTGGCCCATTCCTCCAGACAGAGCTGGTGTAACTGAGTCAGGTTTGTATGCCTCCTTGCCCATTCACGCTTTTTCAGTTCTGCCCATAAATTGTCTATAGGATTGAGGTCAGGGCTTTGTGAGGGCCACTCCAAAACCTTGACTTTGTTGTCCTTAAGCCATTTTGCCACAACTTTGGAAGTATGCTTGGGGTCATTGTCCATTTGGAAGACCCATTTACGACCAAGTTTTAACTTCCTGACTGATGCCTTGAGATGTTGCTTCAATATATCCTCATCATTTTCCTACCTCATGGTGCCATCTATTTTGTGAAGTGCACCAGTCCCTCCTGCAGCAAAGCACCCCCACAACATGATGCTGCAACCCCCGTGCTTCACGGTTGGGATGGTGTTCTTCGGCTTGCAAGCGTCCCCCTTTTTCCTCCAAACATAATGATGGTCATTATGGCCAAACAGTTATATTTTTGTTTCATCAGACCAGAGGACATTTCTCCAAAAAGTATGATCTTTGTCCCCATGTGCAGCTGCAAACCGTAGTCTGGCTTTTTTATGGTGGTTTTTGAGCAGTGGCTTCTTCCTTGCTGAGCGGCCTTTCAGGTTATGTCAATATAGGACTCATTTTACTGTGGATATAGATACTTTTGTACCTGTTTCCTCCAGCATCTTCACAAGGTCCTTTGCTGTTGTTCTGGGATTGATTTGCACTTTTACACCAAAGTACGTTCATCTCTAGGAGACAGAACGCTTCTCCCTGAGCGGTATGACGGCTGTGTGGTCCCATGGTGTTTATACTTGCGTACTATTGTTTGTACAGATGAACGTGGTACCTTCAGGCATTTAGAAATTGCTCCCAAAGATGAACCAGACTGTAAACAATTGTTGGTTAAAATTACTTGTCATGCACAAAGTAGATGTCCTATCCGACTTGCCAAAACGATAGTTTGTTAACAAGAAGTTTGTGGAGTTGTTGAAAAACGAGTTTTAATGACTCCAACCTAAGTGTATGTAAAATTCCGACTTCAACTGTATGATGTTATGAGATGTTTAGGACCGTGTGGTTGAAGATAACCACTCCTAACTTCTCTGTCAGTAAAGTGCTACCTGTTGTCCATATGGTCTTTATATACCAGTATAACTATGTTGGTCATGTCAACCTAACTGACAAACAGCAGTGGTCCAGGGCACAGTGAGTCCTGTTTGTTAATAGGAGAAGAGAAAGTGTCCTGCCGTGGAAGCACAATTGTATCCTCCCGGAAGCTAATACGGAAGTGTTGTAAAATCTGCAACAGCCCCTTTGAATCAGATGTTGTTTTCTCAGAGGAGAAGAGCACACATTTAAAAAACTATACTTTACTTATTATTTTATCTATACAACGTCTCGCACAACTAGCTACATTTATTTATTCCACTTTACCCGTGTATTTTGAGATTCCTCCTCTGTAAATGTAATTTGCCCGATTACACACTAGTGGAGAAGGAGAGTCTCGTTTCATACAAGCGCATTGGTTTCCACGTTTCTTCTCTTCCCCTCTTTGATTGTCAGGATGGAGGAGAGGACGCGAGGAGTCCAGCAAAACCATTTGAGAATGCCCTAGAAAGTGAAAGCTGTAGAATCTAGATGAATGGACCAATCAGACGCACTGTTGTTGACTCACAGATGTCACCATGAGGACGCTGGTGGGAGGAGCTATAGGAGGACGGGCTCATTGGAACGGAGTCTACTGTGATTTATGTATATTTTATGTGTTTGACTCCGTTACAATAATTCCATTCCAGCCATTACAATGAGCCCGTCCTCTTATAGCTCCTCCCACCAGCCTTCTCTGATCTCAACCAATAGAAATGGCTGTCTGAGGGACAAATCATTTGATTGGTTTCGAAGAACAAGTGAACGAGTCATTGAATGTTTTGTGGATCGTGGTTAGCTACATGTACAGCCGATTAGCACTTTGGTGAGTTGGCAACGACCGACTATTATCCAAATACTAATTAGTCTCAATGCTAAACTACTCTCGCTTGGCACTTTTGTGTAATGTCATTTTCCTTTGCCTAATAGTCTTGGTCTAGCTCACTTTAGTAACCCACTGTCACGCACACACCCTCATCTCCAACACAAAAACCTTCTACTGTGATTATCAGCACTGGTGTGACTGAGTCAGCTGGCATGGTGAGATAAAGAGGCTTACTATATCCTGTACTGAGCTGGCACTGGGCACTAGGCATGGAGGCCACAGATCTAGTCTAGATGACAGCTGGCATGGGCACTGGGCATGGAGGCCACAGATCTAGTCTAGATGACAGCTGGCATGGTGAGGTAAAGAGGCTTACTATATCCTGTACTGAGCTGGCATTGGGCACTGGGCATGGAGGCCACAGGTCTAGTCTAGATGACAGGTGGCACTGGGCACTGGGCACTGGGCATGGAGGCCACAGGTCTAGTCTAGATGACAGCTGGCACTGGGCACTGGGCATGGAGGCCACAGATCTAGTCTAGATGACAGCTGGCACTGGGCATGGAGGCCACAGGTCTAGTCTAGATGACAGCTGGCATGGGCACTGGGCATGGAGGCCACAAGTCTAGTCTAGATGACAGGTGGCACTGGGCATGGAGGCCACAAGTCTAGTCTAGATGACAGCTGGCATGGGCACTGGGCATGGAGGCCACAGGTCTAGTCTAGATGACAGCTGGCATGGGCACTGGGCATGGAGGCCACAGATCTAGTCTAGATGACAGCTGGCACTGGGCATGGAGGCCACAGGTCTAGTCTAGATGACAGCTGGCATGGGCACTGGGCATGGAGGCCACAGGTCTAGTCTAGATGACAGGTGGCACTGGGCATGGAGGCCACAAGTCTAGTCTAGATGACAGCTGGCATGGGCACTGGGCATGGAGGCCACAGGTCTAGTCTAGATGAGAGCTGGTACTGGGCATGGAGGCCACAGGTCTAGTTTAGATGACAGCTGGCATGGGAACTGGGCATGGAGGCCACAGATCTAGTGTAGATGACAGCTGGCATGGGCACTGGGCATGGAGGCCACAGATCTAGTCTGGATGACAGCTGGCACTGGGCACTGGGCATGGAGGCCACAGGTCTAGTCTAGATGACAGCTGGCACTGGGCACTGGGCATGGAGGCCACAGGTCTAGTCTAGATGACAGCTGGCATGGGAACTGGGCATGGAGGCCACAGGTCTAGTCTAGATGACAGCTGGCATGGGCACTGGGCATGGAGGCCACAGGTCTAGTCTAGATGACAGCTGGCACTGGGCACTGGGCATGGAGGCCACAGGTCTAGTCTAGATGACAGCTGGCATGGGAACTGGGCATGGAGGCCACAGGTCTAGTCTAGATGACAGCTGGCATGGGCACTGGGCATGGAGGCCACAGGTCTAGTGTAGATGACAGCTGGCACTGGGCACTGGGCATGGAGGCCACAGATCTAGTGTATATGACAGCTGGCATGGGCACTGGGCATTGAGGCCACAGGTCTAGTCTAGATGACAGCTGGCACTGGGCACTGGGCATGGAGGCCACATGTCTAGTGTAGATGACAGCTGGCATGGGCACTGGGCATGGAGGCCACAGGTCTAGTGTAGATGACAGCTGGCATGAGCACTGGGCATGGAGGCCACAGGTCTAGTGTAGATGACAGCTGGCATGGGCACTGGGCATGGAGGCCACAGGTCTAGTGTAGATGACAGCTGGCATGGGCACTGGGCATGGAGGCCACAGGTCTAGTGTAGATGACAGCTGGCATGGGCACTGGGCATGGAGGCCACAGGTCTAGTGTAGATGACAGCTGGCATGGGCACTGGGCATGGAGGCCACAGATCTAGTCTAGATGACAGCTGGGTTGCCTGTTATTGCTTCCTCATGTCTCTGTGTTTCTCTCATACAGTGACTGGCTGTGTCTAGTTTCCTTGTGTGTCATCTGGGAATGTGGCTTCAGGATCCCACATCTGCCTGAAACCAAAACAACTTCTTCCAAATAAAGATGTCTGCTGCATACTCTACATCCCAAAGCAGAACTCTCCCCCCCTCTCTCTGTCTCCCCCCCCCCCTCTCTCTGTCTCCCCCCTCTCCCCCCCCCCCCCTCTCTCCCCCATCTCTCTCCCCCCCCCCCCCCTCTCTCTCTCTCTCTCTCTCCCCCTCTCTCTCTCTCTCTCTCTCTCTCTCCCCCTCTCTCCATCTCTCTATCTCTCTCTCTCTCTCTCTCTCTCTCCCCCTCTCTCCATCTCTCTATCTCTCCCCCTCTCTCCATCTCTCTATCTCTCTCTCTCTCTCTCTCTCTCTCTCTCTCCCCCTCTCTCCATCTCTCTATCTCTCTCTCTCTCTCTCTCTCTCTCCCCCTCTCTCTCTCTCTCTGTCTATGAATCTCTCTCCCTCTCTCTCTCACACACACACATCTGCTAGACAGAGTCTTACGGTATAATAATTAAATGTGAGCGTGTGTGGCTGTGTGTATGTGAGATGTTTCTCCTGGCTGTATTTCTCACACTCCGAGAGGCCCGGGTTCTCCTCCTCAGCCTCAGAAGTCTTGGGCAACAAGATGTTAGGCTGGATGCTCCACTCTCCATTGGGAGCCATAAAAGGGTGATGATAGCTTGTCAAGGTGATGATAGCTTATCATGAGCTCATATATGCTGAGTCACGTCCGTGTGTGGTACTACAGCCTTTTATCACATGTGAAGACGGACATGTACTCTAACAGCATCCATATTTCATATTGTTGCGTGGTCTGAATGGACACATCACCATTCATCAGTCCTTCTCACTGTAATCGCTGGTAGTAAAGTGACTCTGGGCGTATAAATAGGATGGTGCTGCTGAGAGCTAATACAGTAGAGGTATTTATGAGTGAACAATAGGAAACAGACACTTCCACCACCAGTGGATGGAGGGAGAGGGGGGAGAGACAAGGGGGTGGATGGAGGGAGAGGGGGGGAGAGACAAGGGGGTGGATGGAGAGAGAGGGGGGGAGAGACAAGGGGGTGGATGGAGGGAGAGGGGGGGAGAGACAAGGGGGTGGATGGAGAGAGAGGGGGGGAGAGACAAGGGGGTGGATGGAGGGAGAGGGGGGGAGAGACAAGGGGGTGGATGGAGAGAGAGGGGGGGAGAGACAAGGGGGTGGATGGAGGGAGAGGGGGGGAGAGACAAGGGGGTGGATGGAGGGAGAGGGGGGGGAGAGACAAGGGGGTGGATGGAGGGAGAGGGGGGGAGAGACAAGGGGGTGGATGGAGGGAGAAGGGGGGGAGAGACAAGGGGGTGGATGGAGAGAGAGGGGGGGAGAGACAAGGGGGTGGATGGAGGGAGAGGGGGGGAGAGACAAGGGGGTGGATGGAGAGAGAGGGGGGGAGAGACAAGGGGGTGGATGGAGGGAGAGGGGGGGAGAGACAAGGGGGTGGATGGAGAGAGAGGGGGGGAGAGACAAGGGGGTGGATGGAGGGAGAGGGGGGGAGAGACAAGGGGGTGGATGGAGAGAGAGGGGGGGAGAGACAAGGGGGTGGATGGAGGGAGAGGGGGGGAGAGACAAGGGGGTGGATGGAGGGAGAGGGGGGGAGAGACAAGGGGGTGGATGGAGGGAGAGGGGGGGAGAGACAAGGGGGTGGATGGAGGGAGAGGGGGGGAGAGACAAGGGGGTGGATGGAGGGAGAGGGGGGGAGAGACAAGGGGGTGGATGGAGGGAGAAGGGGGGAGAGACAAGGGGGTGGATGGAGAGAGAGGGGGGGAGAGAGAGAGGAGACGAGGGGTGGAGGGTGGGAGAAGGGGGGACAGGGAGAGAGAGAGAGAGGAGACGAGGGGTGGAGGGTGGGAGAAGGGGGGACAGGGAGAGAGAGAGAGAGGAGACGAGGGGTGGAGGGTGGGAGAAGGGGGGACAGGGAGAGAGAGAGAGAGGTAAAGCAAACAGAGATGGTGTGTACCTTACTACTATAGTCCCTCATGACTATGAAGTAACCTCTGCTCACTGGCGTACCACACACTCCTGCAACCCCCAAAAACCTCATAAGCCATGGCAAGAAGGTTTACAATTACTGGAAATGAGTTGAAAAACTGCAACATGTTCTCTCAGCCTCATGGCAAAATGTGTAGAATAGCATGAGATTAGCTATAAAACTGCAGATTTTCCCTTTGTCCCATGGATAAATGTGTAGAATTGTAGTACGTTAGCTGTGTGTGTGTGTTTGCTAGCCGTGGTTTGTGGCTATCTGCTGGCATGTAAACATACTGCATGCACGCTGTTGAGCTCATGGCTTGTGTTCACATCGCGTCTCTGCACAGCCCAAGGATACTGCTTTCTCTATTCTCTATTATGGTTCATTGCCCTTGGTTCATGACACTGTTCCACCTCTGTTCTGGCGTGTTGTCCCCTGGTTCATGACACTGTTCCACCTCTGTTCTGGCGTGTTGTCCCCTGGTTCATGACACTGTTCCACCTCTGTTCTGGCGTGTTGTCCCCTGGTTCATGACACTGTTCCACCTCTGTTCTGGCGTGTTGTCCCCTGGTTCATGACACTGTTCCACCTCTGTTCTGGCGTGTTGTCCCCTGGTTCATGACACTGTTCCACCTCTGTTCTGGCGTGTTGTCCCCTGGTTCATGACACTGTTCCACCTCTGTTCTGGCGTGTTGTCCCCTGTCTGCTTGCGTACCGGACACTCTACAATCCCTGACCCTTCTACAACAGGACAGCTAGTCTCACATACTGACCCTGACACCCGCCGTCTTCCCACGTCCAGATGTTTGACTAGAGGTCACTGGAGGACAGGCTGAACCCACCCACACGTAGGCATGCAGTCAGGCAGGAAGTGACATAGCCCTACACTCACGCATGCAGGCAGGCAGGCACGTATACACACAGGAATGCACACACACACACACTGAGCTCACAGCGCCGCAGGTCAGGAGTTTATTTAAGCAATAATGCCAGAGGAGGTGTGGTATATGGCCAATATACTATGGCTAAGGGCTGTTCTTATGCACAACGCAACTCGGTGTGCCTGGACACTGCCCTTATTCGGGGTATATTGTCCATATACCACAAGCCCCAATGTGCCATATTGCTATTATAAACTGGTTACCAGCGTAATTAGATCGTAAAAATAAATGTTTTGTCATACCTGTGGTATACGTTCTGATATATCACGGCTGTCAGCCAATCAGCATTCAGGGTTCGAATCAGCCAGTTGATGTTAGTCATGAGGGAATGAGTAAGAGGAGCTTTAGACAAGGACCCGACTGGTAATCCTCTCTGAACCTCTGAAGGACCATCACTACCGAGGCTGCACATTTCTCCTCTCTGTCGTCGGAGTGGGCGACCGCCATTTTCACAATCTGCCAACCTACTTATGTTGTCAAACATGAATAAACTGATGTCCAAAACCCAGATGGAAGTTGAAGATAAACTCATAGAAAATCTAATTCTAAGAAGACAGAGGTCCTCATTTTTTGGTCTTGTTCTAGCTAAATTAGACATTGTAAATTACTTTCTAAAATGAATTGCTTCTTCAACTTCAATGGTATAATCTTTTACAACTTTAAATTGTCTTCATTTGTCTTGAGGACATTGATGTGAAAAACAAACATTGTTCTTGGGTGGTCTGAAACCCAATCTGTTTCAGCTATTTCTGCTGATTATATTTATCACTTCCATAATCCAATATTATGTCTGTTCTAGATTTTCCTTCAAAAAATTAATATATGACCCTTTATTTAACTAGGCAAGCCAGTTAAGAACTAATTCTTCTTTACAGTGACGTCCTACACCTGCCAAACCTGGACCAATTGTGCGCTGCCCTATGACACTCCCAATGACGGCCAGTTGTGGTGGGGCCTGGATTCGAACCAGGGTCTGTAGTGACACCTCTAGCACTGAGACGCATTGCCTTCGACCGCTGAACCAGGGTCTGTAGTGACGCCTCTAGCACTGAGACGCAGTGCCTTCGACCGCTGAACCAGGGTCTGTAGTGATGCCTCTAGCACTGAGACGCAGTGCCTTCGACCGCTGAACCAGGGTCTGTAGTGATGCCTCTAGCACTGAGACGCAGTGCCTTCGACCGCTGAACCAGGGTCTGTAGTGATGCCTCTAGCACTGAGACGCAGTGCCTTCGACCGCTGAACCAGGGTCTGTAGTGATGCCTCTAGCACTGAGACGCAGTGCCTTAGACCGTTGAACCAGGGTCTGTAGTGATGCCTCTAGCACTGAGACGCAGTGTCTTAGACCGCTGAACCAGGGTCTGTAGTGATGCCTCTAGCACTGAGACGCAGTGCCTTCGACCGCTGAACCAGGGTCTGTAGTGATGCCTCTAGCACTGAGACGCAGATCACCGTGCCACTCAGGAACCCATGTAATAACATCACTGGTAAGAAGTAGAGATATATTTGATAGAGACTGTCTCCGAAGTGGATAACTGAATTAGATGGTGCCAAGACTTCCCATTCACTGGTCGAAGCTTAACCACTTTTAACAAACTTTAAACTTCTGACAAACTTTTGAAAGTGGAGCGAACTAGCCCTTTACCGTTTGGTTTGAAAGCCACTTTCTCTCTCTTCCTGAAGTCTTAGCCTATTACAACACAGATGAAAAGGAAACAATGCTGAATGGGTGTAGACAAGGAAGGGCTCTCCAACAGCAGTACCAAACCATTCAAAAGCCATTTTCTCAAAAGTGAGTTTACAAGTTGATCAACTTTAAAAAGCAGAATTACTTTCCCATTGTTTCCTCAAATGCAGTGTTGATATACCATTTTGTAGCTCTGACTCTCTACTTTTATCCAATGTAAAAATAAAAATAAAAAATAAAATGTTGCCTCATAGGACTGATTGGAGCCTGTCGGTTCACATATGGTTTAATGCCTCTTCATACAAACTATTGCTGGTTTTCCAGTTAAGGAGCCAGTGGCAATAAAGAGATACTGCTTGTGTTTTTGGGTGTGAGAAAACACGGCTGTAAACCTTCACAGGGATGTGTCTGTCATGCCACACATAGCATGGACCTCTGCTCTTATAGTGAACATGTTTGTTTTGACTGGTAGGTCTACAGGGACTAGTCATCCTTATCGAAGGTGGGGTGACTTTCTTGACAATGACAATGACAATGGCTTGTTTTGAAATGCTTGAGTTTACGGCAACTCTCTTCATGATTTGCATGACTCAGGGGACTTTCTACTAGGTTCCAGGTTTATGGAGTAAGCAACTTGTCAAAGAAAATCTGAATGGAATAGTTACTGTATTCAAAATATGATGGGGGCCATGATTGCTGGGGCTCTACTATAGAGGTAGATAGAGGACTGACAGCATGGGCAGTGCCATTGAGGCTACAACCCATAGGAATCCCCACCCAGTTGACTACTTTGACTACTTTAAAATGGTGGCAGCATGGTGGAAGCCATTGATGGCGCTGCACATGCTAAAATGGCCTTTTGGCCACTAGAGCCTCTATGGCTCTACAGAAAACAGACAGCCATTGACAGTGACAGCCATGATTGTTGTGGCTCTCCCGAACACAGACAGCCATTGGCTATGCAGACAGCCATGATTGTTGTGGCTCTCCCGAACACAGACAGCCATTGGCTATGCAGACAGCCATGATTTTTGTGGCTCTCCTGAACACAGACAGCCATTGGCTATGCAGACAGCCATGATATTTGTGGCTCTCCTGAACACAGATAGCCATTGGCTATGCAGACAGCCATGATTGTTGTGGCTCTCCTGAACACAGATAGCCATTGGCTATGCAGACAGCCATGATTGTTGTGGCTCTCCTGAACACAGACAGCCATTGGCTATGCAGACAGCCATGATTGTTGTGGCTCTCCTGAACACAGATAGCCATTGGCTAGGCAGACGGCCATGATTTTTGTGGCTCTCCTGAACACAGACAGCCATTGGCTATGCAGACAGCCATGGTTTTTGTGGCTCTCCTGAACACAGATAGCCATTGGCTATGCAGACAGCCATGATTGTTGTGGCTCTCCCGAACACAGACAGCCATTGGCTATGCAGACAGCCATGATTGTTGTGGCTCTCCTGAACACAGACAGCCATTGGCTATGCAGACAGCCATGATTTTTGTGGCTCTCCTGAACACAGACAGCCATTGGCTATGCAGACGGCCATGCATTTTGTGGCTCTCCTGAACACAGACAGCCATTGGCTATGCAGACGGCCATGCATTTTGTGGCTCTCCTGAACACAGACTGCCATTGGCTTTCCAGACAGCCATTGCTAAAGACATATGTTCTCAGCCAGGGGCTGTTCTGGCATCCTGTGAATGCAGAGCCACAGGCAGTCTGGGCTGTTGAGGTCAACCATCTGGCATGGGGCATTATTTCACAGTGCATACGCTGGGACAAGCTATATATATTGACCATATACCACAAACCCTGAGGTGCCTTATTGCTATTATAAACTGATTACCAATGTAATTTGAGCAGTAAAAATACATGTTTTGTCATAGCCGTGGTATACGGTCTGATATACCACTGTCGTCAGCCAATCAGCATTCAGGACTCAAACTACTCAGTTTATAATATGTAATAGTGCATATGCTGGGACAAGCTGGCCCCATGTTCTGTCATAGTTTCCGGTTCCCTCCACACATAGGTGTGTTGTACTCACTGCATCCCTGTGTGCTGTGTTGTGGCCTGGAACCTATCAATGCATGATTCATACGAAAGTAAATGCACTGTTAATTCAAGGTTAGACCCAAGTGCAGACTGGGTGAAGTCACAATATGTATTGTAACCACAGGGGCAGGCAAACGACAGGTTAAGGCCAAGGTACAAGACGGCAGTCAGCGTCAGGTCAGGCAGAGGAACGGCAATCAAGAGGTGAAGCAAAGGTACAGGGTCAGGACAGGCAAAGGTTAAAAACCAGGAGGACGAGAAAAATGATCTAGTGAAAATCAGGAGCTGAGACAAAACGCTGGAAGCCTTTAACAAATGAGACGAACTGGCAACAGACACACAGAAAACACAGGTATAAATACCCAGGGGATAAGTGGGGAAGATGGGCGACACCTGGAGAGGGGTGGAGACAAGCACAAGGACAGGTGAAACAGATCAGGGCGTGACAGTAAAGATACAGATGGTGTATGGGGCAACAGAGGATGAACAGTAGAGGGGCTAATGAACTTGAAGCGGGGGGAAAAGGTCTCAGCTTCTGGGGTAGTAGCCGCAGCACTATGGTGGCGTGCCAGGGCCTCAGGCTTGACATTCTTGAATACCGGTCATTGCTGCGGAAGCAAAGTGAACCACTCCTGGAGGTTCTGGTACTCTGCAGAGCAGTCCGGTTCAATTTCCAAGCCCCCAGGAAGACGTCCCGGGGCAGGCAGAGCTGACTTCAGGCAATGAGTGTGGTAGAACGGGCTCCAGCCGACGATGGAACCAGTAGCCTAGTCAATGGAGGGATTGTGTCGCTGGAGCCAAGAGAATCCCAATACCACGGGGAACTGCGGAGACTCAACCAGCAGGAATTGGATCATCTCGCTGTGGATCCCTGACACTCATAGGTTGACTGGGGTGGTCTGGTGGGTGACCCGGCCTATAGAGCGCCCGTCCAACATTCTAACACCCATTGGAATGGAGAGGGGTCGAGTGGGGATGCCCAGCTCGGACGTCAGGGTAACATCCATGAGACTCACATCGGCCCCCGAGTCGATGAGTACCTGGAGAGACTTGGACTGGTCGCCCCACAGCAGGGTGGCATGGAGAGGGGGGGTGAGTAAGGGGAAAATAACATTTATCTTTAAGACCCACCAGAGTACTCACTCCAACGAATGAGCTGCATCTCTTGAAGGGACAGGTAGACACATAATGACCGACAGTACTGCAATACAGACAACTCTGGGTGTTCAGTCTGCGTATGCGTTCGGCTAGAGGCAGCCTAGCCCTGCCGAGCTGCATCGGCTCGGGAAGAGGCAACTCGGCAGTCTTCGGAGGCTCTTGGAGGAACTCGAGTAAGCTTGGATCCTCTCTGGGACTTCCGGAGTTCATCAGATGCTAGGTGGGATCCTTGAGTGAACGATTGGGACCGCAATCAGACCTCTTCTCCCTCCTACGCTCCCATAACCGTCCATCGATCCGGAAGGCGATGAGTGAGTCAAGATCCATCTGTAGTTCCCGGGCTGTAAGCTCATCCTTTACCCCCGCCAATAACCCGTGCAGGAACGTGTCGAACAGCGCTTCCGTGTTCCAGGTACCCTCCGCTGCCAGCGTGCGGAACTCCACCGCATAGTCTGCCACACAGAGGGAGCCCTGCTGAAGCTGGAGTAATAGTCTGCCACACAGAGGGAGCCCTGCTGAAGCTGGAGTAATAGTCTGCCACACAGAGGGAGCCCTGCCGAAGCTGGAGTAATAGTCTGCCACACAGAGGGAGCCCTGCCAAAGCTGGAGTAATAGTCTGCCACACTGAGGGAGCCCTGCTGAAGCTGGAGTTATAGTCTGCCACACTGAGGGAGCCCTGTTGAAGCTGGAGTTATAGTCTGCCACACTGAGGGAGCCCTGCTGAAGCTGGAGTTATAGTCTGCCACACTGAGGGAGCCCTGCTGAAGCTGGAGTTATAGTCTGCCACACAGAGGGAGCCCTGCTGAAGCTGGAGTTATAGTCTGCCACACTGAGGGAGCCCTGCTGAAGCTGGAGAAACTTCCGGGCAGTCTCTCTCCCGGACATCGGACACCAGAGCCCCAAAACCGCTCACCTCCACCACGAATACCTCCAGACTGAGGCAGACGGCATATTGTTGCTCCCACACCTCTGTGGCCCAGACGAGTGCCCTCCCAGACATCAGCGTAAAATGTACGCTATCTTCGAGCAGTCTAAGGGGAATGAAGAAGGCTGCAGCTCGAAAACGACGGAGCACTGGGAGAGAAAGGCCCGGCAGTTTCTGGAATCTCCGTTGTAGCCCTCTTGGGGAGGTAAGCGTGGTTCCCGTGAAACCGGTGTGACAGCCCTGCTACCAGCTGAGTTACTGAGGGGCTGGGAGGTTACACATGTCCTGGAACCCTTCCATCAGACCACGAAGCATCTCCTCGTGTCTACCAATGGTGGCTCCTTGGGAGGAGATGGCGTTGCGGAGCTGGTCCAAGTCTGCTGGGTCAGTCATGTCCAGTTTGTACTATCAGGAATCAAGGTAAGACCCAAGTGCAGACTGTGAAGTAATAATATTTATTGTAACCACAGGGGCAGGTAAATGACAGGTCAAGGCAGGTAGGTGACACTTGGGTGACAAAGCTACAAAGGAGTATAATGAGATCATCTGAAAATAACTAGGTAAGATATACTAAAGTGAGAGAATGATGACTTACTGTCATTCTTTCCTTGAATAACCCGTCAGGAACTACTCGGCAGAACCGTCTTTGTTTTGGTGGCAACACCGCCAATTGACAAGGCCGCCGCTTACAGCTGTCGCTGAGAAAACGTAGGGAGACTGAAGTACTAACACTAATAGCACTAGGTAGAGGGACAATACGTAACTGTCCAGAACTGTCGATGAGCACTGAGACTGGGGGTCTAGGGGGTCTCTGTAAATACTCAGAGAGGACAGGTAAGTACACATACCCCTCCAACAGACACACCCACCAATTATCATGTGGCTGCTACACAAATTGACCTACTGAAACTAGTCCAAGTCAATGATTCAACACTTCACAGCCACAAGTACTGAGCATTCAGCAGTTTAAACAGCACTGATTAAGTAGGCCACTAGGTAAAGGGACATCGCTTAACTAGAGTTGTTCTAGACAGACTATATGAACAACAACAACTTATAGAAACACAAAATATACTTAGGCTACTCAGAAATGAGTTGTCTTCCCAGAACCATAGATGAACCCTCTCCTCTCCTCTCCTCTCCTCTCCTCTCCTCTCCTCGCTTTTGCAGGAAAGCATTGAATGGAATGAGTTCATTCTGAGGGACAGAAAAAAAAAAATCTCTCTTGAGCGACACTTTCTGTCTTCAATGATAGAAGTTAATCATGCACATTGTTGATGTCCTCGTTAATGACTAAGTAGCACTAGTAGCAGTAGTGAGGGAATGTGGTGATGTGTCTGTGTTGATGTTAGATTTTTCTCTTAGGGACATTTTCTGTGATTCATTCATGTTAGACTCTGTTCCTCCCAACTCATTTTAACATTCAAGAATGCTGACTCATCCCTTTCATAACTGAAAAATGAAGAGCAAGCTGTCTATTAAATCAGAAACAATAGGCTGTGTTTGCTTCTGCATAACGGTGGTGATGATGTATGCTAGAGCTGATAACATGTTTCATAACACATTTCTAGCACTCCGACTTGATGGAATTATGACTGGTCAAATATTTACGACTCAAGTTGCATGCATTGCCTGTTACTTGTCTCATTCAGTGGTCATCAGCCTTGAACCTGGAGGGTGGGAGGGGTGTGCAGGCTTTTACTTCAGCCAACCAACCAACCATCACCAACAGTCACCAACCAACCATCACCAACCAACCAACCATCACCAACCAACCAACATACCATCACCAACCAACCATCACCAACCAACACACCATATTTAGCTAAGCATAATCTTTTTATTTTTTTTATTTCACCTTTATTTAACCAGGTAGGCAAGTTGAGAACAAGTTCTCATTTACAACTGTGACCTGGCCAAGATAAAGCAAAGCAGTTCGACACATACAACAACACAGAGTTACACATGGAGTAAAACAAACGTACAGTCAATAACACAATAGAACAATCTGTATACAGTGTGTGCAAATGATGTATGGAGGTAAGGAAATAAATAGGCCAATAGTAATTACAATTTACACTGGAGTGAGATATGTGCAGATGAGGATGTACAAGTAGAAATACTGATGTGCAAAAGAGCAGAAAATAAATATGGGGATGAGGTAGGGGATGATAAATATGGGGATGAGGTAGGTAGTTGGTTGGATGGGCTATTTACAGATGGGCTGTGTACAGCTGCAGTGATCGGTAAGCTGCTCTGACAGCTGACGCTTAAAGTTAGCGAGGGAGACATAAGTCTCCAACATCAGGGATTTGTGCAATTCGTTCCAGTCATTGGCCTCAGAGAACTGGAAGGAAAGGCGGCCAAAGGAGGTGTTGGCTTTGGGGATGATTACATAGATGTATGTAAAGGTGAAGAATTACAATAGTAGGTATGTGAATGAGCCTCACCTGGACGTCATCCAGGGTCCCCATGAACTAATAAGATGTCTCAAGCCTCCCTTTGTCCCTCTGTAGACATGCAGTGACGTGTACGTAGAACTCTCCTGAATCACCCCGGTGTCTGGATAAGTTTCCCACTACAACTTATCTCTTAAAGTCGTCTGAGCAACTTGGCAACCGCTCCAATAAACAGAGAGAGTAATCGTTAAGGAATTTCAGGCAGTTTTCCCAAGCACAATAACATGTTACAATGGTTTTGACCTTATGCTGAGCCATGGTGTTTTAATCAGTAGAGTTGGCTATACAGTGACTTATATACATCTGGCCAGAGTTGGCTATACAGTGACTTTTGTTAGTTTGTGTGTGTGTGTGTGTGTGTGTGTGTGTGTGTGTGTGTGTGTGTGTGTGTGTGTGTGTGTGTGTGTGTGTGTGTGTGTGTGTGTGTGTGTGTGTGTGTGTGTGTGTGTGTGTGTGTGTGTGTGTGTGTGTGTGTGTGCGCGTGTGACCCATTTTGTATTCTACATGAGTCAAGTGTAATCCGTTGCCGCTGTTTTAAATGGCGTCTGTTCATACAAGGATTTGTACAGTGCTAGACGTGACCTCGTTGTAGACCTGATAGTCAGCAAGGTGAGGCAAGTAGTCTCACCAACAGCACACATGCATAAACATTCTTGTGTGAAGGGGAAGCTGGTTTGATGTTGATAGTGATGTGTTTTCCTGTGTGCCAAATACCCCAGATATTGTTGTTGTGGGGGAAGGCCAGGGGGAGGTGCTAATTTTTGGAAGTGGGCTGCTCATTGGACGGCTACATGTAGAAGACCTTTGCAGAGAAGCTGCTTAAATACCAGCCCCTGTGGCACGCTTGGACAGCCTCGGGTGGAGGTGCAAGCTGGTGGCTCTGATATTTGGCAGTCTCAGCCATGTAGACAGGCTTCCAGTGCGTGGCCTCCAGATTGCGGGCCTGACAAAAACTAGGGCAAAGCAATTGGCTAGGTACTGCTCTGTTTCAGCTGTCGTTGGCAGCCTAGCTGTTTGGAGAAGGAGCTGCTTTCTGTACCCTGGAGGGCCATACAGGGACCTTTGAAATGTTTGGATCTTTTTTCTGTAAATTTGATTGGAGGATTCAAATAAATTATTTAAAATGTAGGCGGACATATGTGTGTGCATGCACCTCCAATCAGTTCTATCATGCCTGGCCAATAGCAGACTGGCTGTAGTTGTTTGTTGTTCTTAGTATTGCATTATAAACTTGCTGGTTTGAGCCCTGAATGCCGATTGGCTGATAGCCGTGGTATATCAGACCGTATACCACAGGTATAACAAAACATTTATTTTTACTGCTCTAATTACACCAGTTTATAATAGCAATAAGGCACCACGGGGGTTTGTGGTATATGGCCAAAATACCACGGCTAAGGGCTGTTATTACGCATGACGCAACGTGGAGATCCTGGACACAGCCCTTAGCCGTGGTATATTGGCCATATACCACAACTCCTCGGGCCTTATTGCTTAAATATACCACAGTATTTCCGCCAATGATGTCATTGTGAAATGAGCTAGAAATAAAATAAAAACTTGTGTGAAAGCTGAAAGTCCTTTATGTCCATTTACATCTTTATCTGTTTTGACAGAAAACTGCGTCTATGACCTCACTGCCGGTTGAGGACGTCGGAGAGCCTCTCCCTCAACACTGGAAGTGCTACATGTCACCACAGGGGCGGCGCTACTATGTCAACACCTCCAGCAACGGTAAGGAGACTGATATACAGTGCCTTCAGAAAGGATTCACACCTCTTGACTTTTTACACATTTTGTTGTGTTACAGCCTGAATTTAAAATGGATTCAATTGAGATTGTTTGTCTCTGACCTACACACAATACCCCGTAAAGTCAAATGAATAAAACATGAAAAGCTGAATTGTCTTGTGTCAATAAGTGTTCAACCCCTTTGTTATGGGAATGCCTAAATATGTTCAGGAGTACACATTTGCTTAACAAGTCACATAATAAGTTGCATGGACTCACTCTGTGTGCAATAATAATGTTTAGCATGATTTTTGAATGACCACCTCATCTCTGTGAAAAGCCTGTACAGAATTAAAATAATTTGAATCGTTAAGGACTGGGGGAGTTTTTCAGGATACAAAAGGAACGGAATGGAACTTAGCACAGGCAAAATCCTAGAGGAAAACCTGGTTCAGTCTGCTTTCCACCAGACGCTGGGAGATGAATTCACTTTTCAGCAGGACAATAACCTAAAACACAAGGCCAAATCTATTCTGCAGTTGCTTACCAAGAAGACAGTCAATGTTCCTGAGTGGCCGAGTTACAGTTTTGACTTAAATCCACTTAACAATATATGTCATGATCTGAAAATGGTTGTCTAGCAATGATTAACAACCAATTTGACAGAGCTTGAATAAAATAAAAAAAGAATAATGGGTAAATGTTGCGCAATCCAGGTGTGAAAAGCTCTTAGGGACTTACTCAGACTTACCCAGCTGTAAACGCTGCCAAAGGGGCTTCTACAAAGTATTGACTCACTCAGACTTACCCAGCTGTAAACGCTGCCAAAGGGGCTTCTACAAAGTATTGACTCACTCAGACTTACCCAGCTGTAAACGCTGCCAAAGGGGCTTCTACAAAGTATTGACTCACTCAGACTTACCCAGCTGTAAACGCTGCCAAAGGGGCTTCTACAAAGTATTGACTTACTCAGACTTACCCAGCTGTAAACGCTGCCAAAGGGGCTTCTACAAAGTATTGACTCACTCAGACTTACCCAGCTGTAAACGCTGCCAAAGGGGCTTCTACAAAGTATTGACTCACTAAGACTTACCCAGCTGTAAACGCTGCCAAAGGGGCTTCTACAAAGTATTGACTCACTCAGACTTACCCAGCTGTAAACGCTGCCAAAGGGGCTTCTACAAAGTATTGACTCACTAAGACTTACCCAGCTGTAAACGCTGCCAAAGGGGCTTCTACAAAGTATTGACTCACTCAGACTTACCCAGCTGTAAACGCTGCCAAAGGGGCTTCTACAAAGTATTGACTCACTCAGACTTACCCAGCTGTAAACGCTGCCAAAGGGGCTTCTACAAAGTATTGACTCACTCAGACTTACCCAGCTGTAAACGCTGCCAAAGGGGCTTCTACAAAGTATTGACTCACTCAGACTTACCCAGCTGTAATCGCTGCCAAAGGGGCTTCTACAAAGTATTGACTCACTCAGACTTACCCAGCTGTAAACGCTGCCAAAGGGGCTTCTACAAAGTATTGACTCACTCAGACTTACCCAGCTGTAAACGCTGCCAAAGGGGCTTCTACAAAGTATTGACTCACTCAGACTTACCCAGCTGTAAACGCTGCCAAAGGGGCTTCTACAAAGTATTGACTCACTCAGACTTACCCAGCTGTAAACGCTGCCAAAGGGGCTTCTACAAAGTATTGACTCACTCAGACTTACCCAGCTGTAAACGCTGCCAAAGGGGCTTCTACAAAGTATTGACTCACTCAGACTTACCCAGCTGTAAACGCTGCCAAAGGGGCTTCTACAAAGTATTGACTCACTCAGACTTACCCAGCTGTAAACGCTGCCAAAGGGGCTTCTACAAAGTATTGACTCACTCAGACTTACCCAGCTGTAAACGCTGCCAAAGGGGCTTCTACAAAGTATTGACTCACTCAGACTTACCCAGCTGTAAACGCTGCCAAAGGGGCTTCTACAAAGTATTGACTCACTCAGACTTACCCAGCTGTAATCGCTGCCAAAGGGGCTTCTACAAAGTATTGACTCACTCAGACTTACCCAGCTGTAATCGCTGCCAAAGGGGCTTCTACAAAGTATTGACTCACTCAGACTTACCCAGCTGTAAACGCTGCCAAAGGGGCTTCTACAAAGTATTGACTCACTCAGACTTACCCAGCTGTAAACGCTGCCAAAGGGGCTTCTACAAAGTATTGACTCACTCAGACTTACCCAGCTGTAAACGCTGCCAAAGGGGCTTCTACAAAGTATTGACTCACTCAGACTTACCCAGCTGTAATCGCTGCCAAAGGGGCTTCTACAAAGTATTGACTCAGTGGTGTGAATACTTATTGAAATTAGATATGTCTGTATTTAATTGTCGATACATTTGTAAAAATGTCTAAAAACATGTTTTCACTTTGTCATTATGGGGTATTGTGTGTAGATGAGTGATATTTTTTATCCGTTTTGATTTCAGGCTATAAGGCAACAAAATGTGTAATAAGTTAAAGGGTACGAATGATTGATTTATAGTGTTATACACCTACCGGTGCCCAGCCCACATGGGCATACAATAATACTTTCTGAAGGCAATGTACATGTATTGCCTAAGGTAGGTTGATTCATATTAATACAGAGATGTTGACAGTTGGTATGAGTAAAATGTCCTACTGTTACATAACAATGTCAATGGAATGTTCAATGTCCTATTGTTACATAACAATGTCAATGGAATGTTCAATGTCCTATTGTTACATAACAATGTCAATGGAATGTTAAATGTCCTACTGTTACATAACAATGTCAATGGAATGTTCAATGTCCTATTGTTACATAACAATGTCAATGGAATGTTCAATGTCCTATTGTTACATAACAATGTCAATGGAATGTTCAATGTCCTATTGTTACATAACAATGTCAATGGAATGTTCAATGTCCTATTGTTACATAACAATGTCAATGGAATGTTCAATGTCCTATTGTTACATAACAATGTCAATGGAATGTTCAATGTCCTATTGTTACATAACAATGTCAATGGAATGTTCAATGTCCTACTGTTACATAACAATGTCAATGGAATGTTCAATGCCCTACTGTTACATAACAATGTCAATGGAATGTTCAATGCCCTACTGTTACATAACAATGTCAATCGAATGTTCAATGCCCTACTGTTACATAACAATGCCAATGGAATGTTAAATGTCCTATTGTTACATAACAATGTCAATGGAATGTTCAATGTCCTATTGTTACATAACAATGTCAATGAGATGCAATGTTGGTTAAGGGGAACACAGAGACGGAGAAACACAGGGACAGAAGAACACAGAGACGGAGAAACACAGAGACAGAGGAACACAGAGACAGAGGAACACAGGGACAGAGGAACACAGAGACAGAGGAACACAGAGACAGAGAAACACAGAGACAGAGAAACACAGAGACAGAGAAACACAGAGACAGAGGAACACAGGGGAATACAGAGACGGAGAAACACAGGGACAGAGGAACACAGAGACGGAGAAACACAGGGACAGAGGAACACAGAGACAGAGGAACACAGAGACAGAGGAACACAAAGACAGAGTAACACAGAGACAGAGGAACACAGAGACAGAAAAACACAGAGACAGAGAAACACAGAGACAGAGAAACACAGAGACAGAGGGACACAGAGACAGAGGAACACAGAGACAGAGGAACACAGAGACAGAGGAACACAGAGACAGAGGAACACAGAGACAGAGAAACACAGAGACAGAGTAACACAGAGACAGAGTAACACAGAGACAGAGAAAGCACTGCAGTACTTTCCTCTGTTAAGAACAGGACAGGGACAGGGAAAGTATTGATTTACTGACCTTAAATGAACTCAGGGGGAAACGTGAAGTAATTATATGATGGTGTGAAAAGAAATGGGAAACCTCCTGGGGGAGGTTATTTTCCTGCTCTGCTGGCAGCTCTCAGAGAGGGAGAGAGAATACATTAATGAAGTTCAGGTTCTGAGTTTACAGATGCTGGTTATAATTTGAGGAGAAGTAAAATAGGCATCATGGGAGAATGTTGACTATTTAGAATAGGAGGATATGGACTATTTATAATGGGAGGATGTGGACTATTTAGAATGGGAGGTTGTAGACTATTTAGAATGGGAGGATGTAGACTATTTAGAATGGGAGATTGTAGACTATTTAGAATGGGAGGATGTGGACTATTTAGAATGGGAGAATGTAGACTATTTAGAATGGGAGGATATGGACTATTTAGAATGGGAGGTTGTAGGCTATTTAGAATGGGAGGATGAAGACTATTTAGAATGGGAGGATGAAGACTATTTAGAATGGGAGGATGTGGACTATTTAGAATGGGAGGATGAAGACTATTTGGAATGGGAGGATGTGGACTATTTAGAATGGGAGGTTGTGGACTATTTAGAATGGGAGAATGTAGACTGTTTAGAATGTAGACATATAGTTTTGTCATGACTCCACCTACTCAGTCTATATGAGTAAAGCTGTTCAGTCAGTGCCTTAGCAAGTGAATGTGTTGTGAATGACAGTAGCTATACTAAGGCAGATCAATGACATTCCCAGCATGCATGTCTCAAATCATGGTTTCTCTATATTACTGTGTGTTACTGCGTGCGTGCGTGTGTGTGTGCGTGTGTGTGCGTGGGTGTGGGTATTGGGGCAGATGGTCACAGTGGTCTGCACTTGGCCATGAGTAAACATCTCAAATGAAAAGCCTATAATCACGAGCAGAAATACAAGTTGCTCCTTTACCTCCTTCTTCTGTCTCCGTTTAGACGGACGAAGGCCTCTTTGGTTAACGTGTTAAAAGGTAAAAGACCAACCAGGGCAGTCATGTTTGGCTACATCCTCTTCTGAAGCAGTGTCTGTCAGAGAGCCAAAAGCATGGCACTTTCAATTGTTATTTCCCTTATATAATAATTTAATCGCTGAGTTGATTCCCCTAATGTGTTGTGTGTTTGTCAGGTCTGGAGAATAACCATATCTGTCTTTCGAATGGGACGTTAAATGGGTGTCCTGACCTTATCGTAAGAGTTGGGTTGTTAACCCCGGTGTCCTGGCTAAATTCCCAATCTGGCCCTCATACCATCATGGTCACCTATTCATCCCCAGTTTACAATTGGCTCATTCAACCCCCTCCTCTCCCATGTAACTATTCCCCAGGTCGTTGTTGTAAATATGAATGTGTTCTCAGTCAAGTTACCTGGTAAAATAAGGGTTATATAGATGAGAGGAGGGTGATATTACAGAGAGATGTGGGTGATGTTATAGAGAGATGAGAGGAGGGTGATATTATAGAGAGATGTGGGTGATGTTAAAGATGGATGATAGGAGGGTGAAATTATAGAGAGATGTGGGTGATGTTATAGAAATATGAGAGGAGGGTGATATTATAGAGAGATGTGGGTGATGTTATAGAGATATGAGAGGAGGGTGATATTATAGAGAGATGTGGGTGATGTTATAGAGAGATGAGAGGAGGGTGATATTATAGAGAGATGTGGGTGATGTTATAGAAAGATGTGGGTGATATTATACAGAGATGAGAGGAGGGTGATATTATAGAGAGATGTGGGTGATATTATAGAGAGATGTGAGTGATATTATAGAGAGATGTGGGTGATATTATACAGAGATGAGAGGAGGGTGATATTATAGAGCGATGAGAGGAGGGTGATATTATAGAGAGATGAGGGTGATATTATAGAGAGATGAGAGGAGGGTGATATTATAGAGAGATGTGGGTGATGTTATAGAGAGATGAGAGGAGGGTGATATTATAGAGAGATGTGGGTGATGTTATAGAAAGATGTGGGTGATATTATACAGAGATGAGAGGAGGGTGATATTATAGAGAGATGTGGGTGATATTATAGAGAGATGTGAGTGATATTATAGAGAGATGTGGGTGATATTATACAGAGATGAGAGGAGGGTGATATTATAGAGATAAGAGAGGAGGGTGATATTATAGAGAGATGAGGGTGATATTATAGAGAGATGAGAGGAGGGTGATATTATAGAGAGATGTGGGTGATGTTATAGAGAGATGAGAGGAGGGTGATATTATAGAGAGATGTGGGTGATGTTATAGAAAGATGTGGGTGATATTATACAGCGATGAGAGGAGGGTGATATTATAGAGAGATGTGGGTGATATTATACAGATATGAGAGGAGGGTGATATTATAGAGAGATGAGAGGAGGGTGATATTATAGAGAGATGAGGGTCATATTATAGAGACATGAGAGGAGGGTGATATTATAGAGAGATGTGGGTGATATTATATAGAGATGAGGGTGATATTATAGAGAGATGTGGGTGATATTACAGAGAGATGAGGGTGATATTACAGAGAGATGTGATGAGGGTGATATTATAGAGAGATGAGATGAGGGTGATATTATATAGAAATAAGGGTGATATTATAGAGAGATGAGGCTGATATTATAGAGAGATGACAGGAGGGTGATATTATAGAGAGATGAGGGTGATATTATAGAGAAAATGATGGTGATATTACAGAGAGATGTGGGTGATATTACAGAGAGATGTGATGGGGGTGATATTATAGAGAGATGAGGGTGATATTATAGAGATGAGGGTGATATTACAGAGAGATGTGGGTGATATTACAGAGAGATGAGATGAGGGTGATATTACAGATACTTGTGGGTGATATTACATAGAGATGAGGGTGATATTATTGAGAGATGAGGGTAATATTATAGAGAGATGAGGGTGATATTACAGAGAGATGACAGGAGGGTGATATTATAGAGAGATGAGGGTGATATTACAGAGAGATGACAGGAGGTTGATATTATAGAGAGATGACAGGAGGGTGATATTATAGAGAGATGAGGGTGATATTATAGAGAGATGAGAGGAGGGTGATATTATAGAGAGATGAGGGTGATATTATAGAGAGATGAGATGAGGGTGATATTATAGAGAGATGAGGGTGATATTATAGAGAGATGAGAGGAGGGTGATATTATAGAGAGATGAGGGTGATATTATAGAGAGATGAGAGGAGGGTGATATTATAGAGAGATGAGGGTGATATTATAGAGAGATGAGAGGAGGGTGATATTATAGAGAGATGAGGGTGACATTATAGAGAGATGAGATGAGGGTGATATTATAGAGAGATGAGGGTGATATTATAGAGAGATGAGAGGAGGGTGATATTATAGAGAGATGAGGGTGATATTATAGAGAGATGAGATGAGGTTGATATTATAGAGAGATGAGGGTGATATTACAGAGAGATGACAGGAGGGTGATATTATAGAGAGATGAGGGTGATATTATAGAGCGATGAAGGTGATATTATAGAGAGATGAGATGTGGGTGATATTATAGAGAGATGAGATGAGGGTGATAATATAGAAAGATGAGGGTGATATTATAGAGAGATGACAGGAGGGTGATATTATAGAGAGATGAGGGTGATATTATAGAGAGATGACAGCGATGAGAGGTTTATTTTCTGTCAAATTTCGTTGGAGGGAATGCTTCCTTTTCATAACTTTGCACAGAAATAGACACAGCTTAAAAATGTAAGTTATTATTGTAGTTGTGGTCATGTGAAACCAGCCTCTGAGGGGCATAGACAATCACCAGGCCTTATTTCCTGTTCTTTCCTCATGTAATTGGGGAAATGAAGCAAAATAAATGCACAGTCCATACACACACATACATACACATACACACACACACACACACACACGCGCGCGCTTACGTTCACACACACACACACACACACACACACACACACACACACACACACACACACACACACACACACACACACACACACACACACACACACACACACACACACACACACACACAGTTCAACAGCAGAGCAAATGTAACTGGCTGTTTTCCTAACAGTCTCCACCTATCTGATAACATTTTACTGAAACAATCTGTTATTTATAGAATCTCAGCTATTTCAACCTCCCTCTCTCTTTATGTTAAAGTTCAGTTTGATTAGATACTGCTGTTGTGTGTGTGGTTGTGTGTGTGTGTTTGGGCGTGTTCGCGTACATGCATCTACGGCCGTGTGTGTTATAAATGTGCGTTGCCATGGTAACCAGAGGACCATCATGCGTGGGTGAGCGAGCGCTGTTATGGTTATGGTTTGTTTCTTAGAGGTTTCCTTCCTGTATTTCTGTACAGAACAGTATGGGGACGAAGTTGTGGTTTCCTCATATTCTCAATGGGCATCGCCCTCTCTCTGTCCAGGGGGTAGCTTGATAAACATCCTCAACCACAAAACCACAGCCTGCCGTCTCACTACAGGTCACTACATACCTATTTACACTAACTGTCTGTGTGGGGTCTTTCTGTTTATAGATGTCTATAAATGTCTATGTATACTCTGCATAGGTTACAGTGACAATTCTTTGTGCATAGTTCAATGTGGGTAGTATCTGACAGATCCCTTTGTCCTTCCTTCTTGTGAGTTGTATTGAGTATTGAGTTACCAGAGCCTCCAGGCTACACAACAAAACAAGGGTTCCTCAAGGGTTCTTTGTGAAGGGGGATGGTTCTATGTGGAACCATAATGATTCAAAGAACCCTTGGAGCTCTTCAAGAGGTAATATAGGAGATAATATAAAATGTAGGGGAGGAGGCTCATTTGAATATTTTGGGGTGTGGTTTACACAGCTTGTTTTGTGCATCTGTGAGTGAGAGAGTCATTGCAGTTTATCTAATGTGTTGTGTTATGATATTACATCATAGCAGGTTGGTAGAACCATAATTGTCGAGGGTGGGCTTGTGGTAAAGGGTGGAGTGGAGTTGAATGGTATTGAATAATGCACTTGGTTTCCATGAGTTTGTGAAGTGTTTCAATTGTGGCGGTGGCCATGTTGGATCAAAACTGTCTTGTGCGAGTGAAACAGGTTGAAGTTTCCATGGTGAGAGCAGTGCAGGAAGTATCATGCTGAGACAGTGAAACAGGTTGAAGTTTCCATGGTGAGAGCAGTGCAGGAAGTATCATGCTGAGACAGTGAGACAGGTTGAAGTTTCCATGGTGAGAGCAGTCCAGGAAGTGTCATGCTGAGACAGTGAGACAGGTTGAAGTTTCCATGGTGAGAGCAGTCCAGGAAGTATCATGCTGAGACAGTGAAACAGGTTGAAGTTTCCATGGTGAGAGCAGTGCAGGAAGTATCATGCTGAGACAGTGAAACAGGTTGAAGTTTCCATGGTGAGAGCAGTGCAGGAAGTATCATGCTGAGACAGTGAGACAGGTTGAAGTTTCCATGGTGAGAGCAGTCCAGGAAGTGTCATGCTGAGACAGTGAGACAGGTTGAAGTTTCCATGGTGAGAGCAGTCCAGGAAGTGTCATGCTGAGACAGTGAGACAGGTTGAAGTTTCCATGGTGAGAGCAGTCCAGGAAGTGTCATGCTGAGACGGAGAAACAGGTGGAGGTTTCCATGGTGAGAGCAGTCCAGGAAGTGTCATGCTGAGACAGTGAAACAGGTGGAGGTTTCCATGGTGAGAGCAGTGCAGGAAGTGTCATGCTGAGAGTGAGACAGGTTGAAGTTTCTATGGTGAGAGCAGTCCAGGAAGTGTCATGCTGAGACAGAGACATGTTGAAGTTTCTATGGTGAGAGCAGTCCAGGAAGTGTCATGCTGAGAGTGAGACAGGTTGAAGTTTCCATGGTGAGAGCAGTCCAGGAAGTGTCATGCTGAGAGTGAGACAGGTTGAAGTTTCCATGGTGAGAGCAGTCCAGGAAGTGTCATGCTGAGACAGTTGGACAGGTGGAGGTTTCCATGGTGAGAGCAGTCCAGGAAGTGTCATGCTGAGAGTGAGACAGGTTGAAGTTTCCATGGTGAGAGCAGTCCAGGAAGTGTCATGCTGAGACAGTGAGACAGGTGGAGGTTTCCATGGTGAGAGCAGTGCAGGAAGTGTCATGCTGAGACAGTGAGGAAAGTAGAGGATGGTGGAATAAGGGTGACGGAGCCTGAGAGGATCCCTGTGAGTAGTAGGCCAGTACAGAGTGACCTGGACAGTTTGTGCTTTAGTAAGGTTGGCTTCTAGGCATGTGTACCGCACAGATCGAAAGGAAATTCCAGGAGATTGAATTGGAAGGAGGAGCCGCAGATACGTTTTTTTGGGTAACAGAAATTTTAGTGCAGAAGAACTACAGGGGGTTTTGAGAGAAGGGGTGCCAGCCTCCCAGCCCAATGACCTGGTGTAGAATCTGTTGGGGCCAAAGTAGTCAGATGGGGATAGTAGTATATACTGTATATACTGTAGGGTTAGGTGGGAAGGGGTGCCAGCCTCCCAGCCCAATGACCTGAGGTAGGATCTGGTGAGGCCAAAGTAGTGGGATGGGGATAGTAGTATATACTGTATATACTGTAGGGTTAGATGGGAAGGGGTTCCAGCCTCCCAGCCCAATGACCTGGGGTAGGATATGTTGAGGCCAAAGTAGTGGGATGGGGATTGTAGTATATGCTGTATATACTGTAGGGTTAGATGCCATTTCCTTTTCCTTTTTGGGAAGGGGTGATGAGGTGTGTTAGGAATAGTGATATAGTTTATTAGGCACACCCATATTTTGCCTCCAGGACAGTTCACAGCTCAGTTGGTATCAAGGGACCAAACGTGTGCCAGGAAAACATTCACCACACCATTAGACCACTGCCACCAGCCTGTACCATTGACACCAGGCACCGGGATTCGCCAGACCAGGCAATGTTTTTCCTCTCCTCAATTGTCCAGTGTTGGTGATCTTGTGCCCACTGGAGCAGCTTCTTCTTGTTTTTAGCTGATAGGAGTGGAAAATGGTGTGGTCGTCTGCTGCAGTAGCCAATCCGTGACAAGGATCGACGAGTTGTGCATTCCGAGATGCCGTTCTGCAGACCCCTGTTGTACTGTGCCGTTATTTGTCTGTTTGTGGCCCACCTATTAGCTTGCACGATTCTTGTCATCTCCTTCGACCTCTCTCCTCAACAAGCTTCTTTAACCCACACGACTGCTGCTGATTGGATGTTTTTTGTTTGTCGCACCATTCTCGGTAAACCATGGACACTGTCGTGCGTGGGAAAAAAAACAGGAGGGTGACCGTTTCTGAGATACTGGATCCGGCGAGCCTGGCACCGACGATCATACCAAGCTCAAAGTCATTTAGGGCACTTGTTTTAGCCATTCTAACGTTCAATCAAATAGTAACTGAATGCCTCGATGCCTGTCTGCCTGCTTTATATAACACACCACGGCCACATTCTAACGTTCAATCAAATAGTAACTGAATGCCTCGGTGCCTGTCTGCCTGCTTTATATAACACACCACGGCCACATTCTAACGTTCAATCAAACAGTAACTGAATGCCTCGATGCCTGTCTGCCTGCTTTATATAACACACCACGGCCACATTCTAACGTTCAATCAAACAGTAACTGAATGCCTCGATGCCTGTCTGCCTGCTTTATATAACACACCACGGCCACATCCTAACGTTCAATCAAACAGTAACTGAATGCCTCGATGCCTGTCTGCCTGCTTTATATAACACACCACGGCCACATCCTAACGTTCAATCAAACAGTAACTGAATGCCTCGATGCCTGTCTGCCTGCTTTATATAACACACCACGGCCACATTACTCTCTGTCTGTAGGAACAAACCATTTTCATGAACGTTTTTTTATTTTATTTTTTTTATTTCACCTTTATTTAACCAGGTAGGCTAGTTGAGAACAAGTTCTCATTTGCAACTGCGACCTGGCCAAGATAAGGCATAGCAGTGTGAACAGACAACACAGAGTTACACATGGAGTAAACAATTAACAAGTCAATAACACAGTATAAAAAAGGGGAGTCTATATATACATTGTGTGCAAAAGGCATGAGAAGGTAGGCAAATAATTACAATTATGCAGATTAACACTGGAGTGATAAATGATCAGATGGTTATGTACAGGTAGAGATATTGGTGTGCAAAAGAGCAGAAAAATAAATAAATAAAAACAGTATGGGGATGAGGTAGGTGAAAATGGGTGGGCTATTTACCAATAGACTATGTACAGCTGCAGCGATCGGTTAGCTGCTCAGATAGCAGATGTTTGAAGTTGGTGAGGGAGATAAAAGTCTCCAACTTCAGCGATTTTTGCAATTCGTTCCAGTCACAGGCAGCAGAGAACTGGAACGAAAGGCGGCCAAATGAGGTGTTGGCTTTAGGGATGATCAGTGAGATACACCTGCTGGAGCGCGTGCTACGGATGGGTGTTGCCATCGTAACCAGTGAACTGAGATAAGGTGGAGCTTTACCTAGCATGGACTTGTAGATGACCTGGAGCCAGTGGGTCTGGCGACGAATATGTAGCGAGGGCCAGCCGACTAGAGCATACAAGTCGCAGTGGTGGGTGGTATAAGGTGCTTTAGTGACAAAACGGATGGCACTGTGATAAACTGCATCCAGTTTGCTGAGTAGAGTGTTGGAAGCAATTTTGTAGATGACATCGCCGAAGTCGAGGATCGGTAGGATAGTCAGTTTTACTAGGGTAAGTTTGGCGGCGTGAGTGAAGGAGGCTTTGTTGCGGAATAGAAAGCCGACTCTTGATTTGATTTTCGATTGGAGATGTTTGATATGGGTCTGGAAGGAGAGTTTAGAGTCTAGCCAGACACCTAGGTACTTATAGATGTCCACATATTCAAGGTCGGAACCATCCAGGGTGGTGATGCTGGTCAGGCGTGCGGGTGCAGGCAGCGAACGGTTGAAAAGCATGCATTTGGTTTTACTAGCGTTTAAGAGCAGTTGGAGGCCACGGAAGGAGTGCTGTATGGCATTGAAGCTCGTTTGGAGGTTAGATAGCACAGTGTCCAAGGACGGGCCAGAAGTATATAGAATGGTGTCGTCTGCGTAGAGGTGGATCAGGGAATCGCCCGCAGCATGAGAAACATCATTGATATATACAGAGAAAAGAGTCGGCCCGAGAATTGAACCCTGTGGCACCCCCATAGAGACTGCCAGAGGACCGGACAGCATGCCCTCCGATTTGACACACTGAACTCTGTCTGCAAAGTAATTGGTGAACCAGGCAAGGCAGTCATCCGAAAAACCGAGGCTACTGAGTCTGCCGATAAGAATACGGTGATTGACAGAGTCGAAAGCCTTGGCAAGGTCTATGAAGACGGCTGCACAGTACTGTCTTTTATCGATGGCTGTTTACCTAGATGGTGGTGTAATTATCCTTATCCTTTTTACAAATGTAATGCACTTTCCAAACTGTGAAAGGCAGCAATACGCAGCAACGCATCTAGTCTGCAGGAAAACCACACGAAGAAGAGGAAGATGACATGTTATATACGGTATGGCTATGGCCGGTGACTGTGTCTTGTGAAAGACTCACATGTGGCCTTCTGTCAATTTATGAACAGTTGACTAAATCAGTCAGTGGTTCTCAATTCTCTCCTCGGGGACGCCCAGCTGTTCCAGAGGTAGCTCACTTGATTGAACTTGTCAAGTAACACAATAATAACACCTATGGAACTGCAACAATATAATATGGCTGACCAGAATAAAATACCCTCTATGGTCCTTTAAAAATATCTACAAAGAACCTTTCAAATTGAGAAAGGTTCTTTATAGAATCATTCTCCAGAAAGGTTCCATAAAGAACCATAAAAAAGTGTTGTAACCATAGATGAACCGTTTTTTGGTACTATATAGAACCTTTTATTAATGGTTCTTTATAGAACGTTTGGAACGGGTTCAACCATACAGGTTCAATTTAGAACCTTGAGAGCATGGTACTTTATAGAACAATCAAAAAAAGGGTCCCACTATGGTTACAGGCCAAATAACCCCTATATTGTACTATTTAGAACCATTATTGTTTTGTGTGTATAACCAGATAAATGTGACCGACCTGCTCAAATAGGTCTTATGTTGCAAAATGTTCAATTGTGTTTTTTACATTGGATAAAAGTAGAGACTCACAGCTACAAAATGGTACATCATACACTACAGTTGAGGAACAATGTGAAAGTAATTTAGCTTTGAACATTGATAAACTTGTAAACTCACTTTTGAGAAAATGGTCTTTAAATGTTTTGGAGGTACAATCGGAGTGCCCTTTATCTACACCCATTCAACATAATTGACACCCTCTTAAGCCTCACCCTTCTCTTTAAGGGTTGATCCGTACGTTCTGTACTAACTTGCCAGCTACTTCCAGACATCTAAGAGAGAGAGAACCTCCCACTGAACATTACTCGCCCTGACAGAGCTGGTTTGGCTGTTATGTTATCCAGAGCTTTCTAGACTGCAACTGTGCTGTCAGATTGTCCGTTCGTAAATTCAGAGCGTTTCACCTTCAGAGTGCACACCGGACGCTCTGGCCGATTAGTAAGGTTGAACATTAGCCATAACAATTGTAATTCGTAACATGTCATACGAAATGGATGATGGACAATCCACAAATGAATACATACCATACTAAACAAAACATATCATATTATGTTACGTCTACCCCTGAGTCCAGGTTGGATCTCAAATTTAGTAGACTACAATATCTCACACAGGCTGTTCTTGACTGGATCAAAGTGAATGAGGTGGAAAGAACCATATACAGTTGAACTCGGAAGTTTACATACACTTAGGTTGGAGTCCTTAAAACTAGTTTTTCAACCACTCCACAAATTTCTTGTTAACAAACTATAGTTTTGGCAAGTCGGTTAGGACATCTTCTTTGTGCATGACACAAGTCATTTTTCCAACAATTATTTACAGACAGATGATTTCACTTATAATTCAATGTATCACAATTCCAGTGCGTCAGAAGTTTACATACACTAAGTTGACTGTGCCTTTTTAAACAGCTAGGAAAATTCCAGAAAATGATGTCATGGCTTTAGAAGCTTCTGATAGGCTAATTGACATCATTTGAGTCAATTGGCGGTGTACCTGTGGATGTATTTCAAGGCCTACCTTCAAACTCAGTGCCTCTTTGTTTGACATCATGGGAAAATCTAAGGAAATCAGCCAAGATCTCATAAAACAATTGTAGACCTCCACAAGTGTGGTTCATCCTTGGGAGCAATTTTTAAATGGCTGAAGGTACCACGTTCATCTGTATAAACAATAGTATGCAAGTATAAACACCATGGGACCACGCAGCCATCATACCGCTCAGGAAGGAGACGCATTCTGTCTCATAGAGATTAACGTACTTTGGTGCGACAAGTGCAAATCAATCCCAGAACAACAATAAAGGACCTTGTGAAGATGCTGGAGGAAACAGGTACAACAGTATCTATACCCACAATAAAATGAGTCCTATATTGACATAACCTGAAAGGCCGCTCAGCAAAGAAGAAGCCACTGCTCAAAAACCGCCATAAAAAAAGCCAGGCTGCGGTTTGCAGCTGCACATGGGGATAAAGATCATACTTTTTGGAGAAATGTCCTCTGGTCTGATGAAACAAAAATAGAACTGTTTGGCCATAATGACCATCATTATGTTTGGAGGAAAAATGGGGAGACTTGCAAGCCAAAGAACACCATCCAAACCGTGAAGCACGGGGGTGGCTGCATCATGTTGTGGGGGTGCTTTGCTGCAGGAGGGACTGGTGCACTTCACAAAATAGATGGCATCATGAGGTAGGAAAATGATGTGTATATATTGAAGCAACATCTCAAGACATCAGTCAGGAAGTTAAAGCTTGGTCGCAAATGGGTCTTGCAAATGGACAATGACCCTAAGCATACTTCCAAAGTTGTGGCAAAATGATTTAAGAACAACAAAGTCAAGGTATCGGAGTGGCCATCACAAGCCCTTACCTCAATCCCATAGGACATGTTTGGGCAGAATGTGAAAAAGCTTGTGTGAGCTAGGAGGCCTACAAACCTGACTCAGTTACACCAGCTCTGTCAGGAGTAATGGGCCAAAATTCACCCAACCTATTGTGGGAAGCTTGTGGAAGGCTACCCAGAATGTTTGACCCAAGTTAAAAAATGTAAAGGCAACGCTTCCAAATACTAATAAATAAAAGCTGAAATAAATCATTCTCTCTACTATTATTTTGACATTTCACATTCTTAAAATAAAGTGGTGATCCTAACTGATCTAAGACAGGGATTTCTTACCATGATTAAATGTCAGGAATTGTGAAAAACTGAGGTTAAATGAATTTGGCTAAGGTGTATGTAAACTTCCGACTTCAACTGTATAAATGTGGCCGATGTGAAATGGCTAGCTAGTTAGCGGTGGTGCACGCTAATAGTGTTTCATATATTGAACTATGGATATATAGTCTGTGGAAGGAACAGTCACACTTACATAGGCCTGACTCCCTGACATCATACAGCAATGGAACAGCTGGTACAGTAAGTTTATACAAGTGTCATCTTATGTATTTAACCGTTGTCTCAGCTCTCCTGGAATTAAGCCTAAACTATTAGTAAACCCATTGGAGGATGTGTGTAGAGACAAAGCCCACTTCTCATGTGAAGGAGAGAATCTCTCCGATCTGCATTTCCAGGTACCAGTTGCTTAGTAACCTTCTCTTTTGATGTAAAAATTGCAGTTCTGTTGTAATTCTGATAGTAAATAGCGATGTTTCTTTCAACTTTTCAGAACATTATCCACTGTAATTAAATTAATTTCCTTTTTATTGTCTGATTAAAGGTGTAATGCCCCTAGGCCTGCACATAAAATTAACTCATTTTCAATATAATTAAAACATTGAAACATTACTTTCCGGTTCATTTTCTAATTAAAGGAGGTGTACACCTAGGCCTGTACATGAAATGTACTACTTTTCAACGTAATTGAAACTCTAAGGTCACAGAGACCTGCTATCAAAATAGAATGTAAACCCATATTTAACTTTCCTCATTGACGCACTTTACTCATGCTAATTTGTCAATGTCCCTTTAAAGTAGCAGAGTCTTAGCAGTTTTTGTAAGATAGGTTATCTACTAACCTAACATATGGAAATATTTTAAGATAGTAATAACATAGACCATCAAGCTATTTGATTTTGTATTTTAGCACCCCTGTAGGTATAAAAACAGGTTTTACAAATTATTTGATGAAACATTGAATTTTGAATTAGAATTTGGCCTTAGAATGTCTCACCAATACATGGCAAATAAGATATGACAAAATTATATCAAATGGATGTACGGTTTGAAGTGTATGAAATGTATCTGAGAGATATACTGTACATCGTCACCAGGGACGATCACGGCGCAATAATTGTGTATAATATTCTACTACTTATGTAGAAGAAAGAAGACATTCACCAATCTACTCTAGGGTAGCCCCTATCTACCACTCTAGGGCAGCCCCAATCTACCACTCTAGGACAGCCCCTATCTACCACTCTAGGGCAGCCCCTATCTACCACTCTAGGGCAGCCCCTATCTACCACTCTAGGGTAGCCCCTATCTACCACTCTAGGGCAGCCCCTATCTACCACTCTAGGGCAGCCCCTGATCCACCAGTCTAGGGCAGCCCCGTTCCACCAGTATAATTCAGCCCCTATCCAACAGTATAAGGCAACCCCTATCTACCCCATATGGCGGCTGTCAGCAGATTCAGAGAATTCAGCGGATTCAGTGGATTCAGCGGATTCAGTGGATTCAGTGGATTCAGCGGATTCAGAGAATTCAGCGGATTCAGAGGATTTTGTGGATTTTGTGGATTTAGTGGATTCAGCGGATTCAGAGGATTCAGCGGATCCAGAGGATTCAGCGGATCCAGAGGATTCAGTGGATTCAGCGGATTCAGAGGATTCAGCGGATTCAGAGGATTCAGCGGATTCAGAGGATTCAGTGGATTCAGAGGATTCAGTGGATTCAGTGGATTGAGACGCATCCAACGCAAGAACCCAGAAGTCTCTAGCTCAAACAAACGGCTCTAGGGGGATCACGGCACTTCTAGAACACCTGAGATGATTTAGATTGTGGTCGAGATTTGGTTGAATGCTATCTTGGTGCATCATTATTATAGCGTAATGAGACTGGGAGAGACTTGTCAGGATGACATTGGGACTGCTGTAGCTCCTAAGAGGAGGATACATTGACAGCGCTAACCTGGTTATACTGTATGTCTCTCCATTAATACCTGATTCCTGTTATCGGGAATGATTTTCTTTGACAAGCTAGCAGAGTGAAATAGGGGCAGAATTCACCTTTTAATAAACCATTTGTGATTGTGTGATGCATCAGATTTGAAGGGACAGACTGTCTCCTTGGAGCCTGTCTGTAAAATGTTTCTTTCTCTCTTTCTCTCTCTCTCTCTCTCTCTCTCTCTCTCTCTCTCTCTCTCTCTCTATGCATGTCATCTGATGGTTTTGGCTCCGTTTCCCTCCCTGCTTAGTTCAGGCAGACAGCTCAGTGTGAGCCAAAGACACAAATGAAATGAAAGCTGCTATGTCTCAAAGGCTCTTGTGACACTAAAGGGTAATTGAGATAAATGGTGTATTGTGTATATGGATATTGGAGTTAAGTGAATCTGAGGTTTTCTCTCTCTCTGTCAGGGTCTGTGTCAGTTGTGCTTCTCATCCTCTTTTCTTTCTTTCTTTCTCTCTCTCCTCTTGTTTTTGCTTCCTCCGGCAAGAGCGAAATGGGGATACATGAATTGAAAGAGTGAGGCAGAGTCTATTGGTGACGTTAAACAGCCAGACATACACTGTAATTGGATTTACTCAATGTGTGCACCTGGTGTTTTTAACACATGGATTTGACGATAAAGCGGGAAAAACAAACGTGGACATAGAGGCGAAGACCACGACCAGGGTGTCACCGTAAGAGTAAATAAAGATAGTTTCACATTTTTTTGCTTTGTTGTCTTTGATTCTCCCTTTGGAAAACAGCAGGTTTACACACTTGAGTTAATCTGGCTCATATTCTTATCTCTGTCTAAGAAGATGATACAGTAACAAAGGCAGTGCTATTACTTGGTTGGGTTGGACAGAAACTGTCAACATATTCATCTCAACATGGATCTTAATATGGACAAGTGTTTGTTTTATGAAAACCTCTTGGGTAGATTTTTCTATTGTGTTATTGACTGTACGTTTGTTTATGTGTAACTAACTCGGTGTTGTTGTTTTTGTCCCACTGCTTTGCTTTATCTTGGCCAGGTCGCAGTTGTAAATGAAAACTTGTTCTCAACTGGGACCTGAAATCAAATCCAGGGTGGTGATATTCTACAGTCTGTGTCTTCAGAAAGTATTCAGACCCCTGGACTTTAAACACATTTTGTTTGGTTATCAGCCTTATTCAAGAATGTATTACAATTGGTTTTTTTCCCCTCATCAATCTATACACAATAATACCCCATAATCACAAAGCAAAAAACGGGTTTTTAGAAATAACACATTTACATAAGTGGTCAGACCCTTTACTCAGTACTTTGTTGAAGCACCTTTGGCAGTGATTACAGCCACGAGTCTTCTTGGGTATGATGCTACAAGCTTGTCAGGTTGGATTGGGAGCGTTGCTGCACAGCTATTTTCAGGTCTCTCCAGAGATGTTAGATCGGGTTCAAGTCCGGGCTCTGGCTGGGCCACTCAAGGACATTCAGAGACTTGTCCCGAAGCCACTCCTGCATTGTCTTGGCTGTGTGCGTAGGGTCATTGTCCTGTTGGAAGGTGAGCCTTCGCCCCAGTCTGAGGTCCTGAGCACTCTGGAGCAGGTTTTCATCAAGGATCTCTCGTTCATCTTTGCCTCGATCTTGACTAGTCTCCCAGTCCCTGCCGCTGAAAAACATCCCCACAGCATGATGCTGTCACCACCAGGCTTCACCGTAGGGATGGTACCAGGTTTCCTCCAGATGTGATGCTTGGCATTCAGGCCAAAGAGTTCAATCTTGGTTTCATCAGAACAGAGAATCTTGTTTCTCATGATCAGAGTCTTTAGGTGCCTTTTGCCAAACTCCAAGCGGGCTGTCATGTGCCTTTTACTGAGGAATGGCTTCAGTCTTGCCACTCTACCATAAAGGCCTAATTGGTGGAATGATGGTTGTCCTTCTGGAAGGTTTTACCATCTCCACAGAGGAACTCAGGAGCACTGTCAGAGTGACCATCGGGTTCTTGGTCACCTCCCTGACCAAGGCCCTTCTCCCCCTATTGCTCAGTTTGGCTGGGTGGCCGGCTCTAGGAAGAGTCTTTGTGTTTCCAAACGTCTTCCATTTAAGAATGATGGAGGCCACTGTGTTCTTGAGGACTTTTAATGCTGCAGAATGTTTTTGGTACCCTTCACCAGATCTGTGCCTCGACACAATCCTGTCTCGGAGCTCTACGGACAATTCCTTCGACCTCATGGCTTGGTATTTGATCTGACATGCACTGTCAACTGTGGGACCTTATATAGACAGGTGTGGGCCTTTCCAAATCATGTCCAATAAATAGAATTTACCACAGGTGGACTCCAAGTTGTAGAAACACCTCAAGGGTGATCAATGGAAACAGGATGCACCTGAGCTAAATTTCTAGTCTCATAGCATAGTTATGTAAATGAGGTATTTCTGTATTTAAAAAATATATATATTTGTAGAATAAAAAACAGTGAGCTGGCGCACACAGAACAATTATTTTGTGTGGAGGTGTTAACTAATGCCGAATAAACTATAAACTATAAAAAATAAAGACAGTCACACACTCCATATATAAGCTCCCAGTAATTGATTTGGTAAATCATCATAAGGATTTATAAATATTTGCAAAAATGTATAAAAATCTGTTTTTGCTTTGTCATTATTGGATATACTCAAGTTCAATTGGCTTTTATGTTCCTGTCTGTTTCCAGAGACAACATGGGAGAGACCTTCCAGGGTACCTGGGACACCCAACACCCCTCTGAAACACAAGAACTCACTACCTACAGGTACTAAAGCTGTCTCTCTCTCCCTCTCTCCTTCTCTCTCCCTCTCTCCTTCTCTCTCTCTCTCTCTCTCTCTCTCTCTCTCTCTCTCTCTCTCTCAATTCAATTAGTTTTATTGGCATGACATAACAATGTACATATTGCCAAAGCTTACTTTGGATATTTACAATATGAAAATAATAAGAATCAAAATTGTCAATGGGACAACTGTAACAACAATAACCTAGGGTCACAATATCCATTTATTGAACAATAACAATAAGTATACAGCAGAGGACATGTGCAAGTTGATTTGTCTGTCAGACACTGTCCCTCAACTTATGGCAGTCAGCAATGTAGTGCGCTGCCAACCCACAGCTCTCTGCGTCCTCCCCCAACAGGACAGGTAGCCTATCCTCATCAGAGAGGTCTTTGAAACCTTGAATAAGGGTTTCAAATTTGGGGAAATTACATTCTCTAATTATATTTTTGACATTTTGTCAGGAAATGCAGCTGTCTCGGGTTCTGCTGTTGTGCAGAGGTTGCACAGCCTTTGCTCTACAGGGAGCCAGGTTTTCCTGTGTCTACCCTTCTCAATGGCAAGGCTGTGCTCACTGAGCCTGTATTTTGTCAAGGTTTTTCTAAGGTTTTGATCAGTAACCATGGTCAAATAGTTAGCCATGGTGAACTGTCCATTTAGGGCCAGATAGCCCTGCATTTTGCGTTGTGTTTGTGTTTCCCAATAAGCAATATAGTTTTGTTTTGACTGTGTTGTAATTTGGTTTATTCTGATTGATTGGATGTTCTGGTCCTGAGGCTTCAGTGTGTTAGTAGTTAGTAGCCCCAGGACCAGCTGGATGAAGTGACTCTTTTCTTTGCTCAGCTCTTGGCATTGCAGGGCTTGGTAATGATATGAGAGGGGGTCACTGTATTTTAGATGTTTCCAAAACTGAATTGCTCTTTTTTGAGTTTTTATTATTAGTGGATATTGGCCTAATTCTGCCCTGCATGCATTGTTTGTAGTCTTCCTCTGGACAAGTAGGAGAATTTTACAGAACTCGGATATTGGCTTTGTTATGGAAGGTTTGGGAATCGCTTCCTTTTCGGTGGTTGTAGAATTGGTAGAAACGGCTCTTTTCTGGATTTTAATAATTAGTGAGTATCTGCCTAATTCTGCTCTGCATGCATTATTTGGTGTTCTACGTTGTACATGGATATTTTTGCAGAATTCTGCATGCAGAGTTTCAATGGGGTGTTTGTCCCATTTGGTGAAATCTTGTTTTGCAAGTGGACCCCACACCTCGCTCCCATAAAGTGCAATTGGTTCAATGACACATTCAATTCGTTTTAGCCAAATTTGAATAGGTATTTCAATTTGGATTGGGTTTTTTAATGGCTTAGAATGCCCTGTGTGCTTTCTCGCTCAGTTCATTCACTCACTCATTAAGGTGTCCAGTTGAGCTTATTTTTAAACCTAAGTAATTGTAGTATGTGCAGTACTCTATATATTTTATACCAATTGAGAACTCTGGTCTAATTCCCTGAGATTTGGATATTTTCTGGAAAATCATTATTTTAGTATTTTTGGGGTTTACTGCCAGGGCCCAGGTCATCTGCGAAGAGTAGGCATTTAACCTCAGAACAGGGGCTGATGATTTTTAGAATAGTGGCCAATTCGTTGATGTAAATATTGAAGAATGCAGGGCTCAGATTGCAACCCTGGCGAAGGCCCTGCCCCTGGTTAAAGAATTATGTTATTTTATTGCCCCTACACCACTTTCAATAACTTTGAAGAACAGGCCTGTATGCCAAATATAATCAAATGCTTTTTGGAATTCGATAAAGCAAGCGTATATTTTGGTGGAATTATTTTATTTCTCTCTCTCTCTCTCTCTCTCTCTCTCTCTCTCTCTCTCTCTCTCTCTCTCTCTCAATTCAATTCAATTCAAGGGGCTTTATTGGCATGGGAAACATGTGTTAACATTGCCAAAGCAAGTGAGGTAGATAATATAAGTGAATATATAAGTGAAATAAACAATACAAATTAACAGTAAACATTACACATACAGAAGTTTCAAAACAATAAAGACATTACAAATGTCATATTACGTATATATACAGGGAAAGGGAAAATAAATAAGCATAAATATGGGTATTATTTACAATGGTGTTTGTTCTTCACTGGTTGCCCTTTTCTTGTGGCAACAGGTCACAAATCCTGCTGCTGTGATATTGGCACACTGTGGAATTTCACCCAGTAGATATGGGAGTTTATCAAAATTGGATTTGTTTTCGAATTCTTTGTGCATCTGTGTAATCTGAGGGAAATATGTCTCTCTAATATGGTCATACTTTGGGCAGGAGGTTAGGAAGTGCAGCTCAGTTTCCACCTCATTTTGTGGGCAGTGAGCACATAGCCTGTCTTCTCTTGAGAGCCATGTCTGCCTACGGCGGCCTTTCTCAATAGCAAGGCTATGTTCACTGAGTCTGTTCATATTCAAAGCTTTCCTTAAGTTTGGGTCAGTCACAGTGGTCAGATATTCTGCCACTGTGCACTCTGTTTAGGGACAAATAGCATTCTAGTTTGCTCAGTTTTTTGTTAATTATTTCCAATGTGTCAAGTAATTATCTTTTTGTTTTCTCATGATTTGGTTGGGTCTAATTGTGCTGCTGTCCTAGGGCTCTGTGTGGTTTGTTTGTGTTTGTGAACAGAGCCCCAGGACAAGCTTGCTTAGTGGACTCTTCTCCAGGTTCATCTCTCTGTAGGTGATGGCTTTGTTATGGAAGGTTTGGGAATCGCTTCCTTTTCGGTGGTTGTAGAATTGGTAGAAACGGCTCTTTTCTGGATTTTAATAATTAGTGAGTATCTGCCTAATTCTGCTCTGCATGCATTATTTGGTGTTCTACGTTGTACACGGATATTTTTGCAGAATTCTGCATGCAGAGACTCAATTTGGTATGTGTCCCATTTTGTGAAGTCTTGGTTGGTGAGCGGACCCCAGACCTCACAACCATAAAGGGCAATGGGCTCTATGAATGATTCTAGTATTTTTAGCCAGATTCTAATTGGTATGTTGAATTTTATGTTCCTTTTGATGGCATAGAATGCCCTTCTTGCCTTGTCTCTCAGATCGTTCACAGCTTTGTGGAAGTTACCTGTGGCGCTGATGTTTAGGCTGAGGTATGGATCGTTTTTTGTGTGCTCAAGGGCAACAGTGTCTAGATAGAATTTGTATTTGTGGTCCTGGCGACTGGACCTTTTTTGGAACACCATTATTTTGGTCTTACTGAGATTTACTGTCAGGGCTCAGGTCTGACAGAATCTGTGCATAAGATCTAGGTGCTTCTGTAGGCCCTCCTTGGTTGGTGACAGAAGCACCAGATCATCAGCAAACAGTAGACATTTGACTTCAGATTCTAGTAGGGTGAGGCTGCAGACTTTTCTAGTGCCCCCACCAGTTCGTTGTTATACAGTATATGTTGAAGAGGGTGGACCCCACGACCCTGTGTGAAGAAATGTGTGTGTGTTTTTTGCCAATTTTATCCGCACACTTGTTGTTTGTGTACATGGATTTTATAATGTCTTATGTTTTACCCCCTACACCACTTTCCATCAATTTGTATAGCAGACCCTCATGCCAAATTGAGTCTAAGGCTTTTTTGAAATCAACAAAGCATGAGAAGACTTTGCCTTTGTTTTGGTTTGTTTGGTTGTCAATTAGGGTGTGCAGGGTGAATACGTGGTCTGTTGTACGGTAATTTGGTAAAAATCCAAATTGACATTTACTCAGTACATTGTTTTCATTGAGGAAATGTACGAGTCTGCTGTTAATGATAATGCAGAGGATTTTCCCAAGGTTACTGTTGAAGCATATCCAACGGTAGTTATTGGGGTCAAATATGGCTCCACTTTTGTGGATTGGGGTGATCAGTCCTTGGTTCAGAGCTAAGGATGATGTTAAAGAGTTTTAGTATAGCCAATTGTAATTTGTTGTCTGTATATTTGATCATTTCATTAAGGATACCATCAACACCACAGGCCTTTTTGGGTTGGAGGGTTTTTATTTTGTCCTGTAGCTCATTCAAGGTAATTGGAGAATCCAGTGGGTTCTGGTAGTCTTTAATAGTTGATTCTAAGATGTTTATTTGATCATGTATATGTTTTTGCTCTTTATTCTTTGTTATAGAGCCGAAAAGATTGGAGAAGTGGTTTACCCATACATCTCCATTTTGGATAGATAATTATTTGTGTTGTTGTTTGTTTAGTGTTTTCCAATTTTCCCAGAAGTGGTTAGAGTCTATGGATTCTTCAATAACACTGAGCTGATTTCTGACGTGCTGTTCCTTCTTAATTCCGTAGTGTATTTCTGTATTGTTTTAGTGATTCACCATAGTGAAGGCATAGACTCAGGTTTTCCGGGTCTCTATGTTTTTGGTTGGACAGGTTTCTCAATTTCTTTCTTAGATTTTTGCATTCTTCATCAAACCATTTGTCATTGTTGTTCATTTTCATCGGTTTTCTATTTGCGATATTTAGATTTGATAGGGAAGCTGAGAGGTCAAATATACTGTTAAGATTTTCTACTGCTAAGTTTACACCTTCACTATTACTGTGGAACATTTTACCCAGGAAATTGTCTAAAAGGGATTGAATTTGTTGTTGCCTAATTGTTTTTGGTAGGTTTCCAAACTGCATTCCTTCCATCTATAGCATTTCTTAATATTACTCAGTTCCTTTGGCTTTGATACCTCATGATTAAGTATTGCTCTGTTCAAGTAGACTGTGATTTTGCTGTGGTCTGACAGGGGCTGACTGTGAACGCTCTGAGAGACTCTGGGTTGAGGTCAGTGATAAAGTAGGCTATAGTACTACTGTCAAGAGATGAGCTATAGGTGTACCTACCATAGGAGTCCCCTCGAAGCCTACCATTGACTATGTACATACCCAGCGTGTGACAGAGCTGCAGGAGTTGTGATCCGTTTTTGTTGGTTATGTTGTCATAGTTGTGCCTAGGGGGGCATATGGGGGAGGGAATGCTGTCACCTGCAGGCAGGTGTTTGTCCCCCTGTGTGCTGAGGGTGTCAGGTTCTTGTCCGGTTCTGGTACATGTCCCTGGGCCTGGAAATTATTGATTTCCCCCTCCAGGATGGAGAAGCTGTCTTCGTTAAAGTATGGGGATTCTAGTGGGGGGATATAGGTAGCACACAGGAGGACATTTTTCTCTGTTAAGATAATTTCCTTTTGAATTTCTAGCCAAATGTAAAATGTTCCTGTTTTGATTAATTTAATGGAGTGAGTTAGGTCTGCTCTATACCAAATTAGCATACACCCTGAGTCCCTTCCCTGTTTCACACCTGGTAGTTTGGTGGATGGGACTACCAGCTCTCTGTAACCTAGAGGGCAACCAGTGGGTCCACCTCCTCTATACCAGGTTTCTTGCAGGATGACAATGTCTGTATTACCGATTTCTTTGGTGAAGTCTGGGTTCCTGCTCTTTAGGCCAAAGGCAGATGACCTCAGGCCTTGGATATTCCAGGATAATATAGTGAAGGCTTTGTGTTCCATAAAGTGTCCGATGTCGTTTCTCTCTGTCGATCCCCTCTCCCCACCTCTCTCTCTCTCTCTCTCTCTCTCTCTCTCTCTCTCTCTCTCTCTCTCTCTCTCTCTATGAATCTCTCTCAATTTCTCTCTCTTTCTTTCTCTCTCCTCCACAGTGAATGGGTTTCGCACCAGTGGTAGTCCGTTGCATCAGAATGAACATTCCCATATCAGTCTGGTCAAAAAGCCTAGTTTAGAACCACAGGTAAGACATGCTCCCTTCTCCTCCTCCTCCATCCACCTTCTGCTCCTCCTCCTCATTCTCCTCTTCCTCCTTCTCCTCCTCTTCCTCTTTTCCTTCTCGTCTACCTCCTCTCCTTCTCCTCCTCTTCCTCTCTTCCTTCTCGTCTACCTCCTCTCCTCCTTCTCCTCCTCCTCTTCCTCCTCTCGTTGCTCCTCTTCCTCCTCCTCCCCTCATGCTGCTCTTCCTCCTCTCCTTCATCTCCTCCTCTTCCTCCTCTTGTTGCTCCTCTTCCTCCTTCTCCTCCTCCCCTCCTGCTGCTCTTCCTCCTCCTCCTCTTCCTCCTCTCATTGCTCCTCTTCTTCCTACTTCTCCTCCTCACCTCCTGCTTGTCCTCCTCTTCATCTTATTTTCATATTACTTTACACCAGCCACCATGCTACAGCGGAAGACGGGCAACGAAAGCATAATTTTGCTGACAAATTGCTTTACTTGTGTCCTTTAATCAGAAAGTGTTATGCAGAAACTATGCCAATGCATTCAGTTAATAGATACAGAGTAGCAGATTTCCCCTAAGACCCCAACACACACACTCATGTGCACACACACACACACACACACACACACACACACACACACACACACACACACACACACACACACACACACACACACACACACACACACACAGCTCTAGTAGAACAGTTCCAGTAGAACAGTTCCAGTATTACAGCTCCAGTAGAACAGCTCCAGTAGAACTGCTCTAGTAGAACAGCTCTAGTAGAACAGTTACCAGTAGAACAGCTCTAGTAGAACAGCTCCAGTAGAACAGCTCCAGTAGAACAGCTCTAGTAGAACAGCTCCAGTAGAACAGCTCCAGTAGAACAGCTCCAGTAGAACAGCTCTAGTAGAACAGTTCCAGTAGAACAGCTCTAGTAGAACAGCTCCGGTAGAACAGCTCTGGTAGAACAGCACTAGTAGAACAGTTCCAGTAGAACAGCTCTAGTAGAACAGCTCCAGTAGAACAGCTCTAGTAGAACAGCTCTAATAGAACAGTTCTAGTAGAACAGCTCCAGTAGAACAGCTCTAGTAGAACAGCTCCAGTAGAACAGCTCTAGTAGAACAGCTCTAGTAGAACAGCTCTAGTAGAACAGCTCTAGTAGAACAGCTCCAGTAGAACAGCTCCATTGTGTGTGTGTCAGTCAGAGACCATGTCAGACACGGAGGAAGGTTTTGACGGAGCATCCTGTCTCTCTCATCAGAGTCCATGTCCTACATCACCCACCAGGTGGCAGAGCAAAGAGACTACCATCACAGTAAGTACCATTCCTAACTTCCCCAGACCCTAACCCAAAGACAGACCCTAGCCCAGATCCTAACCCTAACCCAGACCCTAACCCAGACCCTAGCCCAGACCCGAACCCTAACCCAGACCCTAACCCAAAGACAGACCCTAGCCCAGACCCTAACCCAGACCCTAACCCAAACACAGACCCTTTCCCGAACACAGACCCTAACCCAAAGACAGACCCTAACCCAGACCCTAACCCAAACACAGACCCTAGCCCAGACCCTAACCCAGACCCTAACCCAAACACAGACCCTTTCCCGAACACAGACCCTAACCCAAAGACAGACCCTAACCCAGACCCTAACCCAAAGACAGACCCTAACCCAGACCCTAACCCAAACACAGACCCTTTCCCGAACACAGACCCTAACCCAGACCCTAACCTAAACACAGACCCTTTCCCGAACACAGACCCTAACCCAAAGACAGACCCTAACCCAGACCCTAACCCAAAGACAGACCCTAACCCAGACCCTAACCCTAACCCAGACCCTAACCCAAACTTAGACCCTAACCCAGACCAGTAAAGTCGACTGATTCAATCCTTAGTTAACCCTCAGCTAATTACCAATGTCAGGGGTTAAGGGGGTCATTGGTGGAGGTCAGCTAAGGTCACTTAAAGGCTCATTAGAAAGTGATGGAAGCCAGATGTTGGTATTTAATCTGGAGGCAGGAAGAGTGGAAAAGAGATTGCCATCTTTATCTTCATTATCATACCCTGTCCACTTGCAATTTAACAGCAGTAAACTGTCCTGTGAGGAGGTAGACTCAGCAGTAGGTCCACCCCCCTCGGCCAGAATTGTTTTGCTGCTGGAGGTAATGAGAATGAATTTGGGAAATAATAACAGTCCTATTGTCAGCCCTTTCTCAGCCTGGGTGCTAACAGTTACAACTGACAGCCACACAGTGAGGGAGAGGAGAGAGAGATACCCAACCCTCAGGCCCTGTGCAGCAGATAGAGAATAGATAGAGATGGGCCGAGCAGGGTGATAGTCGCTCAGCCAACATATTGAACATCTACAGGGGAGAGAGAATTACAACAGACAGTCAGGGTTGATGAAGGATAAATGCTGGGGTTTGACAGTTGTTGTTACTGTGTTTTGAGTGGCATTAATCATAAAGTTTGGAAATAGAAAAGAGTTGACAGATTCAAGGATCGATGTGTTGTTACATAGTCTTTTATTATTGGAACTGAAGAGAAGAAGTGTTGCCAGAGCAACAGTGGCAGAGCACCTTGAATAGTTCAGCAGAGGTGGACAGTCAATGTGTGTGTGTGTGTGTGTGTGTGTGTGTGTGTGTGTGTGTGTGTGTGTGTGTGTGTGTGTGTGTGTGTGTGTGTGTGTGTGTGTGTGTGTGTGTGTGTGTAGCTCCGCATCTTGCACTTCGTATTGCTAATCTCAATGTGGCCCTTCATGACTTAAACTCCTCAGGCCCTTGCATACCGACTAATAAAATACAATGTAAGACATAACAAATGTTTTCTTAAATACTCTTTATTTATTAGTTTAAGATAACTACAGAATATATATACATTTACCCCCACCCTAAAACAATTAACCTAACAGTCAACAATCAGCATTTCATAAAACAATATAACTGGTACTATGGTACAAGTCATTGTTGACCCTAATAAATAACGATAATAAAATAATAATATTAATTACAAAAAGATATATATGTAAAAAAAGGTAAAAGCAAGGTATCCTTTCTGGACACGTGTCAAAATCAAATCAAATTGTATTGGTCACATACACGTGTTTAGCAGATGTTATTGTGGGTGTAGCGAAATGCTTGTGTTTCTAGCTCCAACAGTGCAGTAATATCTAACAAGTAATATCTAACAATTTCACAGCATATACCCAATACACACAAATCTAAGCACAGGAATGGAATTAAGAATATATGTATATATATGGATGAGCAAAGTCAGAGTGGCCGGGACTAAGATACAGTAGAATAGGATAAAACAGAATATACTAGATACATATGAGAGGAGTATTGCAAAATATGTTAACATTATTAAAGTGACTAGTATTACATTTATTAAAGTGGCCAGTGATTTCAAATCTATGTACCTGTATATAGGCAGCAGACTCTAATGTGCTAGTCAGGCCTTTTAACAGTCTGATGGCCTTGAGATAGAAGCTGTTTTTCAGTCTCTTGGCCCCAGCTTTGAGGCACCTGTACTGACTTTCTCAGTACAGTTCTCCCTAGCAGTATGTGTTCTGGATTTAGAGAAAGTGAGCATTCAAGCATATCATCCAATACTTTTGTATGTCTCAGTCCAGATATGATTTAGGACTGGGCAGGACTATAGTATGTGGGTGTGGTTAGCCCCGTTCTCCCCACTGTTACCCAGCAACTTGGTGTGATGTCACCACTCTACTTTGGTTGTATTATAGGAGTTATGAACAATCGTGACTGAATTTACCTGAAGTTTCCGTCCAGAGTAGAGAGTTGGTTGTCTTGGACATGTTTCTAGATGTATCCTCCCAGTGCTCTTGGGTTATTGCTATGTGCAGCTCGTCTTCCCAGTTAGTTACCGCGATAATATTCTCATATTTTGTTTCTTCTTGAATAATTCTTGTTACCTGGTTAGTATTCCTGACCCCTTGACTTTTTCCACATTTGGTTATGTTACAGCCTTATTCACAATTAATTAAATTGTTTTTTTCCCCCTTCATCAATCTAAACACAATACCCCATAAAAGCAAAAACAGGTTTTTAAAATAATAAGACAACTTAAATATCAAATTTACATAAGTATTCAGACTTCAGTACTTTGTTGAAGAACCTTTGGCAGTGATTACAGCCTCGAGTCTTCTTGGGTATGACGCTACAAGCTTGGCACACCTGTATTTGGGGAGTTTCTCCCATTCTTCTCTGCAGATTATCTCAAGCTCTGTCAGGTTGGATGGGGAGCGTCGCTGCACAGCTATTTTCAAGTCTCCCCAGAGATGTTTGATCGGGTTCCAGTCCGGGCTCTAGTTGGGCCACTCAAGGACATTCAGAGACTTGTCCCGAAGCCACTCCTGTTTGTCTTGGCTGTGTGCTGAGACAGCATAATGCTGCCACCACCATGCTTCACCATAGGGATGGTGTCAGGTTTCCTCCAAACTTGACACTTGCCATTCAGGCCAAAGTTCAAAATTGGTTTCATTAGACCAGAGGATCTTGTTTTCATGGTCCTTTTGGTGCCTTTTGGCAAACTCCAGCTCGGGCTGTCATGTGCCTTTTACTTAGGAGTGGATTCCGTCTGGCCACTACCATAAAGGCCTGATTAATGGAGTGCTGCAGAGATGGTTAATTCTTCTGGAAGGTTCTCCCATCTCCACATAAGAACGCTATAGAAATGATAAAGATGGAGATGTCCATGTGTTTGAATGAGTCTGAGGAGGTGAAAGTGAGTCTCGAAGGAAAGTGTGTGTGAATGTGCCTGCGAGGACATGCCATAGAGAGAGAGTCTCTCTTTCGCAGAGATGGAAATGTATTTGTACAAAACTAAAGTGTTAAAACATTGAAAATATCCCTTTGCCCTGTCATGATGGAACGGTGCCTAACCCTACCCACCCTAGACAGTCACCTGAGTGCTCCCACATTAAAGATACACCCTCACTCGTTTGATGCTGGAAAAATAGGCAAATGTAACCAAGATAGGAAGATAAACGCGTTCAGAGATCAGCTAAACCGTCACTGCACCCTCACGAATCTGTGCCTGCCTGGCAGGGTTGGTGCATGGGTCTGCCTTAATCGACATTCACATCATCGGCGCCCGGGGAACAGTGGGTTAACGGCCTTGCTCAAGGGCAGAATGACAGATATTTACCTTGTGTGGGCGGTGCGCACGTTGAACTTGTTTGTCGTCCAACTTTATCCGTTAACAGTTCTTCCACAAATTTACCCATGTCGTTTGTTTCTGCCCCCTCTTTCACTTTGTGTATTGAACTGTTATTTTGTCTTGATTTATTTTCCAGATAGTCCGATTTGATGAACATACCTTTTCAATGTTCTTCCCAGTTGTTGAACTATCACATACAGCGGGATCTCTCTCCTCGCACCGGGCCAATCTTTCCTCTGCCTCATTTAAGCTCTCCCTGGTGGCATTTAGGTCTCACTTTACCTATTTTTCTGCTCCTATATTTAAGTTTAATAAACCAAGGTGTTGGGAAGATCAGACTGTCACTGCCATCACCTACTGGCAGAATTCGAACCATTGAAAAGTGTATCCTAATATCTCTCTCTCTCTCGCTCTCTCAGATTAACTGTGTAACGTTCCCCCTCCCTATGAGTACACCTGAACAGCAGCTGTTGAAGCCAGATGAGTGGAGCTACTGTGATTACTTCTGGGTAAGATATGAAGACTGGTCACACCACAGAGTCCTATTACACTACACACTACTCTACTCTACTCCACTCTACACTACACTACTCTACACTACACTACTCTACACTACTCTACACTGTTCAATACTACACTGATCTACACTACACTACACTACTTTACTCTACACTACATTACTCTACTCTTACACTACTCTACAATACACTACACTACTTTACTCTACTCTACACTACACTACTCTACTCGACACTACCCTACACTACACTACTCTACTCTACTATACACTACCCTACACTACTCTACACTACTCTACACTACTCTACAATACACTACACTACTTTACTCTACTCTACACTGCTCTACACTACACTACTCTACACTACTCTACACTACTCTACACTACTTTACACTACTATACACTGCTTTACTCTACACTACTCTACACATCTCTACACTACTTTACTCTACACTACACTACTCTACACTACTCTACATTACACTACTCTACTCTACATTACACTACTCTACTCTACATTACACTACACTACTCTACACTACTCTACACTACACTACTCTACACTACTCTACATTACACTACTCTACTCTACTCTACACTGCTCTAGACTACTTTACGCTACACTACACTTGTCTACTCTACACTACATTACCCCACTCTTCCTTACTCCAATCTACACTACTCTAAACTACACTACTCTACACTACACTACACTACTCTACTCCACACTACTCTACAATACACTACAATACACTACTCTACACTACTCTACACTACACTACACTACTCTACACTACTCTACACTACACTACACTACACTACTCTACACTACTCTACAATACACTACTCTACACTACTCTACACTACACTACACTACACTACTCTACACTGCTCTACACTACTCTACACTAAACTACACTACTCTACACTACACTACTCTACTCCACTCTACAATACACTACTCTACAATACTCTACTCTGCACTACACTACACTACACTACTCTACTCTACACTACTCTACACTACACTTCTCTACATGACACTAAGGCTGTAGCGCTGTAGTAGAATAACACATGGTGTAGTGAGAGAGACCTTGCTCCAAACATCTGTTTGGTTCTGTTTTCATTTCTCCCACGGCTGAAACTTAATCACCACCAGGTGTGTGCTCAGGTTTTAACACTGGGCTAACATTACTGTCAGACCGGGCTAACGTTACACTCTCTCTGAGGTGACAACACCGGGAGTCGTTCCTAAAAAAAAAACAGTGGGCACCGTACACCGAGACTTACAGTTTCCAGTGAGACACAGAGGATCAGATTTAAAACAGGTTGACAAGTATTTTATGCACCCTACTGTGTGAAATGTTGACTTTCTATATCATTGGCTGTGGTGCTGTAGAATGTATGGTGCTGTAGTAATGATGGCCTGGTATTTCCCCACAGTACAATACAAACAGTAACTATATGATTGAATGCATACCATTAAGTACATAGAATGCAGTATCACATCACATCACAACACGGAATGTTATCTGGTCGTATTATTTTTTATTTATTTATTTATGTTACACTAAATATTGTTGAAGTGTATATTTCTGTGTTATTATTGTTGTTGTGTAGACGGATAAGAAGGACCCTCAGGGGACAAGCTGTATCTCAGGGTTTGAGGTCTTACTGCAGAAACAGCTGAAGGGGAAGCACATGCAGAAAGAGATGGCTGAGTTCATACGAGAAAGGTAACTACAAAATCCCCTTTTATTATCTGAGCCGATCTGTCAACAATCCTGGTCAGACCAATGTTTCACAACTCCCTTTAAAAAAAAATCTTGAGCAATTTCATGTGTCAATTTCCTTTGATTTATTTTTTAACCCAGATGTGCATTTTTTCTATTTTGTGCAAAACAGGAAAAATGACTCGCTAAGTGTTGAAATTCGATGGTAAATAACTTCCTTTTCTCCTTCCCTCTTTCAGGATAAAGATTGAAGAGGAATATGCCAAGAACCTCGCCAAGCTATCGCAGATTCCCCTCGCGGGACAGGAAGAAGGGTGAGTGGGTAGTGACACCAATTCCTGGTGCCTTAAAAAAAAAAGTAACCTACACGAACGTGTCGCCTCGCACACTCTGCACGTGCTCACTGACGCTTAGGAAGATATGGCACAAGAAAATACAAGAAAACCTCTGCGTCAACTCAAAGATTCCATGTCAGAAGTCATTGCACAGATTATGCCAATTCCTAGCCAACTCCTAGCTGCTTCCTAGCCAACTCCTAGCTGCTTTCTAGCCAACTCCTAGCTGCTTCCTAGCCAACTCCTAGCTGATTCCTAGCCAACTCCTAGCTGCTTCCTAGCTATCTCCTAGCGGATTCCTAGCCAACTCCTAGCTGCTTCCTAGCCAACTCCTTTGCTGCTTCCTAGCCAACTCCTTTGCTGCTTCCTAGCCAACTCCTAGCTGCTTCCTAGCCAACTCCTAGCTGCTTCCTAGCCATCTCCTAGCTGATTCCTAGCCAACTCCTAGCTGATTCCTAGCCAACTCCTAGCTGATTCCTAGCCAACTCCTAGCTGATTCCTAGCCAACTCCTAGCTGCTTCCTAGCCATCTCCTAGCTGATTCCTTGCCAACTCAAAGGAGTTGGTGGGTGTACGAAATAGACATACAGTACCATGCTGATAGAACAAATCATGTCTAGAAGTAGGGGCACTATGTGTATTGCTGGGCTGGACAGCAGGGTACTTACTATAAGGGGGTTATGGCATCATATAAGCCCAGACTCACTGGGGAAAAAGAAAGCGAGAGAGAAGGGGGACCCCTCTTCAGTCCGGCGTTATAGGGAACCACACGCTGTGAGCAGATCTTTGTCTGGTAAATTGGATCCCGTGGGGGACAGGCAGGTTGTATGGAGGGATTTCTAGGGGACAGGCTGGCTGTATGGTGAGGCTGCTAGGAGACAGGCAGGCTGTGTGGTGAGGCGGCTGGGGGACAGGCAGGCTGTGTGGTGAGGCGGCTGGGGGACAGGCTGGGAGGGAGGGACGGCTGTAATAAGATGTCTGCATTCCACATTTACTACGCAGTCATAATGAGTCACTGTACCAGACTGACCTAAAATACATGAGAAATCTTCCATATGCACAAAAAGCTTATTTTTCTCAAATGTTGTGGACACATTTGTTTTTCGTCCCTGTAAGTGAGCATTTCTCCTTTGCCAAGATAATCCACCCACCTGACAGATGTGGCATATCAAGAAGCTCATTAAACAGCATGATCGTTACACGGCTGCACCTTGTGCTGGGGACAATAAAAGGCAACTCTTAAATGTACAGTTGTGTCACACAACACAATGCCCAAAGATGCCTCAAGTGTTGAGGGAGCATGTAATTGCCATGCATACTTCAGGAATGTCCACTAAAGCCACCTCCAACATCATTTTAGGGAATTTGGCTGTACGTCCAACCGGCCTCACAACCGTAGACCATGTGTAACCACGCCAACCCATGACCTCCACATCTGGCTTCTTCACCTGCGGGATCGTCTGACACCATTCACTCGAACAGCTGATGAAACCGTGGGCTTGCACAACGAAATAATTTCTGCACAAACTGTCAGAAACCGTGTCAGGGAAGCTCATCTGTGTGCTCGGCGTCCTCAACAGGATCTTGACTGCAGTTCGGCGTGGTAACTGACGCCAGTGGGCAAATACTCACTTTCGATGGCCAACGACACGCTGGAGAAGTGTGCTCTCCCGCCTATATCCATCAACTTTGAATAGCCATCGAAGAGGATTGGAACAACATCCCACAGCCCGCAATCAACAGCCTGATCAACTTTATGAGAAGGTGATGCATGAGGCAGAAGGTGGTCACACCAGATACTGAATGCTTTTCTTTAAGGTATCTGTGACCAACAGTTGCATATCTGTGTAACGGTTTTCTTGGTGAGAAGGAGAGTCGGACCAAAATGCAGCGTGTAGATTGCGATCCATGTTTAATGAACAACGTAAACACGAATTAACACAAACACTACAAAACAAAATAACGTAATGAACGAAAACCGAAACAGCCTATACTTGTGTAAACAAACACAGAATAAGGACATCAAGACACAATCACCCACGACAAACTCAAAGAATATGGCTGCCTAAATATGGTTCCCAATCAGAGACAACGATAAACACCTGCCTCTGATTTAGAACCACTCCAGACAGCCATAGACTTTGCTAGATAACCCCACTAGCTACAATCCCAATACATACACACCAACACCCCAAGACAAAACACACCACAATACAAAAACCCCATGCCACACCCTGGCCTGACCCAATACATGAAGAAAAACACAAAATACTTAGACCAGGGCGTGACAGAACCCCCCCCCCCCCCCCCTAAGGTGCGGACTCCCGAACGCACCTCAAAATAATAGGGAGGGTCCGGGTGGGCGTCTGTCCATGGTGGCGGCTCCGGCGCGGGACGTGGACCCCACTCAATCAACGTCTTAGTCCCTTCTCCTCGCGTCCTTGGATAGTCCACCCTCGCCGCCGACCATGGCCTAGTAGTCCTCACCCAGAACCCCACTGGACTGAGGAGCAGATCGGGACTGAGGGGCAGCTCGGGACTGAGGCAGCTCGGGACTGAGGGGAAGCTCAGGAGTGAGAGGAAGCTCAGGAGTGAGAGGAAGCTCAGGAGTGAGAGGAAGCTCAGGCAGGTTGATGAATCTACCAAATCCTGGCTGGCTGGTGGTTTCGGCAGATCCTGGCTGACTGGCAGATCCTGGCTGACTGGCGGATCCTGGCCGACTGGCAGTTCTGGCAGATCCCGGCTGACTGGCGGATCTGGAAGAGTCTGGTTGACTGGCAGATCTGGAAGAGTCTGGTTGACTGGCAGATCTGGAAGAGTCTGGTTGACTGGCAGATCTGGAAGAGTCTGGTTGACTGGCAGATCTGGAAGAGTCTGGTTGACTGGCAGATCTGGAAGAGTCTGGTAGACTGGCAGATCTGGAAGAGTCTGGTTGACTGGCAGATCTGGAAGAGTCTGGTTGACTGGCAGATCTGGAAGAGTCTGGTTGACTGGCAGATCTGGAAGAGTCTGGTTGACTGGCAGATCTGGAAGAGTCTGGCTGACTGGCTGCTCTGGCTGCTCCATGCTGACTGGCTGCTCTGGCTGCTCCATGCTGACTGGCTGCTCCATGCTGACTGGCAGCTCTGGCTGCTCCATGCTGACTGGCTGCTCTGGCTGCTCCATGCAGACTGGCTGCTCTGGCTGCTCCATGCAGACTGGCTGCTCTGGCTGCTCCATGATGACTGGCGGCTCTGGCTGCTCCATGCTGACTGGCGGCTCTGGCTGCTCCATGCTGACTGGCGGCTCTGGCTGCTCCATGCTGACTAGCGGCTCTGGCTGCTCCATGCTGACTGGCGGCTCTGGCTGCTCCATGCTAACTGGCGGCCCTGGCTGCTCCATGCTAACTGGCGGCTCTGGCGGCTCCTTGCAGACTGGCAGCTTTGGCGGCATCCTGCAGACTGGCAGCTCTGGCGGCTCCTTGCAGACTGGCAGCTCCTTGCGGACTGGCAGCTCTATGCAGACTGGCAGCTCCTTGCAGACTGGCAGCTCCTTGCAGACTGGCAGCTCCTTGCAGACTGGCAGCTCCTTGCAGACTGGCAGCTCCTTGCAGACTGGCAGCTCCTTGCAGACTGGCAGCTCCTGAACAGGCGGGACACTCCGGCAGCGCTGTAGAGGCGGAAAGCTCTAGCAGCGCTAAACAGGCGGGAGACTCCGACAGCGCCGGAGAGGAGGAAGGCTCCGGCAGCGCTGGACAGGCGAGGCGCACTGTAGGCCTGATGCGTGGTGCTGGCACTGGTGGTACTGGGCCGAGGACATGCACAGGAAGCCTGGTGCGGGGAGCTGCTACCGGAGGGCTGGGGTGTGGAGGTGGTACTGGAAAGACCGGACCGTGCAGGCGCACTGGAGCTCTTGAGCACCGAGCCTGCCCAACCTTACGTGGTTGAATGCTCACGGTCGCCCTGCCAGTGCGGCGAGGTGGAATAGCCCGCACTGGGCTATGCAGGCGAACCGGAGACACCGAGCGCAAGGCTGGTGCCATGTAAGCCGGCCCAAGGAGACGCACTGGGGACCAGCTGCGTAGAGCCGGCTTCATGGCACTTGGCTCGATGCTTACTCTAGCCCGGCCGATACGCGGAGCTGGAATGTACCGCACCGGGCTATGCACCCGCACTGGAGACACCGTGCGCACCACAGCATAACACGGTGCCTGCCCGGTCTCTCTAGCCCCCCGGTAAGCACAGGGAGTTTGCGCAGGTCTCCTACCTGGCGTAGCCATACTCCCTGTTAGCCCCCCCCAATAAATTTTTGGGGCTGACTCTCAGGCTTCCATCCGCGTCGCCGTGCTGCCTCCTCATACCAGCGTCTATCTGCTTTCGCCGCCTCCAGTTCCTCTTTGGGGCGGCGACATTCTACCTGCTGTGCCCAGGGTCCTTTACCGTCCAAATCGTCCTCCCAAGTCCATTTCTCCAAGTAATGCAGCCTCTCCCACTGCTGCTGCTGCTCCTGCCTCTGTTCCTTCTCCTGCTGCTGCTGCCTGTTGACACACCGCTTGGTCCGTTTGTGGTGGGTGATTCTGTAACGGTTTTCTTGGTGAGAAGGAGAGTCGGACCAAAATGCAGCGTGTAGATTACGATCCATGTTTAATGAACAACGTAAACACGAATTAACACAAACACTACAAAACAAAAAAACGTAATGAACGAAAACCGAAACAGCCTATACTTGTGTAAAGAAACACAGAATAAGGACACTAAGGACAATCACCCACGACAAACTCAAAGAATATGGCTGCCTAAATATGGTTCCCAATCAGAGACAACGATAAACACCTGCCTCTGATTTAGAACCACTCCAGACAGCCATAGACTTTGCTAGATAACCCCACTAGCTACAATCCCAATACATACACACCAACACCCCAAGACAAAACACACCACAATACAAAAACCCCATGCCACACCCTGGCCTGACCCAATACATGAAGAAAAACACAAAATAC
>NC_092162.1:7473141-7474777 GCF_045791955.1 Oncorhynchus clarkii lewisi | reverse complement strand
TGCCCTCCGATTTGACACACTGAACTCTGTCTGCAAAGTAATTGGTGAACCAGGCAAGGCAGTCATCCGAAAAACCGAGGCTACTGAGTCTGCCGATAAGAATACGGTGATTGACAGAGTCGAAAGCCTTGGCAAGGTCTATGAAGACGGCTGCACAGTACTGTCTTTTATCGATGGCGGTTATGATATCGTTTAGTACCTTGAGCGTGGCTGAGGTACACCCGTGACCGGCTCGGAAACCAGATTGCACAGCGGAGAAGGTACGGTGGGATTCAAGATGGTCAGTGATCTGTTTGTTGACTTGGCTTTCGAAGACCTTAGATAGGCAGGGCAGGATGGATATTGGTCTGTAACAGTTTGGGTCCAGGGTGTCGCCCCCTTTGAAGAGGGGGATGACTGCGGCAGCTTTCCAATCCTTGGGGATCTCAGACGATATGAAAGAGAGGTTGAACAGGCTGGTAATAGGGGTTGCGACAATGGTGGCGGATAGTTTCAGGAATAGAGGGTCCAGATTGTCAAGCCCAGCTGATTTGTACGGGTCCAGGTTTTGCAGCTCTTTCAGAACATCTGCTATCTGGATTTGGGTAAAGGAGAACCTGGAGAGGCTTGGGCGAGTAGCTGCGGGGGGGGGGAGCTGTTGGACGAGGTTGGAGTAGCCAGGCGGAAGGCATGGCCAGCCGTTGAGAAATGCTTGTTGAAGTTTTCGATAATCATGGATTTATCGGTGGTGACCGTGTTACCTAGCCTCAGTGCAGTGGGCAGCTGGGAGGAGGTGCTCTTGTTCTCCATGGACTTCACAGTGTCCCAGAACTTTTTGGAGTTGGAGCTACAGGATGCAAACTTCTGCCTGAAGAAGTTGGCTTTAGCTTTCCTGACTGACTGTGTGTATTGGTTCCTGACTTCCCTGAACAGTTGCATATCGCGGGGACTGTTCGATGTTAGTGCAGTCCGCCACAGGATGTTTTTGTGCTGGTCGAGGGCAGTCAGGTCTGGAGTGAACCAGGGGCTATATCTGTTCTTAGTTCTGCATTTTTTGAACGGAGCATGCTTATCTAAAATGGTGAGGAAGTTACTTTTAAAGAAAGACCAGGCATCCTCAACTGACGGGATGAGGTCAATGTCCTTCCAGGATACCCGGGCCAGGTCGATTAGAAAGGCCTGCTCACAGAAGTGTTTTAGGGAGCGTTTGACAGTGATGAGGGGTGGTCGTTTGACTGCGGCTCCATAGCGGATACAGGCAATGAGGCAGTGATCGCTGAGATCCTGGTTGAAGACAGCGGAGGTGTATTTGGAGGGCCAGTTGGTCAGGATGACGTCAATGAGGGTGCCCTTGTTTACAGAGTTAGGGTTGTACCTGGTGGGTTCCTTGATGATTTGAGTGAGATTGAGGGCATCTAGCTTAGATTGTAGGACTGCCGGGGTGTTAAGCATATCCCAGTTTAGGTCACCTAACAGAACAAACTCTGAAGCTAGATGGGGGGCGATCAATTCACAAATGGTGTCCAGGGCACAGCTGGGAGCTGAGGGGGGTCGGTAGCAGGCGGCAACAGTGAGAGACTTATTTCTGGAGAGAGTAATTTTCAAAATTAGTAGTTCGAACTGTTTGGGTATGGACCTGGAAAGTATGCAACAGCTC
>NC_092162.1:7323550-7473041 GCF_045791955.1 Oncorhynchus clarkii lewisi | reverse complement strand
ACCAGCAGCATAGTTACAGTCACCAATGCTCTGGGTAACATGAAAACATCCTAACCAGCTTTGCTAGGATGAGTTAAATGGTCAGAGTTTGGTTGGGGGCTAAAGCTTAAGAGGGTGTGAATGATGTTGAATGAGGTTAGACAAAGAAGAGCTCTCCAGTAGTTTTCTCAAAAGTGAGGTTATAAGTTTGTCAACTTTCAAAGCAGAATTACTTTCCCATTGTTCCTCAACTGCAGTGTATGATATACCATTGTCTAGCTCTGTGTCTCTGCTTTTATCATATGCAAAATGTTGCTACATAAGACCGAATCAAGGTGGTCGGTCACATATGTGGGAACTCCTTCAAGACTGTTGGAAAAGCATCCAGGTGAAGCTGGTTGAGAGAAATCCAAGAGTGTGCAAAGTTGTCATCAAGGTAAAGGGTGGCGACTTTGAAGAATCTAAAATCTAAAATATATTTGATTTGTTTAAAACTTTTTGGGGTTACTACATGATTTCATATGTGTTATTTCATAGGTTTGACGTCTTCACTTTTTATTATACAGTGTAGAAAATAGTAAAAATAAAGAAACACTTTTGACTGGTACTTTTGACTGGTACTGTGTGTGTTTTATGATTTAGCATTAACATCCTTGAACATCGCTCACATACACAATGATACACAAGGTACCACACAAAGAATCTGTACAAAGATACAACATCATTGTTATACTCAAGATGTGAACGTGGTCTGTCAAAGGACTTGTATCAGATGGAATGACTCCATCTACCGACGTTAAGGCTAATCTGAAGATGGTGCTGGCTAAAGCTAAAACTGGCGAGTGTAGAGAGTATAGAGATATTGTTATCCATGTCGGCACCAACGACGTTAGGATGAAACAGTCAGAGGTCACCAAGTGCAACATAGCTTCAGCGTGTAAATCAGCTAGAAAGATGTATCGGCATCGAGTAATTGTCTCTGGCCCCCTCCCAGTTAGGGGGAGTGATGAGCTCTACAGCAGAGTCTCACAACTCAATCGCTGGTTGAAAACTGTTTTCTGTCCCTTCCAAAAGATAGTCCCCGCAGCCGGACAACTTTCTCACGGTTTCTGGAAGGAAATGCTGTAGGAACGCTCAACCGGTGTCACTCATTCAGCCGACAGAAACTTTCAACCGGTTTTCCCCATTAAGCAGCAGGTCGGAGTCAGAGGCCGAGTCTTCTCTGGTCTCTACTCCATTTTATTACGTTTGCAATTGCAACAAATAATCTGCTCAGACCCCAACCAAGGAGCATCAAAAGTCGTGCTATAAATTCACAGACAACACAAAGATTCCTTGATGCCCTTCCAGACTCCCTCTGCCTACCCAAGGACGTCAGAGGACAAAAATCAGTTAACCACCTAACTGAGGAGCTCAATTTAAACTTGCGCAATACCCTAGATGCAGTTGCACCCCTAAAAACTAAAAACATTTCTCATAAGAAACTAGCTCCCTGGTATACAGAAAATACCCGAGCTCTGAAGCAAGCTTCCAGAAAATTGGAACGGAAATGGCGCCACACCAAACTGGAAGTCTCCCGACTAGCTTGGAAAGACAGTACTGTGCAGTACCGAAGAGCCCTCACTGCTGCCTGATCATCCTATTTTTCCAACTTAATTGAGGAAAATAAGAACAATCCGATATTTATTTTTGATACTGTCACAAAGCTAACTAAAAAGCAGCATTCCCCAAGTGAGGATGGCTTTCACTTCAGCAGTAATACATTCATGAACTTCTTTGAGGAAAATATCATGATTATTAGAAAGCATATTACGGACTCCTCATTAAATCTGCGTATTCCTTAAAAGCTCAGTTGTCCTGAGTCTGCACAACTCTGCCAGGACCTAGGATCAAGAAATACACTCAAGTGTTTTAGTACTATATCTCTTGACACAATGATGAAAATAATCATGGCCTCTAAACCTTCAAGCTGCAAACTGGACCCTATTCCAACTAAACTACTGAAAGATCTGCTTCCTGTGCTTGGCCCTCCTATGTTGAACATGATAAACGGCTCTCTATCCACCGGATGTGTACAAAACTCACTAAAAGTGGCAGAAATAAAGCCTCTCTTGAAAAAGACAAACCTTAACCCAGAAAATATAAAAAACTATCGGCCTATATCGAATCTTCCATTCCTCTCAATTTTTTTTGAAAAGGCTGTTGCGCAGCAACTCACTGCCTTCCTGAAGACAAACAATGTATACGAAATGCTTCAGTCTGGTTTTAGACCCCATCATAGCACTGAGACTGCACTTGTGAAGGTGGTAAATGACCTTTTAATGGCATCAGACCAAGGCTCTGCATCTGTCCTCGTGCTTGTAGACCTTAGTGCTGCTTTTGATACCATCGATCACCACATTCTTTTGGAGAGATTGGAAACCAAAATTGGTCTACACGGACAAGTTCTGGCCTGGTTTCGATCTTATCTGTAGGAAAGATATCATTTTTTCTCTGTGAATGGCTTGTCGTCTGACAAATCAACTGTAAATGTCGGTGTTCCTCAAGATTCCGTTTTAGGACCACTATTGTTTTCACTATATATTTTACCTCTTGGGGATGTCATTCGAAAACATAATATTAACTTTCACTGCTATGCGGATGACACACAGCTGTACATTTCAATGAAACATGGTGAAGCACCAAAATTGCCCTCGCTAGAAGCATGTGTTTCAGACATAAGGAAGTGGATGGCTGCAAACTTTCTACTTTTAAATTCGGACAAAACAAAGATGCTTGTTCTAGGTCCCAAGAAACAAATAGATCTTCTGTTGAATCTGACAATTAATCTTAATGGTTGTACAGTCGTCTCATATAAAACTGTGAAGGACCTCGGCGTTACTCTGTACCCTGATCTCTCTTTTGACGAACATATCAAGACTGTTTCAAGGACAGCTTTTTTCCATCTACGTAACATTGCAAAAACCAGACATTTTCTGTCCAAAAATGATGCAGAAAAATTAATCCAAGCTTTTGTTACTTCTAGGTTAGACTACTGCAATGATCTACTTTCCGGCTACCCAGATAAAGCACTAAATAAACTTCAGTTAGTGCTAAATACGGCTGCTAGAATCCTGTCTAGAACCAAAAAAATTGATCATATTACTCCAGTGCTAGCCTCCCTACACTGGCTTCGTGTTAAGGCAAGGGCTGATTTCAAGGTTTTACTGCTAACCTACAAAGCATTACATGGGCATGCTCCTACCTATCTCTCTGATTTGGTCCTGGCGTACATATCTACACATACGCTACAGTCACAAGACGCAGGCCTACTAATTGTCCCTAGAATTTCTAAGCAAACAGCTGGAAGCAGGGCTTTCTCCTATAGAGCTCAATTTTTATGGAATGGTCTGCCTACCCATGTGAGAGACGCAAACTCGGTCTCAACCTTGAAGTCTTTACTGAAGCCTCATCTCTTCAGTGGGTCATATGATTGAGTGTAGTCTGGCCCAGGAGTGTGAAGGTGAACGGAAAGGCTCTGGAGCAACGAACTGCCCTTGCTGTCTCTGCCTGGCCGGTTCCCCTCTTTCCACGGGGATTCTCTGCCTCTAACCATATTACAGGGGCTGAGTCACTGGCTCATGCCGTCCCTAGGACCATGCCTCAGGACTTCCTGGCATGATGACTCCTTGCTGTCTCCAGTCCACCTGGCCGTGCTGCTGCTCCAGTTTCAACTGGTCTGCCTGCGGCTATGGAATCCTGACCTGTTCACCGGACGTGCTACCTGTCCCAGACCTATTATTTGACCATGCTGGTCATTTACGAACATTTGAACATCTTGGCCATGTTCTGTTATAATCTCCACCCGGCACAGCCAGAAGAGGACTGGCCACCCCTCATAGCCTGGTTCCTCTCTAGGTTTCTTCCTAGGTTTTGGCCTTTCTAGGGAGTTTTTCCTAGCCAAGGTGCTTCAACACCTGCATTGCTTGCTGTTTGGGGTTTTAGGCTGGGTTTATGTACAGCACTTTGAGTTATCAGCTGATGTACGAAGGGCTATATAAATACATTTGATTTGATTAGATTTTTTTGATTTGATAAGGAAACGAGGCCCCGTAACAGTTCATAGCAGTCTGGAGAGAAAAGGAGGTCAGAACTCGCTCTCCTCCAGTATCTCCTCCATGGTCTCTCCCAGCGTCATCTCTCCGTCACTACCTGACAAACTCTTCCTGGTGTGGAACTCCAATCCTCCCATTTCTCTCCCCCTTCCTCTCCACCCTGCCACCGCCCCTCCTTCTCCCACTCCTCTGTCCCCCTGCCAGGCCACCTGCAGCAGGTGTGAGTGTGTGGCAGGCCCACCCTCCTCCTCCTCATATGATTTATTTTGATGGGAGCGTCGGCCTCTGGAGCACTTCCACAGGTGTTTGAGGGGCGCATCCCGGTAGTCAATACAGGGCGTGACCTGGAAGTGGTTCGTAAACCGGAAGAGCTGCCAGTGCTTCTTCAGCTCCGCCTGGAACTGGAGAAAATAGATTTATGTTGGTGTTTAATTGATTTATTATTTCCCATTATGATTTGTTAGCCTAACACTTAAGACTACAGTACATTTAACTGATAGTTTGTGGATAGCTACCTCTCCATTGGCGAAGCAGTACAGCAGAGAAACCAAGAATCCCTGAGAGAGAGGTATGACAGTGATTGGCATTACTCTACAGGCTCATTTTCCAATGCATTTTTTTATCAGGACTAATTTCTCCCACTAAATGTTGTTCTCAATGGGATCTGGGTGCTTTCTTTTCTATCCTCAACAGGAACATAAATCAATGGAAACATAAGAAAACATTGTTATGTTCTTGTTGTGACATGCGACCATTGTTCTCAGTTCTCACCTGGAAGGAGCTGAGGGTGAGGTTGATGACGTTCCTGGCATAGCGGGTGTTTCCCTCCACACACTCGTCAATCAGGAGAGTGAAAACCACCTCGTGGATTCCCAGTAAAGGGATCAGGACTAGTGTAGCCCTGGCCAAGCTTAGAGGAAAGGAAAGGCGTTACGGCATTCAGACAGTACTGGGGTTTTTACTCCTGTAACAGATCAGTCACCCTTTTGAGAAACAGTACCTGTATCTGTAGTCTGTGAATCTCACTTGGTCTGCTTTTAACTTTGAGAGCAGCAGCATTAGTATTTTGATGAATATGTAGAAAATGACCTGCAACACAAATCAATTAAAAACTGTTTCTGTAAAACAGTAAGATTGTCCAGATTTTTAGTCTGGTGTGTCAAAACGGTGTCTTTAAAGAACAGAAACCCCATGTTATTGTCATCAGTGCACCCTAACCATTCTGCCCTATAGATATGCTGATGACCACATATGACGACCACTACTCTGGCTGAAGTCTATGTCACTTGGTCTCTACTGACTACTGATCTACACTTTGTCTCTACTAACTACTGATCTTACAGACATCCCAAAATCAGTGTGAAATCAGTGAGAAATCACTGGAACGCTGAGGAGAACTGATGCCCCCAGTGTGTCAGTCTATATGGTTTGATGGATGATTTATCATTGTGTTACATTGTTAGGTATCAGTCCCCCTCCCCTGCCCATAGACGAGCACTGCACTCGTCCTGGAGAAGCTACCGGCGCAAAACGGTAGTGTTGAAGCGGATCCCGTTTGAGTTGCGTTGGTCATCTCACGGTCAGGAACATGGAAGGCTTCAATTTGTTAGTAGGCCTAAGACGCAGATGTCAGCAGCAGGATAAACTCCAATCACAGGTGAAGACTAGTTAGTTAGCTATCCTGTTGAAACAATCCGATTCACATAATCTACATACGTTATCAGCTGATAGCCCGCCCCTATTTGCTCTCTCTTTGAGCAGAAGGCTATAAGCTTGCTTGCAATGGGGTTTTGCAGAAAATAAAGGCCTATGCTAAAATATATATATATTAATAATAATAATGAAAAATAATCAATACACTGAGTATACCAAACATTAGGAACACCTTCCAGATATGGAGTTGCTCATAGAACAGCGTCAATTTGTTGGGACATGGACTATACAAGGTGTTGAATGCGTTCCACGTGGATGCTGGCTCATGTTGACTCCAATGCTTCCCACAGTTGTGTCAAGATGGCTGGATTTCCTTTGGGTGGTGGACCATTCTTGAAAAACCCAGCAGTGTTGCAGTTCTTGACAGCTGTACACCTGGCACCTACTACTATACCCCATTCAAAGGCACTTCAGTATTTTGTCTTGCCCATTGACAATCTGAATGACACACATACAAAATCCATATGTCAATTGGCTCAAGGCTTAAAAGTCCTTCTTTAACCTGTCTCCTCCCCTTCATCTACACTGATTGAAGTGGATTTAACAAGTGACATTAATAAGGGATCATTGCTTTCACCTGGATTCACCTGGTCAGTCTGTCTATTAAAACCTTCCCTAACCAGAAACCGTGGATTGATGACAGCATTCGCGCAAAACTGAAAGCACATACCACCGCATTTAATCATGGTACCACTGCATTTAATCATGGCAAGGCGACTGGAAACATGGCCGAATACAAATAGTGTAGTTATTCCCTCCGTAAGGCAATCAAACAAACAAAGCGTCAGTATAGAGACAAAGTGGAGTCGCAATTCAACGGCTCAAACAAGAGACGCATGTGGCAGGGTCTACAGTCAATCACGGATTACAAAAGGAAAACCAGCCCCGTTGCGGAGATCGACATCTTGCTCCCAGACAAATTAAGCAACTTCTTTGCGCGCTTTGAGGACAATACAGCGCCACTGACACGGCCTCTACCAAAGACTCTGGGCTCTCCTTCTCCGTGGCCAATATGAGTAAAACATTTCAACTTGTTAACCCTCGCAATGTTCCCGGCCCAGATGGCTTCCCAGTCCTCAGAACACACACAGACTAGCTGGTGTGTTTATGGACATATCCAATCAATCCCTATCCCAGTCTGCTGTCCCCAAATGCATCAAGATGGCCACCATTGTTCCTGTTCCCAAGAAAGCTAATGTAACTGAACTAAATGATTATCGCCATGTAGCACTCACTTCTATCATCATGAAGTGCTTTGATAGACTAGTCAAGGATCATATCACCTCCACCCTACCTGTCACCCTAGACCCACTCCAATTTGCTTACCGCCCCAATAGGTCCACAGACGATGCAATGGCCATCACACTGCCCTATCCCATCTGGACAAGAGGAATACTATGTAAGAATGCTGTTCATTGACGACAGCTCAGCATTCAACACCATAGTACCCTCCAAACTTATCATTAAGTTTTAGACCCTGGGTCTCGACCCCGTACTGTGCATCTGGGTCCTGGACTTCCTGACGGGCCGCCCCCAGGTGGTGAAGGTAGGAAACAATATCTCCACTCCGCTGATCCTCAACACTGGGGCCCCACAAGGGTGTGTTCTCAGCCCTCTCCTGTACTCCCTGTTCACCCAAGACTGCGTGGCCATGCACGCCTCCACCTCGATTGTCAAGTTTGCAGACAACACTACAGTGGTAGGCTTGATTACCAACAACGACGAGACAGCCTACAAGGAGGGGGTAAGGTCCCGCAGAGTGTGGTGTCAGGAAAATAACCTCTCATTCAATGTCAGCAAAACAAAAGAGATGATCGTGGACTTCAGGAAAAAGCAAAGGGAGCACCCCCCCTATCCACATTGACCAGACAGTAGTGGAGAAGGTGGAAAGTTTGAAGTTCCTCTGTGTACATATCACTGACAAACTGAAATGGTACACCCACACAGACAGTGTGGTGAAGAAGGCGCAACAGCCCCTCTTCAATCTCAGTAGGCTGAAAAAATGTGGCTTGTCACCGAAAACCCTCACTAACTTGTACAGGTGCACAATTGAGAGCATCCTGTTGGGCTGTATCACCGTCTGGTACGACAATTGCACCGCCCACAAGCGCAGGGCTCTCCAGAGGATGGTGCAATCTGCACAACGCATCACTGGGGGCAAATTACCTGCCCTCCAGGACACCTACAACACCCAATGTCACAGGAAAGCAAAAAAGATCATCAAGGACAATAACCACCCGAGCCACTACATGTTCACCACGCTACCATCCAGAAGGCAAGGTCAGTACAGGTGCATCAAAGCTGGGACAGACAGATTGAAAGGCAAACATTTTCACACACCTACTCATTTAATTAAGGGTTTTTCTTTATTTGTACTTTATTTGTTTTCTACATTGTAGAATAATAGTGGACATCAAAACTATGAAATAACACGTATGGAATCCTGTAGAAAGCTAAAAAGTGTTAAACAAATCTAAATATATTTTATATTTCAGATTCTTCAAAGTAGCCACCCTTTGCCTTGGATGACAGCTTCTCTCAACCAGCTTCATGAGGTAGTGACCCGGAATGCATTTCAAATAGCAGTTGTGCCTTGTTAAAAGTTCGTTTGTGGAATTTCTTTCCTTCTTAATGAGTTTGAAGGATAGCCCTATTTGGTAAAATACCATATTATGGCAAGAACAGCTCAAATGATCACGATTCAGGATATGTCCCAGATGCAGACAGAGGAAGCAGATAGTACGGTTCTCAGAATATTTATTATAACAAAGAGGCAGGTAAAGGGCAGGCTGAGGGCAGGCAGAGGTTCGTAGGCAGAGTCAATCAGGGACAGAACGGCAGGCAGGCTCAGGGTCAGGACAGGCAGAAAGGTCAAAATCAGGAAGACAAAAAAACAATACTGCAGAACAGGAGAAATTGGAAAACCGCTGATAAGACCTGAGAAAACAAGACGAAATGGCAACAGACAACTGTCTGTAAACAATTGTTCGAAAAATTACTTGTGGCATGCACAAAGTAGATGTCCTAACCGACTTGCTAAAACTATAGTTTGTTAACAAGAAATTTGTGGAGTGGTTGAACAAGTTTTAATGACTCCAATGTAAGTGTATGTAAACTTCCGACTTCAACTGTACCTGGTTGACCACCCCGGTCAATAACCCTCCCAGTCAACCAGGTACTGGAATCCCCTGCCCTGAGGTCAAACACTCAGGAGGTGCCTCACTGTGTATGCCAGATAGCCGCCGATAAGACGGGAGATAGGAGTGGGCCTGGAAACAGGAGAATAAAGGCTGTGAGACAGAGGTTTAATTCTAGACACATGGAAAGTGGAATGTATATGGAGGGTGCAGGGCAACAGAAGATGAACAGCAGTGTGGCTAAGGACTTTAGAGATGGGGAAAGGGCCAATTAAGCGGGATGAAAGCGAGAGACCAGTGGCCGAGCAGGGAAGGGGATTCAGGGCATACTCCACCCACACAAGTTTCTGGCTCCAGGTGGTGGGGTTGGCCGAGAAGAGGCACCAAGAGTTGTCTTCAGGCCCTGAATGGCATGCTCCAACTGGCCGTTAGATTGAGGACAAAACCCCGTGGACAGGCTGGCCGACGACCCAATGATGTTGCAGAAAGCGTTCCAGAATCGGCACGAGATATGAGGACCACAATCGGAGACTATGTTAACTGGAAGTCCATGGATTCAGAAGACTTACCATGAGTTGAGCCGTCTCCTTGGCTGAGGGTGACTTGGGAAGGGGGATGAAGTGGGCAGCTTTGGAAAACCTATCCACCATTGTAAGGATGGTGGTGTTGCCATCAGATGGAGAGAGACCAGTGACAAAGTTCAGGGATATATGGGACCAGGGGCGATGAGGAACAGGGAGTGTTTAAAGGAGGCCAGGCCGGAGCTTGCCGCAGAGTGTTATTCTGAGCACACACCATGCATGCGGCGATGAATGTCAGAAAACATAGTGGGCCACCAAAAACTTTGTCGGAGGAAGGCCAGGGTATGGGCGGGAGCCGGGGTGGCAGGTTAGATTAGAGTAATGAGCCCATTCCAGGACCAGGGACCAGACAGAATCCGGGACGAACAATCGTTTAGCCGGGCCCCTCGAGCCTAAACAGGAGGTAGGGAGGATGGTCTCTGGGTCAGACGGAGTAGCAGCGGAGCTATGCAAGCGAGAGAGGGCATCAGGCTTCACATTCTTGGACCCAGGGCGGTAGGAAATTGTGAAATTTAAACGAGTGAACAGAGCCCAACGAGCCTGCCTTGAATTGAGGCACTTGGCAGTGCAGAGATATTCCAGATTCTTATGGTCAGTCCACACTAGGAATGGATGTTCCGCCTTTTTTAGCAAGTGACTCCATTCCTCCAACGTCATAGTTCCTCTCCGCGGGATGGTTAAGGAAAACGCAGGGATACAGCTTTTGGTCCTGGGCAGAATGCTGGGACAGGACTGGCCACACTCCAACGTCCGAGGCGTTGACCTCCACCATGAACAGATGGGATGGGTCCGGATGGATTAAGATGGGGGCTGTAGTGAACCGATGCTTGAGATCTGAAAATGCCCGGTCAGCAGCTGGGGATCATGTGAACGGAACATTGGGTGAGGTGAGTGCAGAGAGGTGGGAAGCCAGGGTGCTGTAGACCCGTATGAAGCAGCGGTAGAAATTAGCATATCCTAGGAAACATTGCAGCTGCACTCTGGATGTGGTTTGGGGCCACTACACCACCGCTCTCACCTTGTCTGGATCCATCTGAATGTTTCCGGCAGCAATGACGTATGCCAGAAAGGAGATAGCAGAACGATGAAATTCTTACTTCTCCGCCTTGACAAACAACTTGTTCTCAAGTAGGCACTGCAGGACTTGTGTGATGTGGAGAACATGCTCCTGAACTGAACGGGAAAAGACAAGGATGTTGTCAAGGTAGACAAACACAAACCAGTTCAACATGTCACGGAGCACTCATTAATCAGAGCCTGGAACACTGCGGGAGTGTTGGTCAGTCCGAATGGCATAACCAGATACTTGTAGTGCCCGCTAGCTGTGTTAAAGGCTGTCTTCCATTCCTCTCCTTCCCTTATCCAAATCAGATGGTAGGCATTCCGAAGGTCCAACTTCGAGAATTCAGTCGCCCTGGAGAGGCTCGGAAGCTGAGGAGAGGAGTGGTAGCGGGTTGCGGTTCTTTACCGGCCCCAGTAGTCGATACACGGAAGCAGGGTTTTGTCCTTCCCAACAAAGAAGAACCCTGCACCAGCAGGGGAGGAAGAAGGACGAATGAACCCTGCCCCCAGAGAGTCCTCAATGTACCCTTCCATAGTCTTGATCTCCGGACCCGACAGAGATTAAAGCCGCCCCCGAGGCGGTGTAGTGCCAGGGAGGAGGTCAATGGCACAGTCATAGGGTTGATGCGGAGGAAGAGATGTGGTGCGGGCCTTGTTGAAAACCTCTCGGAGGTCTTGATACCCCGCAGGAATGGCAGAGAGAGGCGAGGCTTTATCCAAGTCCGCAGGAAGACAGCCAGGGGCGGGCCACGCCACCTTGAGGCAATGCACATGGCAAGACGGGCTCCAACCCATGATAGAACCCATAGCCCAGTCAATCAGGAGGTTGTGCCTCTGGAGCCACGACAATCCTTTCCCTACTGCGTTCCCATAGTTGACCATAGATCCTTATGGTCAAGAGAGTCGAGGTCCAAGGGCAGTTCCCAGGCTGCGAGCTCGTCCTTTATTCCTTCCGATAATCCATGATGGAACATGTCGAACAGGGATCCCGGGTTCCAGGCACTCTCTGCGGCTAACGTGTGAAAGTCTACTGTGTAGTCTGCCACACTATGGGAGTCTTGACGCAATTGAAGTAGCTTCTGCCTCTCTCCCAGACAACGGAGAGTCAAACACCTTCCTTACTTCTGCCACAAAATCCTACAGCCTACGGCGATTACTCACACATCGCCGTAGCCCAAGCGAGTGCCCTCTTGGACATCAGCATTATAAGATATGCTATCTTAGAATCGTCCAACGGAAACGAAGAGGGCTGCAGCTCAAAAATGAAGGAGCACTGGGAGAGAAACACCCAGCAGATTCCAGCATCCCCAGTGTAGCGCTTCAGAAGGGGAAGCGGGGTTCTCGGGAAGCCGGGGTAGGATAGGAAGAAGCACCGCTAGTAACGGGGTTACTGAGAGTCTGGGAGGCTTCCATTGTTGCTTCCTGCCTAATAGATAGTCTGCGGAATTGTTCCAACAATGCACTAATGGCATGGTCATGGTGTTCCGCCAAGGTGTGGAATCCTTCCACAAGATTATGTAGTAACTCTTCATGTCTTCCAATGGTGGCTCCTTGTGAAGAGAAAGTGTTGCAGAGATGGTCCAAATCTGCTGGATCAGTCATGACCACTTTGTACTATCACGACTCAGGATATGACCCAGGGAAGACTACTAAACAAAACTTGAGAACAGGAGAAATGGGCAAGATGCTGGTAAGACTTGACATAACAAGACAAACTGGCAACAGACAAACTGAAAACGCAGGTATAAATACCCAGGGGATACCGGATAAAAATAGGAGTCACCTGGTGGGTGGTGGAGACAAGCACAAGACAGGTGAAACAGATCAGGGTGTGACACAAATAAGCAAAGATAATCGACAGTCCATCATTACTTTAAGACATGAAGGTCAGTCAATGCGGAAAATTTCAAGAACTTTGAAAGTTTCTTCAAGTGCAGTCTCAAAAACCATCAAGCGCTATGATGAAACTGTCTCTCATCAGGACCGACACAGGAAAGGAAGACCCAGAGTTAACTTTGCTGCAGAGGATAAGTTCATTAGAGTTACCAGCCTCAGAAATCATCAATTAACTGCATTTCAGATTGGAGCAGACAAATCTCAACATCAACTGTTCAGAGGAGACTGCATGCATTGTCATGGTCAAATTGCTGCAAAGAAACCACTACTAAAGGACACCAATAATAAGAATAAATTTGCTTGGGGCAAGAAACATGTGCAATGGACATTAGACCGGTGGAAATCTGTCCTTTGGTCTGATGAGTCGAAATTTGAGATTTTTGGTTCCAACCGCGGTGGCTTTGTGAAATGCAGAGTGGGTAAATGGATGATCTCCGCATGTGTGGTTCCCACCGTGAAGCATGGAGGAGGAGGTGTGATGGTGTGGGGGTGCTTTGCTGGTGACACTGTCAGTGATTTATTTAGAATTCAAGGCACACTTAACCAGCATAGCTACAACAGCATTCTCCAGCGATATGCCATCCCATCTGGTTTGCGGTTAGTGGGACTATCATTTGTTTTTCAACAGGACCATGACCCAACACACCCCCAGGCTGTCAGATGAGCTGGTCCCCACAATCACCAGACCTCAACCCAATTGAGATGGTTTGGGATGAGTTGGACTGCAGAGTGATGGAAAAGCAGCCAACAAGTGCTCAGCATATGTGGGAACTCCTTCAAGACTGTTGGAAAAGCATTCCAGGTGAAGCTGGATAAGAGAATGCCAAGAGTGTGCAAAGCTGTCATCAAGGCAAAGGGTGGCTACTTTGAAGAATCAAAAATATAAAATATATTTTGATTTGTTTAATACTGTTTTTGTTACTACATGATTCCATATGTGTTATTTCATAGTTTTAATATATTCACTATTATTCTACAATGTAGAAATGAATAAAAATAAAGAAAAACCCTTGCATGAGTAGCTGTGTCAAACTTTTGACTGGTAATGTATATATACACACTCATTTGTGTATATATACAGTAAAAAAACCTGTTGACTTAATTTTCTTACATTCAAAGCTAATTAAGCCAAATGAGTGTGTATATATACAGTACCAGTCAAAAGTTTGGACACAGCTACTCGTGCACGGCCCTGGTTGGCTGCTACTCACCAACACAGATACAGTGATCGGACCTCTTATTATCCACCAGATCCATCTATCCTGATTGGCCCAGCACCTTAGGACAGAAGATTTTCAAACCAGATTTAGGCCTAGAGTATCAGCTTATAGCATAGACGTATTGGGTAAGTACACAGATCACTACTGATTGATTACTTTATGTGAAAAGCCAGAAATATCAGAAGTGTTGAAATGAGAGGAAATTCTCCCAAAATACTTACCCTTCATTTTCAAATAAAACTTTGGTAACTGTCCATGGCACCACAAACACGAATGGAGTACCTTTAGGAAGAACAAAGAGTATTTAGTTGCCGTAGTTGTTAATATATCTTCATTAGATCCTTAACCTAGCCAATGAACATGTCTTTGAAACATTAGAACCTGACCCCAGCCAATGAGCATGTATCTCTTGAGTAGCCGTCTCTTGGTGAGGACGGCGGTGAAGAGGAGAGTGTGGAGGAAGATGGCTTCAACAAGGAGCCAGAAGTAGTTACAGGCTACAAAATACTCCATGGACATCCGGGAGGCCTTACATACCACCGCTATCTACAGGAAGAGGAGAGACTATTCAATATTAGAAATGACACTGCCTTGTTAAATATATTACATTACACTGCCTTGTTAAATATATACATTACACTGCCTTGTTAAATATATACATTACACTGCCTTGTTAAATATATACATTACACTGCCTTGTTAAATATATACATTACACTGCCTTGTAAAATGTAAATTACACTACAGAAATACAGTGTAGACATTGTTAATGTTGTAAATGACTATTGTAGCTGGAAAAGGCAGATGTTTTTATGGAATATCTACATAGGTGTACAGAGGCCCATTATCAGCAACCATCACTCCTGTGTTCCAATGGCACGTTGTGTTAGCTAATCCAAGTTTATCATTTTAAAAGGCTAATTGATCATTAGAAAACCCTTTTGCAATTATGTTAGCAAAGCTGAAAACTGTTGTCCTGTTTAAATAAGCAATACAACTGGCCTTCTTTAGACTAGTTGAGTATCTGGAGCATCAGCATTTGTGGGTTTGAATACAGGCTCAAAATTGCCAGAAACAAAGACTTTCTTCTGAAACTCGTCAGTCTATTCTTGTTCTGAGTAATGAAGTCTATTCCATGTGAGATATTGCCAAGAAACTGAAGAACTCGTACAATGCTGTGTACTACACCCTTCACTATTTAATGAAACAGCCAGTTGAGGACTTGTGAGGCGTCTGTTTCTCAGACTAGACACTCTAATGTACTTGTCCTCTTGCTCAGTTGTGCACCAGGGCCTCTCACTCCTCTTTCTATTCTGTTTAGAGATAGTTTGCACTGTTCTGTGAAGGGAGTAGTACACATCGTTGTACGAGATCTTTAGTTTCTTGGCAATTTCTCGCATGGAATAGCCTTCATTTCTCAGAACAAGAATAGACTGACGAGTTTTAGAAGAAAGTTATTTTTTTCTGGCCATTTTGAGCTTATGTCATAAGAAATAAATATTCTGAAGGTAATTTCTAATTAAATTCTCTGCAGGAGATGAATACCACTGAGCTGGAGTATGAGTTCCACCCTGGGTCGTCAATGGGTAGCTTGGTGTACATGACATGTAAAACGATCTCCTTTATGAAAACGGCTATGGCTCTCATCATGAACGACACAAACAGATTCATGTGGATGTAGTTCCTCGTACAGTGGAGCTTCCTGGAAGAGACAGAGGTTGGCATTGACTCAAAACCTCCACTGACTATTTAGCGTGGAAGTTGATTATTTGTTATTATGTGATTAAGATAAGTGCCCAGTACATAGGCAATCCAACGTAGTTGTTCTAATGTCATTTATAGTGATCGACAACATCTGTGATCTTGTTATTCTACCTCCCCTGATATCCGTTACATATTATACACTGACATTGAACACTGACTGGTGGGTTTCAATCGATGCCGTGACTAAGGAGAATGTCATTCATTTGCAATCATGTCATCACCCAACCATAGTAGAATTCATCATATAACCATCATCAACATGTGTCTAAGCTGTTGATGCTGACCGCTTGACGCTGACCCCTTGACACTGACCTGAGAATGCCCATGAGGAGAGTGGCCAGAGAGAGGGAGAAGAGGGACAGACCGTAGCCGACGATGGAGATAACCCTCAGTGCTCCTTGGCGAAACACCTCATTCTCCTGGAAAACAACAGACAAACAAAAGTAAAAGAGGTGACCTTTGACCTCGATGGAACATTCTGCTTTTTATCTGGATTTATGTTTGACAATTCGGTTACAAGGCCTTTTCCAAAGGTTTCCTCACAGCCTTTCCCTCACCTCGGCTTCAAAGAAATGTTTCTCATCGCATTCTCTCTGGTCCCGCCAGGCCTCCGAAGAATTCTCCTGGAGTCGCCAGCTCCCATTGGACAGACACTGCCTGTACACACTCCTGGAGTCATCTGGGTCAGGAAAAGAAGAGGAACCAATAGATTGGTTATGGATGTGCTCACGAGCTAACCATGTTGGAAGATACGTTTAACTTTCTACTTTGGTAGAAATGGTATTATGTCATGTTGTGCCATCACGTGACATAATGGATATGGAACGTGTGTGAGACGAAGCCTGGAGACTCACCCTCTGTGACCCAGGGGAGGTAAGAAGGACAGGGCACTGACACGTTACCAGGAGCTGAGTGGGGCCAACACACAAATAGGTCAACCGTCCCGTTACAGTAGGTTCCTGAAAGGACAAACAAGGACAGAGTAAAGAGGCAAACTGAAAAGTACATGATAAAAAAAGTGCTACTTCAAATTCATTTCCATACAGATTAATTGCAGGACTGACAGTCTGGCTGCAGTACAATTACAATACACATTGTAGCAGAAACATGCTACAATGATACGTGCAAGTGGCCAGGGCCAAAAACAAAACTGCTCACCAGTTCCTGAGAAGTAGCTTTCTGCTAAAATCCTGGTGCAGTTCTCCCTATATTCATTCCTTTTAGAGATCAACTCCTTAAGCGTCAGCTTCATGGCATCAGCTAATGGGGGATCCTAATGAAAATACAACACAATCAATCACAGAACCACCACCTTTCATGTCAAATAAGAAAATCCCAAAAGAATAGTCCATGATAAACGATTAATGTTTACCACCCCAGGGCCCCAACAATGTGTCAGGAAGACAGAGGGGTATGTGGTTGGAGTGAGAGTCCACAAGATGGCAGTGTTTGAGTAGAATTCACGCTGAGGTATCTAACTGCTCAACCTCAATCGTCTTAGGAGTCTGTTTAGGCAATTTCACAAGCCTAGGGCTCAATTCAATCCGTGTCGCCGAATTTCAGCGCTATCTCGCAATTGAAATGTACAGGTAATTTCCGATTGAGCTGCAACAACAACATATCCAGGGTGAAAAGGTCCCTTGCAGACATTTTTATCTCAATATCAAATTATTTCTGGGTAAAAATTAAGTACCTTACTGTGATTGTAAAAACAAAAAAAGCTTCTTGGCAAAGACAAATCATTTTGCCAGGACTGTCTGTCTGGGAGTGGTCTGAATGGGGAGGGATAGCTGTTATTGGCAGAGAGGTTTGAAACTTTTATTATTGGTCTATCACCTAATTTATCACCTGGTGACCTAAACTCCACCCCTCGAAAACAGGATACAATGAATTCAGGCGGTCTTTTCAAACAGCTCTTACAATAAAAAGTAATGATTATAATTTTCACAATTTCACAGTATAATTCCAACCTCAGTGTGGAAATGTATATAAAACACAGGAAATCATGTTTTTCATAAGTAGTTTCATTGCACATGAGCTGTCGTTGCCATGGCAACCACCCCAAACTGTAAAGCAACAGAGATGGGAAATTAGCATTGCGTTTGTGTGCTCCTTCAGATGCTACATCCATCTGATTCAGGTCACATGTAAAACTATGTGTGGACAGTCAGAAAAAAAAGATTAGAAATGAAAAGGAAATCAGATTTGGGTTCTTACCTGCATTTTCATGATCTTGGTCCAAAACTTAAGATATCTTTACACATGCTTGGGCAGTGTCCTTTTTACCCCCTTTTTCTCCCAGATTTCGTTATTATGATTTTGTCTCATCGCTGCAACTCCCCAACTGGCTTGGGAGAGGCGAACGTGGAGTCATGCGTCCTCCGAAACATGACCCGCCAAGCCCCGTTTCTTAACATCCGCTAGCTTAACCCAGAAGCCAGCTGCACCAATGTGTCGAAAGAAAAACACAGTTCAACTGATGACCGAAGTCAGCCTGCTGGCACCAGGCACACCACAAGGAGTCGCTAGAGTGCGATGAGCCAAGTAAAGCACACCCCGACCAGACCCTCCACTAACTACGACAAAGCTGGGCCAATTATGCATCGAACTCCAGGCTGTAGTGACGCCGCAACACTGCGATGCAGTGCCTTGGACTACTGCGCCACTCGAGAGGCCCGACCTTCTTTTCTAATTCTAGTGAAAGACCAACCCGTCTCTTCTGATTATAGTGACAGACCAACCCATTTCTTCTGATTCTAGTGAAAGACCAAACCTTCTCTTCTGATTCTAGTTACAGACCAACCCTTCGGATTCTAGTGACATACCAATCTTTCTAATTCAAGTGACAAGCCAAACCTTCTTTTACGATTCCAGTGACATACCAACCTTTCTCCTCTAATTCTAATGACAGACCAACCCTTCTAATTCTAATGGCATACCAACCCTTCTCTTCTGATTCTAATGACATATCCACTCTTCTCCTCTGATTCTAGTGACAGATCAACCCACCGCTTCTGATTCTGGAGACAGACCGACCCTTCTGATTCTAGTGACTTACCAACCCTTCTGATTCTAGGAATTGACCAACCCTTCTGATCCTAGTGACAGACCAACCCTTCTGATTCTATTGACAGACCAACCCTTCTCTTCTGATTCTAATGACAGACCAACCCTTCTGATTCTATTGAAATACCAACCCTTCTCTTCTGATTCTGGTGACAGACCAACCCTCCTCTTCTGATTCTAGAGACAAACCAAACCTTCCGATTCCAGTGACATGCCAACTCTTCTCATCTGATTCTAGTGACAGACCAACCCTCCTCTTCTGATTCTAGTGACAGACCAACTCTTCTCATCTGATTCTAGTGACAGACCAACCCTCCTCTTCTGATTCTAGAGACAAACCAAACCTTCCGATTCTAATGACAGACCAACCCTTCTCTTCCAATTCGAGTGACTTACCAACCCTTCTGATTCTAGTGACAGACCAACCCTCCTCTTCTGATTCTAGAGACAAATCAAAAGTTCAGATTCAAATGACATACCAGCTCTTCTCATCTGATTCTAGTGACTTACCAACCCTTCTGATCCTAGTGACAGACCAACCCTTCTGATTCTAGTGACTTACCAACCCTTCTGATCCTAGTGACATACCAACCCTTCTGATTCTAGTGACTTACCAACCCTTCTGATTCTAGTGACTTACCAACCCTTCTGATCCTAGTGACAGACCAACCCTTCTGATCCTAGTGACAGACCAACCCTTCTGATTCTAGTGGCATACTAATCCTTCTCTTCTGATTCTAGTGACAGACCAACCCCTCTGATTCTAGTGGCATACTAATCCTTCTCTTCTGATACTAGTGACAGACCGACCCTTCTGATCCTAGTGACAGACCAACCCTTCTGATTCTAGTGGATACTAATCCTTCTCTTCTGATTCTAGTGACAGACCAACCCCTCTGATCCAAGTGACATACCAACCCTTCTGATTCTAGTGCCATACCAACACTTCCAACCCTTCTCTTCTGATACTAGTGACAGGCCAACCCTTCTGATTCTAGTGACAGACCAACCCTTTGGATTCTAGTAATATACTAACCCTACTGATTCTAGTGCCATACCAACTCTTCTCTTCTGATACTAGTGACAGACCAACCCTTCTCTTCTGATTCTAGTGACAGGCCAACCCTTCTGATTCTAGTGACAGACCAACCCTTTGGATTCTAGTAATATACTAACCCTACTGATTCTAGTGCCATACCAACTCTTCTCTTCTGATTCTAGTGACAGACCAACCCTTCTGATCTGACTCTAGTGACAGACCAACCCTTCTCTTCCAATTCTAGTGACAGATTAAACAGTCTCTTTTGATTCTAGTGACAGACCAACCATTCTGATTATAGCAACAGACCAACCATTCTGATTCTAGCGACAGACCAACCCTTCTCTTCTGATTCTAGTGACAGACCAACCCATCTGATTCTAGTGACATACCAATGCTTTTGATTCTAGGGACAGACCAACCCTTCTCATCTGATTGTAGTGACAGACCAACCCTTCTCTTCTGATTCGAGTGACAGACCAACCCTTCTCTTCTTATTCTAGTGACAGACAGACAATTATCTTCTGATTCTAGTGACAGACCAGCCCTTCTCTTTCGATTCTAGTGACAGACCAAACCTTCTCTTCTGTTTCTAGTGACAGACCAACCCTTCTCTTCTGATTCTAGTGACAGGCCAACCCTTCTGATTCTAGTGACAGACCAACCCTTTTGATTCTAGAGACAAACCAATCCTTATCTTCTGATTCTAGTGACAGACCAACCCTTTTGATTCTAGAGACAAACCAATCCTTATCTTCTGATTCTAGTGACAGACCAACCCTTCTCTTCTGATTCTAGTGACAGACCAACCCTTCTCTTCTGATTCTAGTGACAGACCAACCCTTCTCTTCCCTTTTAAAGGTAAACAGAGAATCAAAGTTTCCCATTTAGAATCTGTCGTTCCACGGGTGGGGTGTAGTACCATCCAATGGACTATATTTCTATGTGTGGTACTCTATCTCTGACTAACATTCCCTGCCTTGCCTTCACTCTCCAGTAGGGATACATATCTCAATCTTGAGCTGTGTATCCTCCCTGTGCCTGCCCACCTGTTCCTCTGTCTGATAAGAGCTCCCTGACGGTCTAACACTTCAATTACCCATTCTATCTCTTACCATCATGTTGTCTGTCTCCTCCCACCAGGTTGTCTGTTTCCTACCACCAGGTTGTCTGTCTCCTACCACCAGGTTGTCTGTCTCCTCCCACCAGGTTGTCTGTTTCCTACCACCAGGTTGTCTGTCTCCTACCACCAGGTTGTCTGTCTCCTATCATCAGGTTGTCTGTTTCCTACCACCAGGTTGTCTGTCTCCTACCACCAGGATGGCTGTCTCCTACCACCAGGTTGTCTGTCTCCTACCACCAGGATGGCTGTCTCTTATCATCAGGTTGTCTGTTTCCTACCATCAGGTTGTCTGTCTCCTACCACCAGGTTGTCTGTCTCCTACCACCAGGTTGTCTGTCTCCTATCATCAGGTTGTCTGTTTCCTACCATCAGGTTGTCTGTCTCCTACCATCATGTTGTCTGTCTCCTACCATCAGGTTGTCTATATCTTACCATCAGGTTGTCTGTCTCCTTCCATCATGTTGTCTGTTTCCTACCATCAGGTTGTCTGTCTCCTACCATCAGGTTGTCTGTCTCCTACCACCAGGTTGTCTGTCTCCTACCATCATGTTGTCTGTCTCCTATCATCAGGTTGGCAGTCTCCTATCATCAGTTTGTCTGTCTCCTACCACCACCAGGTTGTCTGTTTCCTACCACCAGGTTGTCTGTCGCCTACCATCAGGTTGTCTGTCTCCTACCACCAGGTTGTCTGTCTCCTACCATGATGGTGTCTGTCTCCTACCACCAGGTTGTCTGTCTCCTACCATGATGTTGTCCATCTCCTATCATCAGGTTGTCTGTCTCCTACCATGATGTTGTCTGTCTCCTACCATGATGGTGTCTGTCTCCTACCATGATGGTGTCTGTCTCCTACCATCAGGTTGTCTGTCTCCTACCACCAGGTTGTCTGTCTCCTACCATGATGGTGTCTGTCTCCTACCACCAGGTTGTCTGTCTCCTACCATGATGTTGTCTGTCTCCTACCATCAGGTTGTCTGTCTCCTACCATGATGTTGTCTGTCTCCTACCATGATGGTGTCTGTCTCCTACCATGATGGTGTCTGTCTCCTATCATCAGGTTGTCTGTCTCCTACCATCAAGTTGTCTGTCTCCTACCATGATGTTGTCTGTCTCCTACCATCAGGTTGTCTGTCCCCTACCATGATGTTGTCTGTCTCCTACCATGATGTTGTCCATCTCCTATAATCAGGTTGTCTGTCTCCTACCACCAGGTTGTCTGTCTCCTACCATGATGTTGTCCATCTCCTATCATCAGGTTGTCTGTCTCCTACCACCAGGTTGTCTGTCTCCTACCACCAGGTTGTCTGTCTCCTACCACCAGGTTGTCTGTCTCCTACCATGTTGTTGTCTGTCTCCTACCATCAGGTTGTCTGTCTCCTACCACCAGGTTGTCTGTCTCCTACCACCAGGTTGTCTGTCTCCTACCACCAGGTTGTCTGTTTCCTACCATGATGTTGTCTGTCTCCTACCATCAGGTTGTCTGTCTCCTACCACCAGGTTGTCTGTCTCCTACCACCAGGTTGTCTGTCTCCTACCACCAGGTTGTCTGTTTCCTACCATGATGTTGTCCATCTCCTATCATCAGGTTGTCTGTCTCCTACCAACAGGTTGTCTGTCTCCTACCACCAGGTTGTCTGTTTCCTACCATGATGTTGTCCATCTCCTACCATCAGGTTGTCTGTCTCCTATCATCAGGTTGTCTGTCTCCTACCACCAGGTTGTCCATCTCCTACCATCAGGTTGTCTGTCTCCTACCACCAGGTTGTCTGTCTCCTACCATGATGGTGTCTGTCTCCTACCAACAGGTTGTCTGTCTCCTACCACCAGGTTGTCTGTCCCCTACCATGATGTTGTCTGTCTCCTACCATGATGTTGTCCATCTCCTATCATCAGGTTGTCTGTCTCCTACCACCAGGTTGTCTGTCTCCTACCATGATGTTGTCCATCTCCTATCATCAGGTTGTCTGTCTCCTACCACCAGGTTGTCTGTCTCCTACCACCAGGTTGTCTGTCTCCTACCACCAGGTTGTCTGTCTCCTACCATGATGTTGTCTGTCTCCTACCATCAGGTTGTCTGTCTCCTACCACCAGGTTGTCTGTCTCCTACCACCAGGTTGTCTGTTTCCTACCATGATGTTGTCTGTCTCCTACCATCAAGTTGTCTGTCTCCTACCACCAGGTTGTCTGTCTCCTACCACCAGGTTGTCTGTCTCCTACCACTAGGTTGTCTGTTTCCTACCATGATGTTGTCCATCTCCTATCATCAGGTTGTCTGTCTCCTACCACCAGGTTGTCTGTCTCCTACCACCAGGTTGTCTGTTTCCTACCATGATGTTGTCCATCTCCCATCATCAGGTTGTCTGTCTCCTACCACCAGGTTGTCTGTCTCCTACCACCAGGTTGTCTGTCTCCTACCACCAGGTTGTCTGTTTCCTACCATGATGTTGTCCATCTCCTATCATCAGGTTGTATGTCTCCTACCACCAGGTTGTCTGTCTCCTACCACCAGGTTGTCTGTTTCCTACCATGATGTTGTCCATCTCCTATCATCAGGTTGTCTGTCTCCTACCAACAGGTTGTCTGTCTCCTACCACCAGGTTGTCTGTTTCCTACCATGATGTTGTCCATCTCCTACCATCAGGTTGTCTGTCTCCTATCATCAGGTTGTCTGTCTCCTACCACCAGGTTGTCCATCTCCTACCATCAGGTTGTCTGTCTCCTACCACCAGGTTGTCTGTCTCCTACCATGATGGTGTCTGTCTCCTACCAACAGGTTGTCTGTCTCCTACCACCAGGTTGTCTGTCCCCTACCATGATGTTGTCTGTCTCCTACCATGATGTTGTCCATCTCCTATCATCAGGTTGTCTGTCTCCTACCACCAGGTTGTCTGTCTCCTACCATGTTGTTGTCTGTCTCCTACCATCAGGTTGTCTGTCTCCTACCACCAGGTTGTCTGTCTCCTACCACCAGGTTGTCTGTCTCCTACCACCAGGTTGTCTGTTTCCTACCATGATGTTGTCTGTCTCCTACCATCAAGTTGTCTGTCTCCTACCACCAGGTTGTCTGTCTCCTACCACCAGGTTGTCTGTCTCCTACCACCAGGTTGTCTGTTTCCTACCATGATGTTGTCCATCTCCTATCATCAGGTTGTATGTCTCCTACCACCAGGTTGTCTGTCTCCTACCACCAGGTTGTCTGTTTCCTACCATGATGTTGTCCATCTCCTATCATCAGGTTGTCTGTCTCCTACCAACAGGTTGTCTGTCTCCTACCACCAGGTTGTCCATCTCCTACCATCAGGTTGTCTGTCTCCTACCACCAGGTTGTCTGTCTCCTACCATGATGGTGTCTGTCTCCTACCAACAGGTTGTCTGTCTCCTACCACCAGGTTGTCTGTCCCCTACCATGATGTTGTCTGTCTCCTACCATGATGTTGTCCATCTCCTATCATCAGGTTGTCTGTCTCCTACCACCAGGTTGTCTGTCTCCTACCATGTTGTTGTCTGTCTCCTACCATCAGGTTGTCTGTCTCCTACCACCAGGTTGTCTGTCTCCTACCACCAGGTTGTCTGTCTCCTACCACCAGGTTGTCTGTTTCCTACCATGATGTTGTCTGTCTCCTACCATCAAGTTGTCTGTCTCCTACCACCAGGTTGTCTGTCTCCTACCACCAGGTTGTCTGTCTCCTACCACCAGGTTGTCTGTTTCCTACCATGATGTTGTCCATCTCCTATCATCAGGTTGTATGTCTCCTACCACCAGGTTGTCTGTCTCCTACCACCAGGTTGTCTGTTTCCTACCATGATGTTGTCCATCTCCTATCATCAGGTTGTCTGTCTCCTACCAACAGGTTGTCTGTCTCCTACCACCAGGTTGTCTGTTTCCTACCATGATGTTGTCCATCTCCTACCATCAGGTTGTCTGTCTCCTATCATCAGGTTGTCTGTCTCCTACCACCAGGTTGTCCATCTCCTACCATCAGGTTGTCTGTCTCCTACCACCAGGTTGTCTGTCTCCTACCATGATGGTGTCTGTCTCCTACCAACAGGTTGTCTGTCTCCTACCACCAGGTTGCCTCCCCCTACCATGATGTTGTCTGTCTCCTACCATGATGTTGTCCATCTCCTATCATCAGGTTGTCTGTCTCCTACCACCAGGTTGTCTGTCTCCTACCATGATGTTGTCCATCTCCTATCATCAGGTTGTCTGTCTCCTACCACCAGGTTGTCTGTCTCCTACCACCAGGTTGTCTGTCTCCTACCACCAGGTTGTCTGTCTCCTACCATGATGTTGTCTGTCTCCTACCATCAGGTTGTCTGTCTCCTACCACCAGGTTGTCTGTCTCCTACCACCAGGTTGTCTGTTTCCTACCATGATGTTGTCTGTCTCCTACCATCAAGTTGTCTGTCTCCTACCACCAGGTTGTCTGTCTCCTACCACCAGGCTGTCTGTCTCCTACCACTAGGTTGTCTGTTTCCTACCATGATGTTGTCCATCTCCTATCATCAGGTTGTCTGTCTCCTACCACCAGGTTGTCTGTCTCCTACCACCAGGTTGTCTGTTTCCTACCATGATGTTGTCCATCTCCCATCATCAGGTTGTCTGTCTCCTACCACCAGGTTGTCTGTCTCCTACCACCAGGTTGTCTGTCTCCTACCACCAGGTTGTCTGTTTCCTACCATGATGTTGTCCATCTCCTATCATCAGGTTGTATGTCTCCTACCACCAGGTTGTCTGTCTCCTACCACCAGGTTGTCTGTTTCCTACCATGATGTTGTCCATCTCCTATCATCAGGTTGTCTGTCTCCTACCAACAGGTTGTCTGTCTCCTACCACCAGGTTGTCTGTTTCCTACCATGATGTTGTCCATCTCCTACCATCAGGTTGTCTGTCTCCTATCATCAGGTTGTCTGTCTCCTACCACCAGGTTGTCCATCTCCTACCATCAGGTTGTCTGCCTCCTACCACCAGGTTGTCTGTCTCCTACCATGATGGTGTCTGTCTCCTACCAACAGGTTGTCTGTCTCCTACCACCAGGTTGTCTGTCCCCTACCATGATGTTGTCTGTCTCCTACCATGATGTTGTCCATCTCCTATCATCAGGTTGTCTGTCTCCTACCACCAGGTTGTCTGTCTCCTACCATGATGTTGTCCATCTCCTATCATCAGGTTGTCTGTCTCCTACCACCAGGTTGTCTGTCTCCTACCACCAGGTTGTCTGTCTCCTACCACCAGGTTGTCTGTCTCCTACCATGATGTTGTCTGTCTCCTACCATCAGGTTGTCTGTCTCCTACCACCAGGTTGTCTGTCTCCTACCACCAGGTTGTCTGTTTCCTACCATGATGTTGTCTGTCTCCTACCATCAAGTTGTCTGTCTCCTACCACCAGGTTGTCTGTCTCCTACCACCAGGTTGTCTGTCTCCTACCACTAGGTTGTCTGTTTCCTACCATGATGTTGTCCATCTCCTATCATCAGGTTGTCTGTCTCCTACCACCAGGTTGTCTGTCTCCTACCACCAGGTTGTCTGTTTCCTACCATGATGTTGTCCATCTCCCATCATCAGGTTTTCTGTCTCCTACCACCAGGTTGTCTGTCTCCTACCACCAGGTTGTCTGTTTCCTACCATGATGTTGTCCATCTCCTACCATCAGGTTGTCTGTCTCCTATCATCAGGTTGTCTGTCTCCTACCACCAGGTTGTCCATCTCCTACCACCAGGTTGTCTGTCTCCTACCACCAGGTTGTCTGTCTCCTACCATGATGGTGTCTGTCTCCTACCACCAGGTTGTCTGTATCCTACCACCAGGTTGTCTGTCTCCTACCACCAGGTTGTCTGTCTCCTACCATCAGGTTGTCTGTTTCCTACCATCAGGTTGTCTGTCTCCTACCACCAGGTTGTCTGTCTCCTACCACCAGGTTGTCTGTCTCCTACCATCAGGTTGTCTGTTTCCTACCACCAGGTTGTCTGTCTCCTACCATCAGGTTGTCTGTCTCCTACCACCAGGTTGTCTGTCTCCTACCACCAGGTTGTCTGTCTCCTATCATCAGGTTGTCTGTTTCCTACCATCAGGTTGTCTGTCTCCTACCATCATGTTGTCTGTCTCCTACCATCAGGTTGTCTGTTTCCTACCATCATGTTGTCTGTCTCCTACCACCAGGTTGTCTGTTTTCTACCACCAGGTTGTCAGTCTCCTATCATCAGTTTGTCTGTCTCCTACCACCACCAGGTTGTCTGTTTCCTACCACCAGGTTGTCTGTCTCTTACCATCATGTTGTCTGTCTCCTATCATCAGGTTGTCTGTCTCCTACCACCAGGTTGTCTGTCTCCTACCATGATGGTGTCTGTCTCCTACCATCAGGTTGTCTGTCTCCTACCATGATGTTGTCTGTCTCCTACCATGATGTTGTCTGTCTCCTACCATCAGGTTGTCTGTCCCCTACCATGATGTTGTCTGTCTCCTACCATGATGTTGTCCGTCTCCTATCATCAGGTTGTCTGTCTCCTACCACCAGGTTGTCTGTCTCCTACCATGATGTTGTCCGTCTCCTATCATCAGGTTGTCTGTCTCCTACCACCAGGTTGTCTGTTTCCTACCATGATGTTGTCCATCTCCTATCATCAGGTTGTCTGTCTCCTACCACCAGGTTGTCTGTCTCCTACCACCAGGTTGTCTGTTTCCTACCATGATGTTGTCCATCTCCCATCATCAGGTTGTCTGTCTCCTACCACCAGGTTGTCTGTCTCCTACCACCAGGTTGTCTGTCTCCTACCACCAGGTTGTCTGTTTCCTACCATGATGTTGTCCATCTCCTATCATCAGGTTGTATGTCTCCTACCACCAGGTTGTCTGTCTCCTACCACCAGGTTGTCTGTTTCCTACCATGATGTTGTCCATCTCCTATCATCAGGTTGTCTGTCTCCTACCAACAGGTTGTCTGTCTCCTACCACCAGGTTGTCCATCTCCTACCATCAGGTTGTCTGTCTCCTACCACCAGGTTGTCTGTCTCCTACCATGATGGTGTCTGTCTCCTACCAACAGGTTGTCTGTCTCCTACCACCAGGTTGTCTGTCCCCTACCATGATGTTGTCTGTCTCCTACCATGATGTTGTCCATCTCCTATCATCAGGTTGTCTGTCTCCTACCACCAGGTTGTCTGTCTCCTACCATGTTGTTGTCTGTCTCCTACCATCAGGTTGTCTGTCTCCTACCACCAGGTTGTCTGTCTCCTACCACCAGGTTGTCTGTCTCCTACCACCAGGTTGTCTGTTTCCTACCATGATGTTGTCTGTCTCCTACCATCAAGTTGTCTGTCTCCTACCACCAGATTGTCTGTCTCCTACCACCAGGTTGTCTGTCTCCTACCACCAGGTTGTCTGTTTCCTACCATGATGTTGTCCATCTCCTATCATCAGGTTGTATGTCTCCTACCACCAGGTTGTCTGTCTCCTACCACCAGGTTGTCTGTTTCCTACCATGATGTTGTCCATCTCCTATCATCAGGTTGTCTGTCTCCTACCAACAGGTTGTCTGTCTCCTACCACCAGGTTGTCTGTTTCCTACCATGATGTTGTCCATCTCCTACCATCAGGTTGTCTGTCTCCTATCATCAGGTTGTCTGTCTCCTACCACCAGGTTGTCCATCTCCTACCATCAGGTTGTCTGTCTCCTACCACCAGGTTGTCTGTCTCCTACCATGATGGTGTCTGTCTCCTACCAACAGGTTGTCTGTCTCCTACCACCAGGTTGCCTCCCCCTACCATGATGTTGTCTGTCTCCTACCATGATGTTGTCCATCTCCTATCATCAGGTTGTCTGTCTCCTACCACCAGGTTGTCTGTCTCCTACCATGATGTTGTCCATCTCCTATCATCAGGTTGTCTGTCTCCTACCACCAGGTTGTCTGTCTCCTACCACCAGGTTGTCTGTCTCCTACCATGATGTTGTCTGTCTCCTACCATCAGGTTGTCTGTCTCCTACCACCAGGTTGTCTGTCTCCTACCACCAGGTTGTCTGTTTCCTACCATGATGTTGTCTGTCTCCTACCATCAAGTTGTCTGTCTCCTACCACCAGGTTGTCTGTCTCCTACCACCAGGTTGTCTGTCTCCTACCACTAGGTTGTCTGTTTCCTACCATGATGTTGTCCATCTCCTATCATCAGGTTGTCTGTCTCCTACCACCAGGTTGTCTGTCTCCTACCACCAGGTTGTCTGTTTCCTACCATGATGTTGTCCATCTCCCATCATCAGGTTGTCTGTCTCCTACCACCAGGTTGTCTGTCTCCTACCACCAGGTTGTCTGTCTCCTACCACCAGGTTGTCTGTTTCCTACCATGATGTTGTCCATCTCCTATCATCAGGTTGTATGTCTCCTACCACCAGGTTGTCTGTCTCCTACCACCAGGTTGTCTGTTTCCTACCATGATGTTGTCCATCTCCTATCATCAGGTTGTCTGTCTCCTACCAACAGGTTGTCTGTCTCCTACCACCAGGTTGTCTGTTTCCTACCATGATGTTGTCCATCTCCTACCATCAGGTTGTCTGTCTCCTATCATCAGGTTGTCTGTCTCCTACCACCAGGTTGTCCATCTCCTACCATCAGGTTGTCTGTCTCCTACCACCAGGTTGTCTGTCTCCTACCATGATGGTGTCTGTCTCCTACCAACAGGTTGTCTGTCTCCTACCACCAGGTTGTCTGTCCCCTACCATGATGTTGTCTGTCTCCTACCATGATGTTGTCCATCTCCTATCATCAGGTTGTCTGTCTCCTACCACCAGGTTGTCTGTCTCCTACCATGATGTTGTCCATCTCCTATCATCAGGTTGTCTGTCTCCTACCACCAGGTTGTCTGTCTCCTACCACCAGGTTGTCTGTCTCCTACCACCAGGTTGTCTGTCTCCTACCATGATGTTGTCTGTCTCCTACCATCAGGTTGTCTGTCTCCTACCACCAGGTTGTCTGTCTCCTACCACCAGGTTGTCTGTTTCCTACCATGATGTTGTCTGTCTCCTACCATCAAGTTGTCTGTCTCCTACCACCAGGTTGTCTGTCTCCTACCACCAGGTTGTCTGTCTCCTACCACTAGGTTGTCTGTTTCCTACCATGATGTTGTCCATCTCCTATCATCAGGTTGTCTGTCTCCTACCACCAGGTTGTCTGTCTCCTACCACCAGGTTGTCTGTTTCCTACCATGATGTTGTCCATCTCCCATCATCAGGTTTTCTGTCTCCTACCACCAGGTTGTCTGTCTCCTACCACCAGGTTGTCTGTTTCCTACCATGATGTTGTCCATCTCCTACCATCAGGTTGTCTGTCTCCTATCATCAGGTTGTCTGTCTCCTACCACCAGGTTGTCCATCTCCTACCACCAGGTTGTCTGTCTCCTACCACCAGGTTGTCTGTCTCCTACCATGATGGTGTCTGTCTCCTACCACCAGGTTGTCTGTATCCTACCACCAGGTTGTCTGTCTCCTACCACCAGGTTGTCTGTCTCCTACCATCAGGTTGTCTGTTTCCTACCATCAGGTTGTCTGTCTCCTACCACCAGGTTGTCTGTCTCCTACCACCAGGTTGTCTGTCTCCTACCATCAGGTTGTCTGTTTCCTACCACCAGGTTGTCTGTCTCCTACCATCAGGTTGTCTGTCTCCTACCACCAGGTTGTCTGTCTCCTACCACCAGGTTGTCTGTCTCCTATCATCAGGTTGTCTGTTTCCTACCATCAGGTTGTCTGTCTCCTACCATCATGTTGTCTGTCTCCTACCATCAGGTTGTCTGTTTCCTACCATCATGTTGTCTGTCTCCTACCACCACGTTGTCTGTTTTCTACCACCAGGTTGTCAGTCTCCTATCATCAGTTTGTCTGTCTCCTACCACCACCAGGTTGTCTGTTTCCTACCACCAGGTTGTCTGTCTCTTACCATCATGTTGTCTGTCTCCTATCATCAGGTTGTCTGTCTCCTACCACCAGGTTGTCTGTCTCCTACCATGATGGTGTCTGTCTCCTACCATCAGGTTGTCTGTCTCCTACCATGATGTTGTCTGTCTCCTACCATGATGTTGTCTGTCTCCTACCATCAGGTTGTCTGTCCCCTACCATGATGTTGTCTGTCTCCTACCATGATGTTGTCCGTCTCCTATCATCAGGTTGTCTGTCTCCTACCACCAGGTTGTCTGTCTCCTACCATGATGTTGTCTGTCTCCTATAATCAGGTTGTCTGTCTCCTACCATGATGTTGTCTGTCTCCTATCATCAGGTTGTCTGTCTCCTATCATGATGTTGTCTGTCTCCTACCACCAGGTTGTCTGTCTCCTACCACCAGGTTGTCTGTCTCCTACCATGATGGTGTCTGTCTCCTACCACCAGGTTGTCTGTCTCCTACCATGATGTTGTCTGTCTCCTACCATCGTGTTGTCTGTCTCCTACCACCAGGTTGTCTGTCTCCTACCACCATGTTGTCTGTCTCCTACCACCAGGTTGTCTGTTTCCTACCATGATGTTGTCCATCTCCTATCATCAGGTTGTCTGTCTCCTACCACCAGGTTGTCTGTCTCCTACTACCAGGTTGTCTGTTTCCTACCATGATGTTGTCCATCTCCTACCATCAGGTTGTCTGTCTCCTATCATCAGGTTGTCTGTCTCCTACCACCAGGTTGTCCATCTCCTACCACCAGGTTGTCTGTCTCCTACCACCAGGTTGTCTGTCTCCTACCATGATGGTGTCTGTCTCCTACCACCAGGTTGTCTGTCTCCTACCACAAGGTTGTCTGTCTCCTACCACCAGGTTGTCTGTCTCCTACCATCAGGTTGTCTGTTTCCTACCATCAGGTTGTCTGTCTCCTACCATCAGGTTGTCTGTCTCCTACCACCAGGTTGTCTGTCTCCTACCACCAGGTTGTCTGTCTCCTATCATCAGGTTGTCTGTTTCCTACCATCAGGTTGTCTGTCTCCCACCATCATGTTGTCTGTCTCCTACCATCAGGTTGTCTATATCTTACCATCAGGTTGTCTGTCTCCTTCCATCATGTTGTCTGTTTCCTACCATCAGGTTGTCTGTCTCCTACCATCAGGTTGTCTGTCTCCTACCACCAGGTTGTCTGTCTCCTACCATCATGTTGTCTGTCTCCTATCATCAGGTTGGCAGTCTCCTATCATCAGTTTGTCTGTCTCCTACCACCACCAGGTTGTCTGTTTCCTACCACCAGGTTGTCTGTCGTCTACCATCAGGTTGTCTGTCTCCTACCACCAGGTTGTCTGTCTCCTACCATGATGGTGTCTGTCTCCTACCACCAGGTTGTCTGTCTCCTACCATGATGTTGTCTGTCTCCTACCATCAGGTTGTCTGTCTCCTACCATGATGTTGTCTGTCTCCTACCATGATGGTGTCTGTCTCCTACCATGATGGTGTCTGTCTCCTACCATCAGGTTGTCTGTCTCCTACCATCAGGTTGTCTGTCTCCTACCACCAGGTTGTCTGTCTCCTACCACCAGGTTGTCTGTATCCTACCATGAGGTTGTCTGTCTCCTACCATCAAGTTGTCTGTCTCCTACCACCAGGTTGTCTGTCTCCTACCACCAGGTTGTCTGTCTCCTACCACTAGGTTGTCTGTTTCCTACCATGATGTTGTCCATCTCCTATCATCAGGTTGTCTGTCTCCTACCACCAGGTTGTCTGTCTCCTACCACCAGGTTGTCTGTTTCCTACCATGATGTTGTCCATCTCCCATCATCAGGTTTTCTGTCTCCTACCACCAGGTTGTCTGTCTCCTACCACCAGGTTGTCTGTTTCCTACCATGATGTTGTCCATCTCCTACCATCAGGTTGTCTGTCTCCTATCATCAGGTTGTCTGTCTCCTACCACCAGGTTGTCCATCTCCTACCACCAGGTTGTCTGTCTCCTACCACCAGGTTGTCTGTCTCCTACCATGATGGTGTCTGTCTCCTACCACCAGGTTGTCTGTCTCCTACCACCAGGTTGTCTGTCTCCTACCATCAGGTTGTCTGTTTCCTACCATCAGGTTGTCTGTCTCCTACCACCAGGTTGTCTGTCTCCTACCACCAGGTTGTCTGTCTCCTACCATCAGGTTGTCTGTTTCCTACCACCAGGTTGTCTGTCTCCTACCATCAGGTTGTCTGTCTCCTACCACCAGGTTGTCTGTCTCCTACCACCAGGTTGTCTGTCTCCTATCATCAGGTTGTCTGTTTCCTACCATCAGGTTGTCTGTCTCCTACCATCATGTTGTCTGTCTCCTACCATCAGGTTGTCTGTTTCCTACCAACATGTTGTCTGTCTCCTACCACCAGGTTGTCTGTTTTCTACCACCAGGTTGTCAGTCTCCTATCATCAGTTTGTCTGTCTCCTACCACCACCAGGTTGTCTGTTTCCTACCACCAGGTTGTCTGTCTCTTACCATCATGTTGTCTGTCTCCTATCATCAGGTTGTCTGTCTCCTACCACCAGGTTGTCTGTCTCCTACCATGATGGTGTCTGTCTCCTACCATCAGGTTGTCTGTCTCCTACCATGATGTTGTCTGTCTCCTACCATGATGTTGTCTGTCTCCTACCATCAGGTTGTCTGTCTCCTACCACCAGGTTGTCTGTCTCCTACCACCAGGTTGTCTGTCTCCTACCACTAGGTTGTCTGTTTCCTACCATGATGTTGTCCATCTCCTATCATCAGGTTGTCTGTCTCCTACCACCAGGTTGTCTGTCTCCTACCACCAGGTTGTCTGTTTCCTACCATGATGTTGTCCATCTCCCATCATCAGGTTTTCTGTCTCCTACCACCAGGTTGTCTGTCTCCTACCACCAGGTTGTCTGTTTCCTACCATGATGTTGTCCATCTCCTACCATCAGGTTGTCTGTCTCCTATCATCAGGTTGTCTGTCTCCTACCACCAGGTTGTCCATCTCCTACCACCAGGTTGTCTGTCTCCTACCACCAGGTTGTCTGTCTCCTACCATGATGGTGTCTGTCTCCTACCACCAGGTTGTCTGTATCCTACCACCAGGTTGTCTGTCTCCTACCACCAGGTTGTCTGTCTCCTACCATCAGGTTGTCTGTTTCCTACCATCAGGTTGTCTGTCTCCTACCACCAGGTTGTCTGTCTCCTACCACCAGGTTGTCTGTCTCCTACCATCAGGTTGTCTGTTTCCTACCACCAGGTTGTCTGTCTCCTACCATCAGGTTGTCTGTCTCCTACCACCAGGTTGTCTGTCTCCTACCACCAGGTTGTCTGTCTCCTATCATCAGGTTGTCTGTTTCCTACCATCAGGTTGTCTGTCTCCTACCATCATGTTGTCTGTCTCCTACCATCAGGTTGTCTGTTTCCTACCATCATGTTGTCTGTCTCCTACCACCAGGTTGTCTGTTTTCTACCACCAGGTTGTCAGTCTCCTATCATCAGTTTGTCTGTCTCCTACCACCACCAGGTTGTCTGTTTCCTACCACCAGGTTGTCTGTCTCTTACCATCATGTTGTCTGTCTCCTATCATCAGGTTGTCTGTCTCCTACCACCAGGTTGTCTGTCTCCTACCATGATGGTGTCTGTCTCCTACCATCAGGTTGTCTGTCTCCTACCATGATGTTGTCTGTCTCCTACCATGATGTTGTCTGTCTCCTACCATCAGGTTGTCTGTCCCCTACCATGATGTTGTCTGTCTCCTACCATGATGTTGTCCGTCTCCTATCATCAGGTTGTCTGTCTCCTACCACCAGGTTGTCTGTCTCCTACCATGATGTTGTCTGTCTCCTATAATCAGGTTGTCTGTCTCCTACCATGATGTTGTCTGTCTCCTATCATCAGGTTGTCTGTCTCCTATCATGATGTTGTCTGTCTCCTACCACCAGGTTGTCTGTCTCCTACCACCAGGTTGTCTGTCTCCTACCATGATGGTGTCTGTCTCCTACCACCAGGTTGTCTGTCTCCTACCATGATGTTGTCTGTCTCCTACCATCGTGTTGTCTGTCTCCTACCACCAGGTTGTCTGTCTCCTACCACCATGTTGTCTGTCTCCTACCACCAGGTTGTCTGTTTCCTACCATGATGTTGTCCATCTCCTATCATCAGGTTGTCTGTCTCCTACCACCAGGTTGTCTGTCTCCTACTACCAGGTTGTCTGTTTCCTACCATGATGTTGTCCATCTCCTACCATCAGGTTGTCTGTCTCCTATCATCAGGTTGTCTGTCTCCTACCACCAGGTTGTCCATCTCCTACCACCAGGTTGTCTGTCTCCTACCACCAGGTTGTCTGTCTCCTACCATGATGGTGTCTGTCTCCTACCACCAGGTTGTCTGTCTCCTACCACAAGGTTGTCTGTCTCCTACCACCAGGTTGTCTGTCTCCTACCATCAGGTTGTCTGTTTCCTACCATCAGGTTGTCTGTCTCCTACCATCAGGTTGTCTGTCTCCTACCACCAGGTTGTCTGTCTCCTACCACCAGGTTGTCTGTCTCCTATCATCAGGTTGTCTGTTTCCTACCATCAGGTTGTCTGTCTCCCACCATCATGTTGTCTGTCTCCTACCATCAGGTTGTCTATATCTTACCATCAGGTTGTCTGTCTCCTTCCATCATGTTGTCTGTTTCCTACCATCAGGTTGTCTGTCTCCTACCATCAGGTTGTCTGTCTCCTACCACCAGGTTGTCTGTCTCCTACCATCATGTTGTCTGTCTCCTATCATCAGGTTGGCAGTCTCCTATCATCAGTTTGTCTGTCTCCTACCACCACCAGGTTGTCTGTTTCCTACCACCAGGTTGTCTGTCGTCTACCATCAGGTTGTCTGTCTCCTACCACCAGGTTGTCTGTCTCCTACCATGATGGTGTCTGTCTCCTACCACCAGGTTGTCTGTCTCCTACCATGATGTTGTCTGTCTCCTACCATCAGGTTGTCTGTCTCCTACCATGATGTTGTCTGTCTCCTACCATGATGGTGTCTGTCTCCTACCATGATGGTGTCTGTCTCCTACCATCAGGTTGTCTGTCTCCTACCATCAGGTTGTCTGTCTCCTACCACCAGGTTGTCTGTCTCCTACCACCAGGTTGTCTGTTTCCTACCATGATGTTGTCTGTCTCCTACCATCAAGTTGTCTGTCTCCTACCACCAGGTTGTCTGTCTCCTACCACCAGGTTGTCTGTCTCCTACCACTAGGTTGTCTGTTTCCTACCATGATGTTGTCCATCTCCTATCATCAGGTTGTCTGTCTCCTACCACCAGGTTGTCTGTCTCCTACCACCAGGTTGTCTGTTTCCTACCATGATGTTGTCCATCTCCCATCATCAGGTTTTCTGTCTCCTATCATCAGGTTGTCTGTCTCCTACCACCAGGTTGTCTGTTTCCTACCATGATGTTGTCCATCTCCTACCATCAGGTTGTCTGTCTCCTATCATCAGGTTGTCTGTCTCCTACCACCAGGTTGTCCATCTCCTACCACCAGGTTGTCTGTCTCCTACCACCAGGTTGTCTGTCTCCTACCATGATGGTGTCTGTCTCCTACCACCAGGTTGTCTGTCTCCTACCACCATGTTGTCTGTCTCCTACCATCAGGTTGTCTGTTTCCTACCATCAGGTTGTCTGTCTCCTACCACCAGGTTGTCTGTCTCCTACCACCAGGTTGTCTGTCTCCTACCATCAGGTTGTCTGTTTCCTACCACCAGGTTGTCTGTCTCCTACCATCAGGTTGTCTGTTTCCTACCACCAGGTTGTCTGTCTCCTACCACCAGGTTGTCTGTCTCCTATCATCAGGTTGTCTGTTTCCTACCATCAGGTTGTCTGTCTCCTACCATCATGTTGTCTGTCTCCTACCATCAGGTTGTCTGTTTCCTACCATCATGTTGTCTGTCTCCTACCACCAGGTTGTCTGTTTTCTACCACCAGGTTGTCAGTCTCCTATCATCAGTTTGTCTGTCTCCTACCACCACCAGGTTGTCTGTTTCCTACCACCAGGTTGTCTGTCTCTTACCATCATGTTGTCTGTCTCCTATCATCAGGTTGTCTGTCTCCTACCACCAGGTTGTCTGTCTCCTACCATGATGGTGTCTGTCTCCTACCATCAGGTTGTCTGTCTCCTACCATGATGTTGTCTGTCTCCTACCATGATGTTGTCTGTCTCCTACCATCAGGTTGTCTGTTCCCTACCATGATGTTGTCTGTCTCCTACCATGATGTTGTCCGTCTCCTATCATCAGGTTGTCTGTCTCCTACCACCAGGTTGTCTGGCTCCTACCATGATGTTGTCTGTCTCCTATCATCAGGTTGTCTGTCTCCTACCATGATGTTGTCTGTCTCCTATCATCAGGTTGTCTGTCTCCTATCATGATGTTGTCTGTCTCCTACCACCAGGTTGTCTGTCTCCTACCACCAGGTTGTCTGTCTCCTACCATGATGGTGTCTGTCTCCTACCACCAGGTTGTCTGTCTCCTACCATGATGTTGTCTGTCTCCTACCATCGTGTTGTCTGTCTCCTACCACCAGGTTGTCTGTCTCCTACCACCAGGTTGTCTGTCTCCTACCACCAGGTTGTCTGTTTCCTACCATGATGTTGTCCATCTCTTATCATCAGGTTGTCTTTCTCCTACCACCAGGTTGTCTGTCTCCTACTACCAGGTTGTCTGTTTCCTACCATGATGTTGTCCATCTCCTACCATCAGGTTGTCTGTCTCCTATCATCAGGTTGTCTGTCTCCTACCACCAGGTTGTCCATCTCCTACCACCAGGTTGTCTGTCTCCTACCATGATGGTGTCTGTCTCCTACCACCAGGTTGTCTGTCTCCTACCACCAGGTTGTCTGTCTCCTACCACCAGGTTGTCTGTCTCCTACCATCAGGTTGTCTGTTTCCTACCATCAGGTTGTCTGTCTCCTACCATCAGGTTGTCTGTCTCCTACCACCAGGTTGTCTGTCTCCTACCACCAGGTTGTCTGTCTCCTATCATCAGGTTGTCTATATCTTACCATCAGGTTGTCTGTCTCCTTCCATCATGTTGTCTGTTTCCTACCATCAGGTTGTCTGTCTCCTACCATCAGGTTGTCTGTCTCCTACCACCAGGTTGTCTGTCTCCTACCATCATGTTGTCTGTCTCCTATCATCAGGTTGGCAGTCTCCTATCATCAGTTTGTCTGTCTCCTACCACCACCAGGTTGTCTGTTTCCTACCACCAGGTTGTCTGTCGCCTACCATCAGGTTGTCTGTCTCCTACCACCAGGTTGTCTGTCTCCTACCATGATGGTGTCTGTCTCCTACCACCAGGTTGTCTGTCTCCTACCATGATGTTGTCTGTCTCCTACCATCAGGTTGTCTGTCTCCTACCATGATGTTGTCTGTCTCCTACCATGATGGTGTCTGTCTCCTACCATGATGGTGTCTGTCTCCTACCATCAGGTTGTCTGTCTCCTACCACCAGGTTGTCTGTCTCCTACCATGATGGTGTCTGTCTCCTACCACCAGGTTGTCTGTCTCCTACCATGATGTTGTCTGTCTCCTACCATCAGGTTGTCTGTCTCCTACCATGATGTTGTCTGTCTCCTACCATGATGGTGTCTGTCTCCTACCATGATGGTGTCTGTCTCCTATCATCAGGTTGTCTGTCTCCTACCATCAAGTTGTCTGTCTCCTACCATGATGTTGTCTGTCTCCTACCATCAGGTTGTCTGTCCCCTACCATGATGTTGTCTGTCTCCTACCATGATGTTGTCCATCTCCTATCATCAGGTTGTCTGTCTCCTACCACCAGGTTGTCTGTCTCCTACCATGATGTTGTCCATCTCCTATCATCAGGTTGTCTGTCTCCTACCACCAGATTGTCTGTCTCCTACCACCAGGTTGTCTGTCTCCTACCACCAGGTTGTCTGTCTCCTACCATGTTGTTGTCTGTCTCCTACCATCAGGTTGTCTGTCTCCTACCACCAGGTTGTCTGTCTCCTACCACCAGGTTGTCTGTCTCCTACCACCAGGTTGTCTGTTTCCTACCATGATGTTGTCTGTCTCCTACCATCAGGTTGTCTGTCTCCTACCACCAGGTTGTCTGTCTCCTACCACCAGGTTGTCTGTCTCCTACCACCAGGTTGTCTGTTTCCTACCATGATGTTGTCCATCTCCTATCATCAGGTTGTATGTCTCCTACCACCAGGTTGTCTGTCTCCTACCACCAGGTTGTCTGTTTCCTACCATGATGTTGTCCATCTCCTATCATCAGGTTGTCTGTCTCCTACCAACAGGTTGTCTGTCTCCTACCACCAGGTTGTCTGTTTCCTACCATGATGTTGTCCATCTCCTACCATCAGGTTGTCTGTCTCCTATCATCAGGTTGTCTGTCTCCTACCACCAGGTTGTCCATCTCCTACCATCAGGTTGTCTGTCTCCTACCACCAGGTTGTCTGTCTCCTACCATGATGGTGTCTGTCTCCTACCAACAGGTTGTCTGTCTCCTACCACCAGGTTGTCTGTCCCCTACCATGATGTTGTCTGTCTCCTACCATGATGTTGTCCATCTCCTATCATCAGGTTGTCTGTCTCCTACCACCAGGTTGTCTGTCTCCTACCATGATGTTGTCCATCTCCTATCATCAGGTTGTCTGTCTCCTACCACCAGGTTGTCTGTCTCCTACCACCAGGTTGTCTGTCTCCTACCACCAGGTTGTCTGTCTCCTACCATGATGTTGTCTGTCTCCTACCATCAGGTTGTCTGTCTCCTACCACCAGGTTGTCTGTCTCCTACCACCAGGTTGTCTGTTTCCTACCATGATGTTGTCTGTCTCCTACCATCAAGTTGTCTGTCTCCTACCACCAGGTTGTCTGTCTCCTACCACCAGGTTGTCTGTCTCCTACCACTAGGTTGTCTGTTTCCTACCATGATGTTGTCCATCTCCTATCATCAGGTTGTCTGTCTCCTACCACCAGGTTGTCTGTCTCCTACCACCAGGTTGTCTGTTTCCTACCATGATGTTGTCCATCTCCCATCATCAGGTTGTCTGTCTCCTACCACCAGGTTGTCTGTCTCCTACCACCAGGTTGTCTGTCTCCTACCACCAGGTTGTCTGTTTCCTACCATGATGTTGTCCATCTCCTATCATCAGGTTGTATGTCTCCTACCACCAGGTTGTCTGTCTCCTACCACCAGGTTGTCTGTTTCCTACCATGATGTTGTCCATCTCCTATCATCAGGTTGTCTGTCTCCTACCAACAGGTTGTCTGTCTCCTACCACCAGGTTGTCTGTTTCCTACCATGATGTTGTCCATCTCCTACCATCAGGTTGTCTGTCTCCTATCATCAGGTTGTCTGTCTCCTACCACCAGGTGTCCATCTCCTACCATCAGGTTGTCTGTCTCCTACCACCAGGTTGTCTGTCTCCTACCATGATGGTGTCTGTCTCCTACCATGAGGTTGTCTGTCTCCTACCACCAGGTTGTCTGTCCCCTACCATGATGTTGTCTGTCTCCTACCATGATGTTGTCCATCTCCTATCATCAGGTTGTCTGTCTCCTACCACCAGGTTGTCTGTCTCCTACCATGTTGTTGTCTGTCTCCTACCATCAGGTTGTCTGTCTCCTACCACCAGGTTGTCTGTCTCCTACCACCAGGTTGTCTGTCTCCTACCACCAGGTTGTCTGTTTCCTACCATGATGTTGTCTGTCTCCTACCATCAGGTTGTCTGTCTCCTACCACCAGGTTGTCTGTCTCCTACCACCAGGTTGTCTGTCTCCTACCACCAGGTTGTCTGTTTCCTACCATGATGTTGTCCATCTCCTATCATCAGGTTGTATGTCTCCTACCACCAGGTTGTCTGTCTCCTACCACCAGGTTGTCTGTTTCCTACCATGATGTTGTCCATCTCCTATCATCAGGTTGTCTGTCTCCTACCAACAGGTTGTCTGTCTCCTACCACCAGGTTGTCTGTTTCCTACCATGATGTTGTCCATCTCCTACCATCAGGTTGTCTGTCTCCTATCATCAGGTTGTCTGTCTCCTACCACCAGGTTGTCCATCTCCTACCATCAGGTTGTCTGTCTCCTACCACCAGGTTGTCTGTCTCCTACCATGATGGTGTCTGTCTCCTACCAACAGGTTGTCTGTCTCCTACCACCAGGTTGTCTGTCCCCTACCATGATGTTGTCTGTCTCCTACCATGATGTTGTCCATCTCCTATCATCAGGTTGTCTGTCTCCTACCACCAGGTTGTCTGTCTCCTACCATGATGTTGTCCATCTCCTATCATCAGGTTGTCTGTCTCCTACCACCAGGTTGTCTGTCTCCTACCACCAGGTTGTCTGTCTCCTACCACCAGGTTGTCTGTCTCCTACCATGATGTTGTCTGTCTCCTACCATCAGGTTGTCTGTCTCCTACCACCAGGTTGTCTGTCTCCTACCACCAGGTTGTCTGTTTCCTACCATGATGTTGTCTGTCTCCTACCATCAAGTTGTCTGTCTCCTACCACCAGGTTGTCTGTCTCCTACCACCAGGTTGTCTGTCTCCTACCACTAGGTTGTCTGTTTCCTACCATGATGTTGTCCATCTCCTATCATCAGGTTGTCTGTCTCCTACCACCAGGTTGTCTGTCTCCTACCACCAGGTTGTCTGTTTCCTACCATGATGTTGTCCATCTCCAATCATCAGGGTGTCTGTCTCCTACCACCAGGGTGTCTGTCTCCTACCACCAGGTTGTCTGTCTCCTACCACCAGGTTGTCTGTTTCCTACCATGATGTTGTCCATCTCCTATCATCAGGTTGTATGTCTCCTACCACCAGGTTGTCTGTCTCCTACCACCAGGTTGTCTGTTTCCTACCATGATGTTGTCCATCTCCTATCATCAGGTTGTCTGTCTCCTACCAACAGGTTGTCTGTCTCCTACCACCAGGTTGTCTGTTTCCTACCATGATGTTGTCCATCTCCTACCATCAGGTTGTCTGTCTCCTATCATCAGGTTGTCTGTCTCCTACCACCAGGTTGTCCATCTCCTACCACCAGGTTGTCTGTCTCCTACCACCAGGTTGTCTGTCTCCTACCATGATGGTGTCTGTCTCCTACCAACAGGTTGTCTGTCTCCTACCACCAGGTTGTCTGTCCCCTACCATGATGTTGTCTGTCTCCTACCATGATGTTGTCCATCTCCTATCATCAGGTTGTCTGTCTCCTACCACCAGGTTGTCTGTCTCCTACCATGATGTTGTCCATCTCCTATCATCAGGTTGTCTGTCTCCTACCACCAGGTTGTCTGTCTCCTACCACCAGGTTGTCTGTCTCCTACCACCAGGTTGTCTGTCTCCTACCATGATGTTGTCTGTCTCCTACCATCAGGTTGTCTGTCTCCTACCACCAGGTTGTCTGTCTCCTACCACCAGGTTGTCTGTTTCCTACCATGATGTTGTCTGTCTCCTACCATCAAGTTGTCTGTCTCCTACCACCAGGTTGTCTGTCTCCTACCACCAGGTTGTCTGTCTCCTACCACCAGGTTGTCTGTTTCCTACCATGATGTTGTCCATCTCCTATCATCAGGTTGTCTGTCTCCTACCACCAGGTTGTCTGTCTCCTACCACCAGGTTGTCTGTTTCCTACCATGATGTTGTCCATCTCCCATCATCAGGTTTTCTGTCTCCTACCACCAGGTTGTCTGTCTCCTACCACCAGGTTGTCTGTTTCCTACCATGATGTTGTCCCTCTCCTACCATCAGGTTGTCTGTCTCCTATCATCAGGTTGTCTGTCTCCTACCACCAGGTTGTCCATCTCCTACCACCAGGTTGTCTGTCTCCTACCACCAGGTTGTCTGTCTCCTACCATGATGGTGTCTGTCTCCTACCACCAGGTTGTCTGTCTCCTACCACCAGGTTGTCTGTCTCCTACCACCAGGTTGTCTGTCTCCTACCATCAGGTTGTCTGTTTCCTACCATCAGGTTGTCTGTCTCCTACCACCAGGTTGTCTGTCTCCTACCACCAGGTTGTCTGTCTCCTACCATCAGGTTGTCTGTTTCCTACCACCAGGTTGTCTGTCTCCTACCATCAGGTTGTCTGTCTCCTACCACCAGGTTGTCTGTCTCCTACCACCAGGTTGTCTGTCTCCTATCATCAGGTTGTCTGTTTCCTACCATCAGGTTGTCTGTCTCCTACCATCATGTTGTCTGTCTCCTACCATCAGGTTGTCTGTTTCCTACCATCATGTTGTCTGTCTCCTACCACCAGGTTGTCTGTTTTCTACCACCAGGTTGTCAGTCTCCTATCATCAGTGTGTCTGTCTCCTACCACCACCAGGTTGTCTGTTTCCTACCATCAGGTTGTCTGTCTCTTACCATCATGTTGTCTGTCTCCTTTCATCAGGTTGTCTGTCTCCTACCACCAGGTTGTCTGTCTCCTACCATGATGGTGTCTGTCTCCTACCATCAGGTTGTCTGTCTCCTACCATGATGTTGTCTGTCTCCTACCATCAGGTTGTCTGTCTCCTACCATGATGTTGTCTGTCTCCTATCATCAGGTTGTCTGTCTCCTACCATGATGTTGTCTGTCTCCTATCATCAGGTTGTCTGTCTCCTATCATGATGTTGTCTGTCTCCTACCACCAGGTTGTCTGTCTCCTACCACCAGGTTGTCTGTCTCCTACCATGATGGTGTCTGTCTCCTACCACCAGGTTGTCTGTCTCCTACCATGATGTTGTCTGTCTCCTACCATCGTGTTGTCTGTCTCCAACCACCAGGTTGTCTGTCTCCTACCACCAGGTTGTCTGTCTCCTACCACCAGGTTGTCTGTTTCCTACCATGATGTTGTCCATCTCCTATCATCAGGTTGTCTGTCTCCTACCACCAGGTTGTCTGTCTCCTACTACCAGGTTGTCTGTTTCCTACCATGATGTTGTCCATCTCCTACCATCAGGTTGTCTGTCTCCTATCATCAGGTTGTCTGTCTCCTACCACCAGGTTGTCCATCTCCTACCACCAGGTTGTCTGTCTCCTACCACCAGGTTGTCTGTCTCCTACCACCAGGTTGTCTGTCTCCTACCACCAGGTTGTCTGTCTCCTACCATCAGGTTGTCTGTTTCCTACCATCAGGTTGTCTGTCTCCTACCACCAGGTTGTCTGTCTCCTACCACCAGGTTGTCTGTCTCCTACCATCAGGTTGTCTGTTTCCTACCACCAGGTTGTCTGTCTCCTACCATCAGGTTGTCTGTCTCCTACCACCAGGTTGTCTGTCTCCTACCACCAGGTTGTCTGTATCCTATTATCAGGTTGTCTGTTTCCTACCATCAGGTTGTCTGTCTCCTACCATCATGTTGTCTGTCTCCTACCATCAGGTTGTCTGTTTCCTACCATCATGTTGTCTGTCTCCTACCACCAGGTTGTCTGTTTTCTACCACCAGGTTGTCAGTCTCCTATCATCAGTTTGTCTGTCTCCTACCACCACCAGGTTGTCTGTTTCCTACCACCAGGTTGTCTGTCTCTTACCATCATGTTGTCTGTCTCCTATCATCAGGTTGTCTGTCTCCTACCACCAGGTTGTCTGTCTCCTACCATGATGGTGTCTGTCTCCTACCATCAGGTTGTCTGTCTCCTACCATGATGTTGTCTGTCTCCTACCATCAGGTTGTCTGTCCCCTACCATGATGTTGTCTGTCTCCTACCATGATGTTGTCCGTCTCCTATCATCAGGTTGTCTGTCTCCTACCACCAGGTTGTCTGTCTCCTACCTACCACCAGGTGTCAATCTCCTACCACCAGGTTGTCTGTCTCCTATGTTGTCTGTCTCCTATTGTCTGTCTCCTACCACCAGGTTGTCTGTCATCAGGTTGTCTGTCTCCTACCATCAGGTTGTCTGTCTCCTACCACCAGGTTGTCTGTCTCCTACCATTGACAGGTTGTCTGTCTCCTACCACCAGGATGGCTGTCTCCTACCACCAGGTTGTCTGGCTCCTACCACCAGGATGGCTGTCTCTTATCATCAGGTTGTCTGTTTCCTACCACCAGGTTGTCTGTCTCCTATCATCAGGTTGTCTGTTTCCTACCATCAGGTTGTCTGTCTCCTACCATCATGTTGTCTGTCTCCTACCACCAGGGTTGTCTGTCTCCTACCATGATGTTGTCCAGGTTGTCTGTCTCCTATCCATGTCTGTCTCCTACCATGTTGTCTGTCTCCTACCACCAGGTTGTCTGTCTCCTACCATCAGGTTGTCTGTCTCCTACCACCAGGTTGTCTGTCTCCTATGATGTTGTCTGTCTCCTCCTTGTCTGTCTCACCAGGTTGTCTGTCTCCTCCCACCAGGTTGTCTGTCTCCTACCACCAGGTTGTCTGTCTCCTACCACCAGGTTGTCTGTCTCCTACCATGATGTTGTCTGTCTCCTATCATCAGGTTGTCTGTCTCCTACCATGATGTTGTCTGTCTCCTACCACCAGGTTGTCTGTATCCTACCATGATGTTGTCCGTCTCCTATCATCAGGTTGTCTGTTTCCTACCATCAGGTTGTCTGTCTCCTACCACCAGGTTGTCTGTCTCCTATCATCAGGTTGTCTGTCTCCTATCATCAGGTTGTCTGTCTCCTACCACCAGGTTGTCTGTCTCCTATCATCAGGTTGTCTGTCTCCTATCATCAGGTTGTCTGTCTCCTACCACCAGGTTGTCTGTCTCCTATCATCAGGTTGTCTGTCTCCTATCATCAGGTTGTCTGTCTCCTACCACCAGGTTGTCTGTCTCCTACCATCAGGTTGTCTGTTTCCTATCATAAGGTTGTCTGTCTCCTACCACCAGGTTGTCTGTCTCCTACCACCAGGATGGCTGTCTCCTACCACCAGGTTGTCTGTCTCCTACCACCAGGTTGTCTGTCTCTTATCATCAGGTTGTCTGTTTCCTACCATCAGGTTGTCTGTCTCCTACCACCAGGTTGTCTGTTTCCTACCACCAGGTTGTCTGTCTCTTATCATCAGGTTGTCTGTTTCCTACCATCAGGTTGTCTGTCTCCTACCACCAGGTTGTCTGTTTCCTACCACCAGGTTGTCTGTCTTCTACCACCAGGTTGTCTGTCTCCTACCACCAGGATGTCTGTCTCCTACCACCAGGTTGTCTGTCTCCTACCATCAGGATGTCTGTCTCCTATCATCAGGTTGTCTGTTTCCTATCATCAGGTTGTCTGTTTCCTACCATCAGGTTGTCTGTTTCCTATCATCATGTTGTCTGTCTCCTACCACCAGGTTGTCTGTCTCCTACCATCAGGATGTCTCCTATCATCAGGATGTCTGTCTCCTATCATCAGGTTGTCTGTTTCCTACCATCAGGTTGTCTGTTTCCTATCATCATGTTGTCTGTCTCCTACCACCAGGTTGTCTGTCTCCTATCATCAGGTTGTCTGTCTCCTACCATCAGGTTGTCTGTCTCTTATCATCAGGTTGTCTGGACATCAGATATCACAGACGAGAGAGAGAGTTTGTGTCGGTCTCTACTTTTATCTGGGGTGAAAAGAAAATGCATGGGCTCTCCTCTACCTTTTAGAAATAGGATTTAAAATCCACAAGACACTTAAGGATTCTGAGCTTAAATCAGTTATAGTGCTGATGTAATTTAGGAACCTGGGAGTCAAATGTGAGATATCTCTATTTTTGTAAACAAATGTTTCATTTTGGAGTTAGAAGGTTGGTCGCAACATGGCAAATCTTTGTGGAAATCTGTTACAGCTAAAGTCGACTACAAAATCCACAATGCAATGCTCTCTCTATGGGCTGGCTTGTTAGTTAGCTAGCCAGCTAGCAAACGTAGCTACACACAATAATACCAAAGACAATATCAGCATGTAGTAGCTAGTTAGCTGCAAATTGGCCTAAACAAACTGCACTATCAACCTGCAGATTGATGTGCCTCACAGAGTGGAGCCTAACATTTGCAACTGCAGATATACATTTTGAGGCGATGGGAAACATTGCCCATTCTACGTCAATGGGCCGCCCGGTGTATTTTAGGCAATTCTGGGACAAGGAGCGCTCCCCTTCAAGGAGGGAATGGGAGTCTATTGGGCGTCAGCTCAAAAACCCAACATCAGCACGAAATCCATCAACAAGAAATACAACATTACAAATATTTTCCGCAATATGAGATTATTAACTTGCTATCTGTAGTATCGTATAGCTTTGGAATCGTAACATTACGTACTTTTGAGGAAAATAGGCACGTTTCTCGACGTATAACCTGACTTTGAGAAGGGATTGCGTGATGATTAGCTTAGCAACCGTGTGACGCAGCATGACAACGTGAACGTGATTGGCCGACAGCCTGCTGGATGGGGCGTTATACCTTCCTCCATTCATTGGATTCTTATCTCCTTTCTGTAATATCTCTGACAATGGCACCATGCAATGCAGCCTGGACTAAAGAGAGACAAATGGGAACAATGTACTAGACCCTATGTTAAAGAAAACATTTCTTGAGGTAGGAATATCACAAAAATATGATCAATGGCTCATTCAAGAGAAGACAACCTATTGCGTTATGACATCGACCGGTATTGTATTCTGACATGTATGATAGATGCTTTAACTATCTAAAACTCGTATTCCTATACACTTCCAATGTAATGAGAGAGACTTTATCACAGTGCTACGTTATACCGGCCGGATCTCTGCCTGCTTGAACGCCAATAACTCAGATACACATGAAAACATGAAATGACCCAGGGAATCGATATAACATCACTCAGATACACATGAAAACATTAAATGACCCAGGGAATCGATATAACATCACTCAGAGATGCACAGAAACAACATAACATTCAAAATGGGTGAACATTTCCTTTAAGGGATGTATTTACAGTAAGCAGAGTTTTAGGAGTTACTCTGATAGAATCATGCTTTGCCTGCTGCATTCTACAGCAGGTGCTGTATACTGTAAGTCCGTTTCTGGCTGCTCCGGTATATTTTGTGTGCGACAGCAGATTTTGTGATAATATTCATGTCTGGAGTGATATCTATGGCCATATGTTTGCCATGCCATACAATCCAGTACATTATCATATAGCCACGTTGCTAAGCAACTCCCGTGTTCTTGCCTATCCCAGTTGCATATCTGTACAAAATGTATTAAATACCACAAATTCAGGGATTATCATCTCACCGAGTCAGTAAAATAGTTTATGGGTTTTACAGTCCAACAGTAGCAACTCATCGTCTCACCTAAATCCGATAGTGGATAAACTGAAATCTGTTTCTCTGTTGTCAGATTGGATTATTTGTGAGATTACTTCAACACACTTCTTTATTTTTTTTTTACAGAATATTATTTTTGCCATATTTTACAGAACATTATTTTTGCCATATTTTACAGAATATTATTTTTGCCATATTTTACAGAATATTATTTTTGCCATATTTTACAGAATATTATTTTTGCCATATTTTACAGAATATTATTTTTGCCATATTTTACAGAATATTATTTTTGCCATATTTTACAGAATATTATTTTTGCCATATTTTACAGAACATTATTTTTGCCATATTTTACAGAACATCTATATGGATATTTTTTACTGGCCCTTCTTTGAGAGCTGACTGAGGAAACAAGTAGGACGAGTTGTTAGGAAGAGGTCACATAGGTTCCAAAACTGGTGACCATTTTACCTGCAGACTGGAGAGGAGCAGTATGAGTAAGGGAGAGACTGTGGTACTCCCTTGTGCCCACCCTCCTCTGTGCCAGGCTGGTCGTAGCATGGGCATGGCACTTTGTTTACATACACGCTGGGTGGCACTTCCTGGATCCGCCTGCCATCGATGCCTTCTTCACAGTCGTCCTTTTCTTAGGTCTACGCATACACTCCATACACTCCACATGGACACAAGTCTTTTCCAAAAGCAGTGTCCTCTCTTCTATGTAGGCTCCTCTTGCAACGGTGGGTTTTTCAGCTAAAGATTATTTGTGATTTGTTCAGGTTAATCTCTTTAAAACTGCCTGGTAGAAATGGAGCCTGCTTCTCTCCTGTTTAGGATCTGAGTTTCACTTCTTTTAGTTGTGGTTGATATTCTGAAGGTAAATCTTTCCTTAAAACTTCAATGTTTTGGGCGTTAAAGGTGGTATTCTCTTGATTGACAGGTGTTTTGTTACGATAGCCAGTCACTTCTTCGTTTCTTTGAGGCTTTCAACGGCAATCCTTTTCCAGATGTGATCAGTCTAGTAATGCTCTCTACATCTCTCCTAGTTTTAGTATTTCATAAAGTTGTCCTTTGTCCAAAATCAAGTGAGTTCGTAAAGTTGTCCTCTGATCTAGATCACGTGAGTTAGTAAAGTTGTCCTCTGTCCCTCAGGTGTATAGTTAAGTTATCATCGGCTTCTTTGTATTTGATAAAGACCGTCTCCTGCGGGGGATCCGTTGTCTGTACTCCCTGGTGACCTGAAAGCGACAGAGCGTCTGTGGCTCCTCACCCATCAGCCTGCCCCCCCCCCTTCTCCGCCCGGCATTCTCCCAGCCAATCAAGATAAGACAAGGGAGAGCTATTTTAACTTTGTAGTCCAGGAGGGGAACGCACACACTGACGTGAATGAATGCATGCAAACTCAAACACCTATGCCCACACAAACATCCATACACACACGAACACATTAGTGGTAACGCGTGCAATGCTGATCCATGTATGGGGCTACAGGTTCAGTGACAGTTTTATGTGGGTGGTTAACTCACAGGAAGAGGGCCTCATCAACAGTATTTGACACTAATGGGATCCCTGTGTGGTCCAATGGATCTATAAACGCACTGCAGGAGCTGCAGTGGCCATGTCCAAACACACAGGATAGATTAGCAGCCAAGGTAACATGTGGTGCTACTGTTGGCACAGACGGTGCAGACAAAATGATACAACATATTGAATCAAATCAACTTTGTCCAAATTGTATTACTTTGTATGTTTAACAAAAAAATATGTAGGACTTTATATACAAATGTGTTACAAAATCTATTAACTAGCCTGGTAATATTGTTGCAATTGCTAAGTCTAGGGGTCTTAGGCCTAGTTAACTGGTCTGTCACCTGATTGGATGTGTGCATCAATATGAGAAGTAAGCTTATGCAACCTGGTGTTGACTGCATGTAGCCTTTCCAGGAGACAGCCACCTTACCTTTTTTCAGGGCCAGCTCTGTCTCTCTTGACCTCGTGGTCGGCCAGCACAAACTGATTATTGCTGTTCAATTGTACTGCTGGCATGAGTTACTTTATGTGGCATAGAGTTCCATGTAGTCATGGCTCTATGTACTGCAGTACTGTGCACCTCCCATATACTTTTCTGTACTTGGGGACTGTGAAGAGACCTCTGGTGACATGTCTTGTGGGGTATGTATGGGTATCTGAGCTGTGTGCCAGTAGTTCAAACAGACAGCTTGGTGCATTCAACATGTCACTTGGTGCATTCAACCTCTCACAAATACAAGTAGTGATGAAGTCAATCTCTCCTCCACTTTGAGCCAGGAGAGATTGACATGCATATTATTAATGTTAGCTCTCTGTGTATATCCAAGGGCCAGCCGTGCTGCCCTGTTCTGAGCCAATTTCAATTTTCCTAAGTCCCTCTTTGCGGCACCTGACCACACGACTGAACAGCAGTCCAGGTGAGACAAAACTAGGGCCTGTAGGACCTGCCTTGTTGAAAGCGCTGTTAAGAATGCAGAGCAGCTCTTTATTTTAGACAGACTTCTCCTCATGTTAGCTACTGTTGTATCAATATGTTTTGACCATGGCAGTTTATATTCCATGGTTACTCCAAGCAGTTTAGCCTCCTCAACTTGCTCAATTTCCACATTATTCATTAAGATTTAGGTTAGGTTTGGGGTTCAGTGAATTATTTTTCCCAAATCAAATGCTTTTAGTTTTTTTGCTTTTAATATTTAGGACTAACTTATTCCTTGCCGCCCATTCTGAGACTAACTGCAGTTCTTTGCACCTCGCCAACAGCCAATAAAATTGCAGGGCGCCAAATTCAAAACAACAGAAATCTCATAATTAAAATTCCTCAAACATACAAGTATTATATACCATTTTAAAGATAAACTTCTCGTTAATCCAGCCACAGTGTCTGATTTCAAAAAGTCTTTACGGCGAAAGCACACCTTGCGATTATGTTAGGTCAGCACCTAACCACAGAAAACATACAGCCATTTTCCAAAGAAGGAGAGGTGTCACAAAAGTCAGAAATAGCGTTATGAATATTCACTTACCTTTGATGATCTTCATCGGAATGCACTCCCAGGAATCCCAGTTCCACAATAAATGTTTGTTTTGTTCGATAAAGTCCATCATTTATGGCCAAATACCTCCTTTTTTGTTTGCGCATTTAGCCCAGTAATCCAAATGCACAATGTGCGATCACTTAGTTCAGACGAAAAGTCAAAAAAGTTATATTACAGTTCGTAGAAACATGTCAAACGATGTTTAGAATCAATCGTTAGGATGCTTTTATCATATATCTTCTAACATGTTTCAACCGGACAAATCCTTTCTCTTTAGAAATTAAAAGGAATGCAGCTCGCTCTCAAGGCCGCGTGCCTGATTTAGCTCATGGCATTATGCCAGACCTCTTACTCAAACAGCTCTTATTCGCTCCCCCTTCATAATAGAAGCCCGAAACAAGGTTCTAAAGACTGTTGACATCTAGTGGAATCCTTAGGAAGTGCAATATGACCCCGTAGACACTGTATATTGGATAGGCAAAGACTTGAAAACCTACAAACCTCAGATTTCCCACTTCCTGGTTGGATTTCTTCTCGAGGTTTTTGCCTGCCATATGAGTTCTGTTATACTCACAGACATCATTCAAACAGTTTTAGAAACTTCAGAGTGTATTCTATCCACATCTAGTAATTATATGCATATTCTAGCTTTTGGGCCTGAGTAGCAGGCAGTTTACTCTGGGCACCATATTTATCCAAGCTACTCAATACTGCCCCCCAGTCCCAAAGAAGTTAAGTGTTGCTGTCATTTCAGTCGCTGTGGTAGCTGACGTGTATAGTGTTGAGTCATCCACATACATAGACACTGGATTTACTGAAAGCCTGTGGCATGTCGTTAGTAAAGTTGCTCTTACCTTGCTAATTACCATAGACTTAAGTTATTGACGTAACCTACCAGCTAGATCAATTAACATAGTTTTTTCCTCGATTGTAATATTAAACGGTGGTCACAAACTCACACTTAGCTAATGTTGTTTATAGCTTTAAAATTAGTATCCTATACCTCAAGTATTTGGTGATGGTAGTTTTCTAGCCAAGTAACTGTCTTTCAATTTTCTTCTTATTTCAGAGAAAGCATATACACCATCTTAAGAAGTATAGAGAACTGGCGGCAAACACACTGAAGAGAAAACTCCCCTCCACCATCAAGCAGAGCACATTACTGAAGACAGTGTCTCAAAAATCCATCGACAAAGCTGTGGTGAAGTATGTGATCCAAGGGCTCCAACCATTCGCTGTTGTAGAACAAGAACCATTCAGAGAGTTTTTCCAGGATCTGCAGCCTAACTCAAAGATCTTATCAAGGCCCACACTGCGCTCCAGGATTGATGAAGCCTCCAAGGAATGAAGAAGCAGGTGACTGAGGCCATGAGAGGAGTTGACCACATCAGTGAATCTTACAAAAAAAGTGTCCCGTTCAACATTCAGCAAGTGTGAACCATTTTGGAACTAATGTGGAAGATCCACAATTGCAGCCGATACGGTTGAAGATGCTTGCGACCTCCAGATTCTGCGCCTGAATGCTACAAGGTTGAACTCCTGGTTCATGGCTGTAGAAGGATTGTCAAAGACAAAGAGAGTTCTGTGCACAAACTTTGAGGTTCCAATGTGACTAAGGATTATGGAGTATTTTGTCATAATTTAAGGTCTTGAATGTTGTCTAAATCTGTTGCAGTGTTTCCTGACTCTTTGCTTGGGGACTAGTAACTGTTTCACATGTTGTAGCCATAGACTATCATTGATCAATTTAGTCAACTACTCATCCAGCCATTGATTACTGTAGTTAAATCAGGTGAAATGGTTAGTGGTCCCCTTTGTATAGGGTTAGGAAACACAGTATTATTATATATATATGTTTTTTTTCATAGGATCAATCCAGCTGAACTCGCCTTCCTCACAGAGTATGCTGCCACCATGAGCCCAGTCGCAAAGGCCATAAACAACCTGTAGGCTGAAACCAATGTCCAGATGGGGTGGCTACTTCCAACTATCAACCTGCTGATCACAAAACTTGACTGAATAAAGTTGTCCCTGAATTACTGTAAGCCTCTGGTGGATGCGTTACAACTGGGACTGAAGAATCGCTTCAGCCACGTGTTTCACGACCCTGAGCTGATCGCAGCTTCTCTCCAAATTCAAAACTATGTGGACAAAGGATGAATCCACCATCAGAATGGGCAAGACAAAGTGTTTAATTAACAGTATTTTATTATTCGTAAACAACTGTGTATAGTGCACATTTTGACACTTCATAGATTTGAGAACCACCCATTTAAACTACATTCCTGACTTTGTGGTTCAGGTCCAATGGGTAACCTACTTAGCCCTGTTGCTTGGATGGGGGATGGATTAATGTAGGCTCACAACTGCATGATGTCTATTATCATCTTACTTGTATTTCAGGAATGGACTACATCAAGGACCACCTGGAAGAACCCTTGCTGCAGCTAGGTGATGGCACCAGTTCATCAGATCAGGAGGACTTCTTCTCTGCCATGAAAACGTCTCAAGCACAAGAAAGCTCCAAACAGCTGGACGGATACCTGGCCTGTTCAGCGGATCATATGGAGTTACTCAAGTCCTTCCCGGCAGTCTGTAAGCTGTGCTCTGGGGTTAAACACAGTCTTACCTGCATCAGCTGTCTGTGAAAGGCTGTTCAGCTTTGCAGGACTTGTTTCTAGACCCTGTAGAACAAGGCTGGCTTCCACAAACTTTGAAAACCAGCTTTTACTGAAGATTAACCATAAATTCTTCAACTTCAAGTAATGACAGCTTAACGCTAGCAAGCCCAAGGACACTGATGCCTAATGCATTTTGTTAATTTATGTTTCAAATTCACATGTTATATGTGTCCTTGTTACAAAGGCATGACCTGACACCCTGATTTCTAGTACAGTTCCATCAGTAGTGGTCCTCATATTCCAACAGTGAGGTTGTGTGTATAGGGTTGTATTATAGGATGTCGTTTCTAAATCAAAGTGACTGTGATTGTAAGTGCTTACATTTACTGGCTATATTCCTTCAGTTTTAAGGCATAATTCTATTTTGTCTATAAGAGATGTATTTTGAAGTGTTACCCATTTGAGAATCCACTTTTTTCTTCTTGCATCCGTGAGACCTTTCAGAAAAGCTAAAACCGAGTTAAAGGTCTGGCTGTTTAGCTTTTTGGTTTTATGGCTCTTACGTTTCATACTTTTACTTTTGATACTTAAATACATCCACCACTGATTAAAATAAGGAATTTACTATTAACATTTACTTTTACTTTTTACTTTTACTCAAGTTTGATTGAGTACTTTTTATACCATTGTACTTAAGTACATTTAAAACCAGATACTTTTAGACTTTTACTCAAGTAGTATTTTACTTGGTGAATTTCACTTAAACTTAAGTAATTTTCTATTAAGGAATCTTTTCCACCTGTGCTGTACTGTTTGTAACTACCCTTGTAAGTTGATTGATATCCTGAACCAGGTTGCAGGGTCTAGTTACAGGTTGAAGCTTTCTCTTGAGTGGGCAGCCTGCTGAAAGCCAGTCAATATTTAAATCATCCAGAAAATATACCTCTCTATTGACATCAATTACACTATTAAGGATTTCATACATGCTATCCAGATACTGACTGTTAGCACTTGATGGTCTACAGCAGCTTCCCACCAGAATGGGCTTTAAGTGAGGCAGGTGAACCTGTAGCCATATTACTTCAACAGTATTTAACATGAGATCATCTCTGATCTTTACAGGAATGTGGTTCGGAATATAAACCGCAACACCTCCCTCGTTGGCATTTCTGTCTTTTCTGTAGATGTTATAACCTTGTATTGCTACCACTGTATCATCAAAGGTATTATCTAAGTGAGTTTCAGAGAATATGAATGTCATCTGTTACTAGCAAATTATTGATTTCATGAACCTTGTTTCTTAAAACCTCTTTGGGCTAGGTGGGGCGCTTATGACCCACCTCGACAACATCCGATGAAATTGCAGAGTGCGAAATTCAAAATACAAAAATCTTAATATTAAACAATCATGAACATACAAGTGTCCTACATCATTTAAAAGCTTACCTTCTTGTTAATCAAACCGCGTTGTCAGATTTCAAAAATGATTTTTCGTCGAAAGCATACCATGCGATTATCTGAAGACAGCACCCCGCATACACCAGCATTGAAAACATTTTCCAAACCAGTAGAGGTATCACAAAAATCAGAAATAGCGATAAAATAAATCACTTACCTTTGAAGATCTTCCTCTGTTTGCAATCCCAAGGGTCCCAGCTACACAACAAATGGTTGTTTTGTTCGATAAAGTCCTTTTTTATATCCCAAAAAAGTCAGTTTATTTGGCGCATTTGATTCAGTAATCCACCCGTTCCACTCGTTCAACATGCAGACAAAGGATTCTGAAAAGTTACCAATACATTCTGTCCAAACAAGTCAAACAACGTTTCTAATCAATCCTCAGGTACCCTAATATGTAAATAAACAATACAATTTAAGACGGAATTTAGGTTGTTCAATACCAGAGATAAATAACGAGGTGCGCGCCCTCATCCACACGTGCGCCCTAATCCACGTGCGCCACAAGACTAGAGTCAAAACGAGAGCCACCTTGAAAAACTACAAATACTAATTATTTTTTCAAAAAATAAGCCTGAAACCCTTTCTAAAGACTGTTGACATCTAGTGGAAGCTATAGGAACTGCAATCTGGGAGGAATTCCTTTGAATATCCCATTGACAAGCATTTGAATGGACTGTGACCTAAAAACAAATTCCGGATGGATTCTCCTCTGGCCTTTGCCTGCCATATCAGTTCTGTTATACTCACAGACATTATTCTAACAGTTTTAGAAACGGAGTGTTTTCTATCCAATGCTACCAATTATATGCATATCCTTGCTTCTGGGCCTGAGTAACAGGCAGTTTACTTTGGGCACGTCAGTCATCTGAACTTCCAAATACTGCCCCCTAGCCTTAAGCTACATGTGTTAACACGGGCTATTTTTTACATTGTGTCTTACAACGCCCCTACGATAATGTACATTTGCTAAAGCATTATGACAACTCAGTGACACAATGGTAGGGATTAAATTAGTTGGATTTGGGTCATTGATAAATAATTGTCTTAACGCAGTCTTATTATGCTGTGAAAGGATCAGGGAACACAAATGATTTTGGTGGATCCTATCCTCCTTATAATAGGAGCTTTGTTTCCAGAAGGTATCCATCAACTGGAGTAATTGTATTTTAATTACAGGGTGATCTAGTGCTGTGATAAACTGGGCAGATTTGACAGTGAATCCATCCCAGTGACTCTATGGTATAGGGGTTATGATGACAAAGGAATTATGGCTCCACTGTGACCAGTCACACAATACATTTGTGACTTTGAAATATACTAAACATACAACACATTTTTGGCTCCTACACTTGGCTCCTTAAACATGGCTGTATAAAGTCCAGATGTAGTCACATGTCAGCATTATCTTAACTAACAATGAACAGTGTAAGGGAGTTTACAAGACAATGAAAATATATAGAGAAATTATCTAAACGTGATAAAAGCAATTTCACGGAGACATGGCCTTAGGGTAGCCCTGGTATTGCTACCTCATGCCAAGGATGATCTCTGTGTGTATATGTATGTACAGTACCAGTCAAAAGTTTGGACACACCTACTCATTCAAGGGTTTTTATTTGTACTATTTTCTACATTGTAGAATAATAGTGAAGACATCAAAACTATGAAATAACACGTGGAATCATGTAGTAACCAAAAAAAGTGTTAAATCAAAATCTATTTAATATTTTTGATTCTTCAAAGTAGCCACCCTTCGCCTTGATGACAGCTTTGCACAGTCTTGGCATTCTCTCAACCAGCTTCACCTGGAATGCTTTTCCAGTAGTCTTGAAGGAGTTCCCACATATGCTGGGCACTTGTTGGCTGCTTTTCCTTCACTCTGCTGTCCAACTCATCCCAAACCATCTCAATTGGGTTGAGGTCGGGTAATTGTGTAGGCCAGGTCATCTGATGCAGCACTCCATCACCCTCCTTCTTGGTCAAATAGCCCTTACACAGCCTGGAGGTGTGTTGGGTCATTGTCTTGTTGAAACACAAATGATAGTCCCACTAAGCTCAAACCAGATGGGATGTCGTATCGCTGCAGAATGCTGTGGTAGCCATGATGGTTAAGCGTGTCTTGAATTCTAAATAAATCACTGACAGTGTCACCAGTAAAGCACCATCACACCTCCTCCTCCATGCTTGGGGAGGCAGGTAGCCTACTGGTGAGAGTGTTGGACTAGTAACTGAAAGGTTACAAGATTAAATCCCTGAGCTGACAAGGTATAAATCTGTTGTTCTGTCCCTGAACAAGGCACAGATACCTAATAAAAAAGTAGGGGCATGGATCAGAAAACAAGCCAGAATCTGCTGTGACCACCATTTTCCTCATGCAGCGCGACATATCTCCTTCGCATAGAGTTGATCAGGCTGTTGATTGTGGCCTGTTGTCCCACTCCTCTTCAATGGCTTTGCGATGTTGCTGGATATAGGTGGGAACTGGAACACGCTGTCATACACATCTATCCAGAGCATTCCAAACTCAATGGGTGACATGTCTGGTGAGTATGCAGGTCATGGAAGAACTGGGACATTTTCAGCCTCCAGGAATTGTGTACAGATCCTTGCAACATGGGGCTGTGCATTATCATGTTGAAACATGAGGTGATGGCGGCGGATGAATGGCATGACAATGGGCCTCAGGATCTTGTCAAGGTATCTCTGTGCATTCAAATTGCCATCAATAAAATGCAATTGTGTTCGTTTACCTTAGCTTATGTCTGCCCGTACCATAACCCCACCGCCACCATGGAGCACTCTGTTCACAACGTTGACATCAGCAAAAAGCTCGCCCACACGACGCCATAAGGTGCACAAGGTCTCTGTAATGATCATGCTGTTTAATCAGCTTCTTGATATGCCAAACCTGTCAGAGGGATGGATCATCTTGGCAAAGGAGAAATGCTTACAGCCTTGAGTCTTTTTGGGTATGGCGCTATAAACTTGGCACACCTATATTTGGTGAGTACCTTCCATTCTTCTCTGCAGATCCTTTCAAGCTCTGTCAGGTTGTATGAGGAGCATTGCTGCACAGCTATTTTCAGGTCTCTCCAGAGATATTTGATCAGGTTCACGTCCAGGCTGGGCCACAAAAGGACATGCAGAGAATTGTCCTGAAGCAACTCCTGAGTTGTCTTGGCTATGGGCTTAGAGTTGTCCTGTTGGAACCTTCGCCCCAATCTGAGGTCCTGTGCGCTCTGGAGCAGGTTTTCATCTAGGATCTCTCTGTACTTTGCTCAGTTCATGTTTGTTTCGATCCTGACTAGTCTCCCAGTCTGTGCCGCTGAAAAACATCCCCATCACCATGCTTCACCGTAGGGATGGTGCCAGGTTTCCTCCAGACTTGGCATTCAGACCAGAGAATCTTGTTTCTCATGGTCTGAGAGTCTTTAAGTGCCTTTTGAAAATTCCAAGCGGGCTGTCATGTGCCTTTTACTGAGGAGTGGCTTCTGTCTGGCTACTCTACCATAAAGGCCTGATTGGTGGAGTGCTGCAGAGATGGTTGTCCTTCTGGATGGTTCTTCCATCTCCACAAAGGACCTCTAAAGCTCTGTCAGAGTGACCATCGTGTTCTTGGTCACTTCCCTGACCAAAGCCCTTCTCCCCGATTGCTCAGTTTGGCCGGGGCGGCCAGCTCTAGGAAGAGTCTTGGTGGTTCCAAACTTCTTCCATGTAAGAATGATGGAGGCCACTGTTTTCTTGAGGACTTTCAATGCTGCAGAATGTTTTTGTCACCCTTCCCCAGATCTGTGGCTCGACACAATCCTGTCTTGGAGCTCTATGGACAATTCATTTGACCTCATAGCTTGGTTTTTGCAATGACATGTGCTGTCAACCTTATATAGACAGGTGTGTTTCTTTCCAAATCATGTCCAATCAATTGAATTTACCACAGGTGGCCTCCAATCAAGTTGTAGAAAACTCAAGGATGATCAATGGAAACAAGATGCTGAATACTTATGTAAATAAGGTATTTCTATTTTTCATTTTTAATACATTTACAAAAATGTCTAAAAACCTATTTTTGCTTTGTCGTTATGGGGTATTGGGGTGTAACTAACAACATGAATACTTACTTTCCGAAGGCACTGTAGAGATGAAGATAGTGAATCTGATTTAATCAAAGAGTTGACAATGGAGTCATAGTCTGCTGCTTTCTGTCTATCATAGCCCATGATTAATACCACCTTCATTCTGTAATCAAACCTGTATTGCTGATAGCTGAGAAAATGCCTCTTCAAAGGAAGCTTAAAGCCTGTGGACATCAGCAGAAACTTACTGTACAGGATTCTTTAAAGGCCCAGTGCAGTCAAAATTGTATCATATTGTAGAACAGCTGATGAAACTAACACTGTAAAAGTGTGAAAAAATGTATCAGTGTTACACAATATATACAAAAGTTTGTAGACACCCATTCAAATGAGAGGATTCGGCTATTTCAGCCACACCCGTTGCTGACAGGTGTAGAAAATTGAGCCGACATCCATGAAATCTCCATAGACAAGCATATGCAGTAGAATGGCTCATACTGAAAATCTCGTTGACTTTCAATGTTGCACCATTGTAGCATGCCACTGTTACGGCTCTCGTTTGATGAATGACCAGACCAAGGTGCAGCGTGGTAGGCGTACATCGTTCTTTTAATTGATGACACCAAAAGCAAAATAACAACAACAAAAACTAAAGAGCACAGTTCTGTAAGGCAAAATAAACAATACAGAAAACAAAATCCCACAAAACCCAAAAGGAAAATCACAACTTATATATGATCCCCAATCAGAGACAACGATAGACAGCTGCCTCTGATTCGGAACCATACTCAGCCAAAAACACAAAGAAATAGAAAACATCGATTTTCCCACCCGAGTCCCTCCCTGACCTAACCAAACATAGAGAATAATAAGGATCTCTAAGGTCAGTGCGTGACAGCCACCTTTCCAACAAGACAATTCGTAAAATGTCTTCCCTGCTAGAGCTGCCCCGGTCAACTGTAAGTGCTGTTATTGTTAAGTGGAAACGTCTCAGCCGTGAAAAATCGTATGTCCTCAGTTGCAACACCCACTACACAGTTCCAAACTGCCTCTGGAAGCAACTGTTTATTAGGAGCTTAATTGAAATGGGTTTCCTTTGCTCAGCAGCCGCACAAAAGCCTAAGATCACCATGCGCAATACCAAGCATCGGCTGGAGTGGTGTAAAGCACGCCACCATTGGACTCTGGAGCAGTGGAAATGCGTTCTCTGGAGTGATAAATCACGCTTCACCATCTGCCAGTCTGACGGACTAATCTGGGTTTTGAGGATACCAGGAGAACGCGACCTGCCCCAATGCATGGTGCCAACTGTAAAGTTTGGTGGAGGAGGAATAATGGTCTGGGGCTGTTTTTCATGGTTCGAGCTAGGCCTCTTAGTTCCAGTGAAGTGAAATCTTCACGCTTCAGCGTACAATTACATTCTAGACCATTCTGTGCTTCCAACTTTGTGGCAACAGTTTGGGGAAGGCCCTTTCCTGTTTCAACATGACAATGCCCCCATGCACAAAGCGAGGTCCATACAGAAATGGTTTGTCGAGATCAGCCCTGACCTCAACCCCATCGAACACCTTTGGGATAAATTGGAACACCGACTGCGAGCCAGGTCTAATCACCCAACATCAGTGCCCAACCTCACTAATGCTCTTGTGGCTGAATGGAAGAAATTCCCCGCAGCAATTTTCCATCATTTTGTGAAAATCCCTCACAGAAGAGTGGAGGCTGCTATAGCAGCAATGTGGTGAACAACTCCATATTAATGCTCATGTTTTTTGAATAAGAGCAGGTCATGTAGTGTATACGACTATATCCAGTGACGGTGTGCTGTGAAAGACTCACATTTTGCCTGGTGTCCATTGAAAATGGTTAACTAAATCAGTCAGTGGATTTTCTCAGGGACCTCCAGCTGTTCCAGAGGTAGCTCACTAGATTCAACTTGTCAATTAACACAATAGTAGCACTTGTGGAATTTTAGCAATGTAATATTGCTGACCAGAATAAAAAAAAAACTTTATAGTTCTTCAAAATCATCTACAAAGAACGTTTTAGTTTAGAAATTCTCCATAAGAGTTCTATAAAGAATCATGAAAAAGGGTTCTATATAGCCCCAAAAAAGGGTTGTAACCATAGTGGAGCACTTTTATTTGCTGCTACTGTATATAGAACCTGTTTTAATGGTTCTTTCTAGAATCTTAGGAAAGAGGTTCTCTATATTGCCATACTTTTTTTGGTATTTATTTTTATTTATTAAGGATCCCCTTTAGTTGCTGCCAAGCAACAACTACTCTTCCTGGAGTCCACACACATGAAGACACTTACATTACATATAAAACAACATATTAAATAGTACATCCTACTGTTACATTATTACACCACTACATATCTACAATACAAAATATATAATACCACGATACAACAATATTACAATGTACGTGTTGTAGAGTGTGTGTGCTAGTGTGTGTGCAGATGCGTGTGTTTGTGTGTATCGCTTCATAATTCCTGCTGTTCCATAAGGTATGTTATGATCTGTTTTTAAAAATCTGATTCTACTGCTTGCATCAGTTACCTGATGTGAAATAGTAGTACTGTGCTCCTCCCATAGTCTGTTCTGGATTTGGGGACTGTGAAGATACCTCTGGTGGCATGTCTTGTGTAGTATGTATGGGTGTCTGAGCTGTGTGCTAGTAGTTTAAACAGACAGCTCGGTGCATTCAGCATGTCAACACTTCTTACAAAAACAAGTAGAGATGATGTCCATCTCTCCTCCACTTTGAGCCATGAGAGCTCAAAGATCTCTGTGCACATTTAAGGGGCAGCCACGCTGCCCTGTTCTGAGCCAATTGTAATTTTCCGAGGTCATTCTTTGTGGCACCTGACCACACAACTGAACAGTTGTCCAGGTGCGACAAACCTAGAGCCTGTAGGACCTCCTGTAGGACCTGTTGACAGTGTTGTTTATGGTATGTCAGGCATGCTTATTAGTAACTGGAATTAGACATTTCCAAATGTGTCAAGTGCAGCATCTGATTGCTCCTCATTACACACCACAGACCAGCAAATATTCTTTACATCGTCAACACAGGAATCACTACCCAACATATTGTATGATCTCTTATACAGAATATTAGGCCCTTGGAACTTTGGTTTTCCAAGATATGCTGGGATCACTACATCCAATGGATTTGGATACTGCTTTAAAGGACATTTCTGCAACATTAGTAAAGATGTGACCAATACATGTTGATGATTTCATTCCTGTGATGTTTATAACTAGCCTGGTAGGTTGATTGATAACCTGAACCAGGTTGCAGGCAATGATTACAGTTTGAAGCTTTTTCTTCAGTGGGCAGCTTGATGAAAGCCAGACAATATTTAAATCACCCATAAAATATAGCTCTCTGTTGATATCACATACATTCCAGGTTCTAATTTAGAACCTTATGAGTATGGTTCTTTAAAAAATCTTTTAAAAAAGGGTTCTATATAGCACCAATAAGGGTTCCACTAATGTTACAAGCTAAATAACCGCTATATGGTACAATTTAGAACCATTGTTTTAGTGTGTTCTGATGAGCCTTTTATTAACCAGATCACAGTTCACACACAGCAGCTTATAATGGCAGACAGTCAGTGGGGAGTGTCTGCATAGTTTCACTCATTTAATGAAAGCTATTACAGTTATGATCTATCTGGGTTTGTTTCCTGTTAGCTTGGCTTTGGTTCTACCAGCATTTCATCTTAGCCAACTAGTAGCAATTAACGGTGAACTTGGCCTGACCTGTGAAGATGGCAGTATTTAGTTTGTTGGGTTTTTTATTACATTTGTGCATGATTGAATCACTGTACCATTCTCTCTCTCCCTGTCATGTGAAAAAACAAATACAAACAAAACATTCCACTTTGTTGTTTCGTGTCGTACAGCGGGTCTGGAGTAGATTTCAAATGCATTCCCATGACCTCTTGAGGTCAAGATATACTTTTGACGAAATCAGTAGACACAGAGCAGACGATACAAGGGTAAAATAGATGAAAGTACTCTTCCTAAGTTCTTCCCCAAGTCTCTTTCAAAGTATGTCCTTTTTTTTGTCTCTCACTTTTCAGCTCAAAGTATTTTTCCGCTGATTTATAGTCAAAACTCCAAAGTGGCGTGGTAGAAATGTCTTACAGCAGGGCCCTTTCAACAGCAAAGACCCATCTATGCCAAACAACGGTCTGCTGCTAGCATTCAGCACAATTGAGTTACTAAAAGAATTGAGGGAGTGCGCTAAATGATAAATGCATTTTCAGAGAAAGCTGTGCTCTTGTTTGACATGGCAGCAACACTGTGAAAACTGATTTCCAAAACCCTTCTGCTTCAGGGAGGATCCAATATGGGTTAGCGGTATTGGATTTTTGCTTCTTCAAACAAGGGGAATGATGAAACGAGACAGGCAGGCATTTGCTTTGTGACATTTTCTTTGTGCATCACAAGCAAATCTATAGTTTAAAAATGTCCTGGTCGCAGATTGGTCATAGAGGCATTCTGTACTTTGGAAGAAACATATAACACAGATAAAGACAATCACATAGATCCCATTTGTTTGTGATAAATGAAAGACAATGATTCACAACAGTGGAGGCTTCTGAGTGGATAACGGTTCATAATAATGGCTGTAACAGAGCGAATGCACTCCAGTCATTACCACGAGCCCGTCCTCCCCAATTAAGGTGCCACCAACCTCCTGTGACTGACAGAGATAGTGCAGATTTTAGTTGCTATCGCAACATTTTACAACAACGATACAATACAAAGGATGAAAACAAATGATAAAGAGTCATTCAAAAAAGTGTTTAAAAATATACTCATTATGCACAAATCTAAATGTTTCTACATGTATGAATGGTGTTATAATTTGTACTGTAGACCTACATTTGACATCAAACCTCAAAGTTAAAGCTCTCTGGGTGCCAACACAAACAAGCATAAAACCATTAAAAAATATATATAATTAAAAAAAATCAGAAATATAGTTATAAATGGGTAGGAAAGTGTTTAGTTCTCAGGACAGGTGCTATGTGGGATGTTAAACAGTTTGCTGGGCGGATACATAAACTGTTTGGTTCATTCTTTCATTCTGTCTTGTTTGGGCTTGATGCTTTGATCAATTTTTAGGTGAAAATGTATAAACACTTCCTGGTAAAAAGTCAGCAGGAAGTGTGGCGTGAGAAAGACAGAGCAGGGGATTTATATGTTGTGTGTGTGTGTGTTGTTTACATTCTTCCCCAGGCAGAGAGTAATGGCAGGGCCCCCAGGGGATGGCTGATGAGCGCAGCGACTCATAGCAGGAAAAACAAACACACATACACACACACAGAGAGAGGGAGAGGGAGTGGGAGTTCACAGTCAGTCCACTGAAACATCACACTCTACTTGAACAGAGCTTTGCTCTGAGGCATCAAAGCCAGAGGAACTGAATAATATTAAGAAATCCTATAGATGGAAGGAAAGTAGTGTGGAAATCTACCAAAAAAACAAATTAGGCAACCACAAATTCCATCCCTAATAGATACTTTCCTGGACAAAATGTTTCACTGTAATAGTAAACTTGGCAGTAGAAAACCTAAATAGTATATTTAACCTCTCAGCTTCCCTATCAAATCTAAAAATGTCAAGCAGACAATCTGAGGGAATGAACAACAATGGCAAATGGTTTGATGAAGAATGCAAAAACCTAAGAAAGAAATTGAGAATGCTATCCAACCAAAAACAAAGAGACCCAGAAAACCTGAACCTACACCTTCATTATGCCGAATCACTAAACAATACAGAAATATACTACGGAAAAGAAGGAAATGCACATCCAAAAACAGCTCAATGTAACTGAAAAATCCATGGAATCTAACCACTTCTGGGAAAATTTTAAAACTCTAAACAAACAACAACACTAAGAGTTATCTATCCAAAACGGAGATGTATGGATAAACCACTTCTCCAATCTAGTTGGCTCTATAACAAAGAAAAAACAACAAAGAAAGTGTACATGATCAAATACAAATCTTAGAATCAACTATCAGAACCCACTGGATTCTCCAACTACATTGAATGAACTACAGGACAAAATACTAACCCTCCAACCCAAAAACACATGTAGGTTTGATGGTATCCTAAATTCAATTATAAAATATACAGACGACAAATTCCAATTGGCTATACTTAAACTCTTTAGCATCATCCTCAGCTCTGGCATATTTCCCAATATTTGGAACCAAGGACTGACCACCCCAATCCACAAAAGTGAAGACAAATTTGACCCCAATAACTTCAGTGGGATATGCGTCAACAGCCACCTTGGGGAAATCCTATACATTATCCTTAACAGCAGAGTCATCCATTTCCTCAGCGATAACACTGTACTGAGCAAATGTCAAATTGGCTTTTTACCAAATTACTGTACGACAGACCACGTATTCACCCTACAAACCCAAATTGGCAAAAAAACAAACCAAAACAAAGGCAAAGTATTCTCATGCTTTGTTGATTACATGACTAATAATAATGGGAATTGATGGGAAATGATGTAAATATATCACTAGCCACTTTAAACAATGCTACCTTATATAATGTTACTTACCCTACATTATTCATCTCATATGCATACGTATATACTGTACTCTATATCATCGACTGTATCCTTATGTAATACATGTATCACTAGCCACTTTAAACTATGCCACTTTGTTTACATACTCATCTCATTTGTACATACTGTACTCGATACCATCTACTGTATCTTGCCTATGCTGCTCTGTACCATCACTCATTCATATATCCTTATGTACATATTCTTTATCCCCTTACACTGTGTACAAGACAGTAGTTTTGGAATTGTTAGTTAGATTACTTGTTATTACTGCATTGTCGGAACTAGAAGCACAAGCATTTCGCTACACTCGCATTAACATCTGCTAACCATGTGTATGTGACAAATAAAATTTGATTTGATTTGATTTGACTTTCGACTCCAAGCTTTCGACACAAGGGCAAATTGATGGAAAGTGGAGTTGGGGTTAAAACATACAAGGTTATAAAATCCATGTACACAAACAACAAGTGTGCAGTTAGAATTGGCAAGAAACACACATTTCATTCCACAGGACTGGGGGTGAGACAGGGATACAGCTTAAGCCCTACCCTTTTCAACATATATATCAATGAATTGGTAAGGGCACTAGAACAGTCTGCAGCACCCGGCCTCACCCTAATAGAATCTGAAGTTAAATGTCTACTGTTTGCTGAGCACTAAAGCACACAAATAACTATACATACCTCTGCCTCAACATCAGCACCACATGTAACTTCCACAAAGCTGTGAACGATCTGAGAGACAAGGCAAGAAGTGCCTTCTATGCCAACAAGAAGAACATCAAATTTGACATACGAATTAGGATCTGGCTAAAAATACTTGAATCAGTTATAGAACCCAATGCCCTTTATGATTGTGGGGTCTGGGCTCCGCTCACCAATCAAGAATTCACTAAATGGGACAAACACAAAATTGAGATTCTGCATGAAGAATTCCCGCAAAACACCAGTCTCAACATTGAAGAGACGATTCAGGGGTGCTGCCTTCTAGGCAGAGTTCCTCTGTCCATTGTCTGTGTTTTTTTGCCCATCTTAATCTTTTATTTTTATTGGCCAGTCTGACATGTGGATTTTTCTTTGCAACTCTGCCTAGAAGGCCAGCATTCCGGAGTCGCCTCTTCACTGTTGACGATAAGACTGGTGTTTTGCAGGTGCACCGGGGCCTCACACTCCTCTTTATATTCTGGTTAGAGCCAGTTTGCGCTGTTCTGTGAAGGAAGTAGTACACAGCGTTGAACGAGATCTTCTGTTTCTTGGCAATTTATCGCATGGAATAGCCTTCATTTCTCAGAACAAGAATAGACTGATGAGTTTCGGAAGAAAGTCCTTTGTTTCTGTCCATTTTGAGCCTGTAATCGAACCCACAAATGCTGATGCTCCAGATATTCAACTAGTCTAAAGAAGGCCAGTTTTATTGCTTCTTTCATCAGGACAAAAATGTTCAGCTGTGCTAACATAATTGCAAAAGGGTTTTCTAATGATCAATTAACCTTCTAAAATGATAAACTTGGATTAGCTAACACAACGTGTCATTGGAACACAGGAGTGATGTTTGCTGATAATGGGCCTCCGTACGTACGCCTATGTAGATATTCCATATAAAGTCTGCCATTCCCAGCTACAATAGTAATTTACAACATTAACAATGTCTACACTGCATGTCTGATCAATATGTTATTTTAATGGACAAAAAATGCGCTTTTCTTTAAAAAAAACAGGACATTTCTAATCGACCCCAAACTTTTGAACGATAAGTTCAAATGCTTCACAAAAGCTCTGAACCTTTCTATTTTCATAGTTTCTACAGATTGTAAATTAAAGATAAACATTTTTGCTAAAAGTATTTTTATATTATTGATATATCAACTATGACTTTTCAAATCACCCAGTATTGCTATCTGCAGCGTTCTAGGTAAATGTTGCAATTCTTCAGCCATTCCTGGACCTGTGACCAAAAACAAGCTACGTATGGACAATACCAAAAAAAATGATCTAATGACTCTGCCTCCTCGAAGCAATATCTGCAGAACTGGGAAGATTGTATCCCTTATATATATAACACAATTTTGTTTAATAATTAAAATGGAAAAATTCAGCTTTTGAATCCGGCGTCATTGTGTGTGTCAATTCATAAACCATGTGCTATGGAATCGGTACATCGAATATCTCTTCCCAACTATTTTGCAATCTATATGGCTAAGCTGTAAATGTTTTGGTCCTTAAATGAAACTGGTGTATATTTCTATCTATTACAATTTTCTTTAGCCAATTTTGGTCTTTAATGCATGGCCGACAGACAAGTTCCTTACTTTTTCCCCCTTCCACTTGCCTCTTCCATTTTTTCCGCAATGCTGCAATTAGTTGGTTGTAATTTTGGGTAGAGCAGACATTTCCATATATTTGTATAATAATCAAGTTTATTCAATACAGACCTTGGAGATGACAGACTACATAATCAGAGTCATCAGAGTTATTTCTAGACAGTCCTAGTTTTCCAGTGTCCATACTGAGACATTAGCTAGGGAATAGGGCCACACTGACATAACACAAACTCGAAAAGCTCCAAACAAGATGCTTTTCTTTCTTTCTGCGTGTGGTGCTTTCACTTCCTCCCCCCTCTACTAACATCGTATGATGAAGGAAAAATCCAACCCAATGGGCCAATAGGGCTATTTATTCGTGTTTTTTTGTCCCACCGGGTTATTGTGATGTCATAACGAGACAGTGACACTGGACTCACCTCTCTAACTCCCCTTAAACTGATACTGTCTCCCTGGCCTGGAGCTGAGCTGGATACTCCTTCCCCTCGTTCACCTCCTCCTCCACTTCCTCCTCCTCTTCCTCATATTCATTCTCTCCTTCTTCTTCTTCTTCTTCTTCTTCTTCTTCTTCTTCTTCTTCTTCTTCTGTTTCTTCTTCTTCTTCTTCTTCTTCTTCTTCTTCTTCTTCTTCTTCTTCTACTTCAATGAGGAAATTCCAGTAACACTTTATTTGACACCCAGTGTCATAACACGTTACGACACGGTCATAACCATGTCATAACAGCTGACATTACCTGTCATAATATGGTCATAACACTGTCATGACCCATAGATTTAGACCTGTTGTGACATATGTTGCGTTGTTTTATGGCTGGTTATGACACCTACATAAGAGTGTTAAAACCCACAACATTTTTACACTCGTATGTAGGTGTCATAACCAGACATTAAATAACGCAATATGTTGTATGTCTCAACAGGTAGGAATATATGGGTCATGACAGTGTTATGACCATATTATGACAGGTTATGACAAGTTATGTCAGCTGTTATGACATATTATGACATGGTTATGACCATGTCATAACGTATTATGACACTGGGTGTCAAGTAAAGTGTTACCGAAATTCCTTTTACAATCTGAAGATTGAGAGTATTCTATTAATGGGTTGCACTTCCATCACTCTGTCATGTCGTTGCCATTGTTATGAACGTTCCACAGACGCCACAGCTATGACATTGCTAAAGTAGTCAAATATTTACAAGGAAGCAACTTTGCCATCATTTTTATGTTGTCAAGTTTACTTTACACAGATAGCAATGCCATTAGTTGTCTGCTTTTCGTAATGTATTGTTGTTTCTACCTTCTTGGCCTTTGTGCCCAATAATGTTTGTACCCTGTTTTGTGCTGCTACCATGTTGTGCTTCTGCCATGTTGTGTTGCTATCGTGTTGCTGTCATGTTGTGTTGCTACCATGCTGTGTTGACATGTGTTGCTGCCATGCTATGTTGTTGGCCTAGGTCTCTCTTTATGTAGTGCTGTGTCGTCTCTCTTGTTGTGATGTTTGTTTTGTCCTATATTTTAATTGATTTTAATTTTTAATCCAGCCCCCGTCCCCGCAGGAGGCCTTTTGCCTTTTGGTAGGCCGTCATTGTAAATAAGAATTTGTTCTTAACTGACTTACCTAGTTAAATAAAGGTTAAATAAAAAAAATACAAATAAAAGTTAGCAAAGTTAATCAAAAATAGCTAGCAATGCTAACGGTAGCAATGCTAACGGTAGCAATGCTAACGGTAGCAATGCTAACGGTATCTAGCTAAAATCCGGTGATCTCCCCTCAATAGGTACCTAGCTAACGTTATAATGTATCTAAAGTCAATCTGGTGACGTCACAGGCCTAAAACTAATCTTCAAAACTGTAATGTGACGAAACGTGCAACCCATGAATAGTAACCTTCAGTAGGTATAGGACTTTTCTACTGCATTGATACAAGAAATTACTATGAAAAGTTAGGAACAAAACATTAATGCCAAAACATCTGTTATTTTTTTTCTCCATTTCATGTCCAGTTTGTCCAGTTTGTCATGTTTATTCCAACATAAGTCATAACATTTCCTTGGTTTCATGTTAGAGATGCAGAGAGAGATTAACCCTGGTTCACTTGTGCTAAAATGATACATTTGTATTTAAAGCATTCAGTGATTTATTAACAAATTTACACACTCCTGCACACACACAGAGCAGGTCCACACACACACACACACACACACACACACACACACACACACACACACACACACACACACACACACACACACACACAGAGAGAGAGAGAGAGAGAGAGAGAGAGAGAGCAGGGCTACACACCTACACACAGTCTTATACAGCTAACCTTGTAGGGACACACTTCAGTCCCATTCAAAATCATATTTTTCCTAACCCTTATCCTAAACCTTACCCGTGCTCTAACCCTTACTCTTACACTAACCTTACACCTAACCCTAGATCCTAACCCTAAAACTAACCCTAGATCCCAACCTTAAACCTAACCCTAGATCCTAACCCTAAAACTAACCCTAGATCCTAACCCTAAAACGAACCCTAGTTCCTAACCCTAAAACTAACCCTAGATCCTAACCCTAAAACTAAACCTAGATCCTAACCCTAAAACTAACCCTAGCTCCTAACCTTAAACCTAACCCTAGATCCTAACCCTAAAACGAACCCTAGCTCCTAACCTTAAACCTAACCCTAGATCCTACCCTTAAAACTAACCTTAGATCCTAACCCTAAAACTAACCCTAGATCCTAACCCTAAAACTAACCCTAGCTCCTAATCCTAAACCTAACCCTAGCTCCTAACCTTAAACCTAAGCCTAGATCCTAACCTTAAATCTTACCTTAGATCCTAACCCTAAAACTAACCCTAGATCCTAACCTTAAACCTAACCCTAGATCCTAACCTTAAACCTAGATCCTAACCCTAAAACTAACCCTAGCTCCTAACCCTAAAACTAACCCTAGCTCCTAACCCTAAAATTTACCCTAGCTCCTAACCCTAAAACTAACCCTAGATCCTAACCCTAAAACTAACCCTAGCTCCTAACCTTAAACCTAACCCTAGATCCTAACCCTAAAACTAACCCTAGCTCCTAACCCTAAAACGAACCCTAGCTCCTAACCCTAAAATTCACTCTAGCTCCTAACCATAGTTCCTAACCCTAAAGCAAACCTTAGTTCCTAACCCTAAAACAAACCCTAATTCCCATCCCTAAAACTAACTCTAGCTCCTAACCCTAAAACGAACCCTAGCACCTAACCCTAAAACTAACCCTAGTTCCTAACCCTAAAACTAACCCTAGCTCCTAACCCTACAACTAACCTTAGCTCCTAACCCTAAAACTAACCCTAGCTCCTAACCCTAAAACTAACCCTAGCTCCTAACCCTAGCTCCTAACCCTACAACTAACACTAGCTCCTAACCCTAAAACTAACCCTGGCTCCTAACCCTGAACCTTAACGTAATTCTAACACTAATTCTAACCTTAACCCTAAACCACCTAGAAATAGCATTTGACCTTGTTCGGACTAACAAAATGTCCCGAGTTGGTCAAATTTTGGTGTGTTTACTATTCTTGTAGGGACTTCTGGTTAAAAATGTCCACACACACACACACACACACACACCGAGCAAGGCAGTATAAACAGTATATATTAGCATAGATCTCAGACAGTGTGTCTCTTTATCCTGATGAAATGTGACTCTCAGAGAATTTATGATAATAATAAAAACACACTCTGCAGTAAAACATGTAATTAAACCACTAAACTGTTTACAAACAACAGGAGAACATTGCCGTGGAAATACAATGTTGTTTATGTTGGTTCTGTTTGTTGTATTTTACTTTAAACAAAACATAAGGACCCATTGGTCACCTGACGATAGCAGTCCCTTGCGGGGGAACAGGGACCACTTCTATCAGAGCTACAGATGTAAGATCTTAATTTGAGCCAGTGTGCTACAGCAGGAAAATAATCCTGCAGTAACAGGAAATCATAATTATTATGTGGATTATAATTAATGGACATTTGAATTATATATGACAGCATACCAACTGATATTTTTTTAAATATATATTTCACTCGCATTTCTAGAGCACTAAACAATGGCTTCCAAACCGGCAGTGACTAATCAATTCAAATCAAAATAAAATCAAATCACATTTATATAGCCCTTCGTACATCAGCTGATATCTCAAAGTGCTGTACAGAAACCCAGCCTAAAACCCCAAACAGCAAGCAATGCAGGTGTAGAAGCACGGTGGCTAGGAAAAACTCCCTAGAAAGGCCAAAACCTAGGAAGAAACCTAGAGAGGAACCAGGCTATGTGGGTTGGCCAGTCCTCTTCTGGCTGTGCCGGGTGGAGATTATAACAGAACATGGCCAAGATGTTCAAATGTTCATAAATGACCAGCATGGTCAAATAATAATAATCACAGGCAGAACAGTTGAAACTGGAGCAGCAGCACGGCCAGTTGGACTGGGGACAAGCAAGGAGTCATCATGTCAGGTAGTCCTGAGGCATGGTCCTAAGGCTCAGGTCCTCCGAGAGAGAGAGAGAGAGAGAGAAAGAGAGAATTAGAGAGAGCATAAATTCACACAGGACACCGGATAGGACAGGAGAAGTACTCCAGAGATAACAAAGGGCAAAACAGATAAATTGACATGGCTGGCAGCTCAACCGTTAAAGGTTTGAGACTTGCTGCTACTCTGAGCTGTCTGGTATTTCACTGAATTGTTAGGGAACCACTACCACATATAATTTAAATTGGTACAACTCTCTCTCTACCAGGTGTGTCACGCCCTGGCCATAGAGAGGCTTTTTAATTCTCTATTTTGGTTAGGCCAGGGTGTGACTAGGGTGGGCGTTCTATGTTCTGTGTTTTTGTGTTTCTTTGTTTTGGCCGGGTGTGGTTCTCAATCAAGGACAGCTGTCTGTCGTTGTCTCTAATTGAGAACCATACTTAGGTAGGTCTTGCCCACATGGGTTTTGTGGGAAGTTTTGTGTTTCTGCAACTGACAGGACTGTTTTGTTTTTGTTCATTCTCTGTGTTATTTTGTTTTGTGTTCAGTTTAAATAAAAATAACATGAACACTTACCACGCTGCACTTTGGTCCACACCTTCTTCATACGACGACCGTTACAAGGTGCAACAAATGTAGCCTCTTACAAGATACGCCCCCAAAGAATATTAATGAGTGAGAGACAACAATGCCATGCACCCACTAGTGTGAATTACAGCAAACTACCATCAGCAACTGGCCAGTAAGACACTGAAGAGTTTAAGGACAAGGTTTGTACATTTTCTAAAATACCCTATGTTACTGTATTTTATGGGGGTACAGCATTCTCACTCACGGGTGCAACAAATATAGCCCCTTACGAGACACATCTTACAATATGCTAATGAGCCTGAAATTCCTTCCCTGCCCACAACTTTTTTACACAATGCACAATAATTAATGCTGTAAAACACATGTATGGTATTTTACTGTGTATTCAACAGTGTTTTACTGTTGAAATTACAAAGGTCTCAGTGTGCTGTAAAACAAATGTACAATAATTTACTGTGCATTATACAGAAAGCTACTGTCTTCAGTTTATACAGTATCATACTGTTGATTCATACAGTAAGTTACTGATAAAATAAAACAGTGTATGATATTTCATATAGTATTGAACTCACTCCATAGGTCATTGTATTCATGTCTATGCTATTTCATATAGACCCTTAGTACTGAACTCTTTAACATTTAAATGATTTAGCAGACACTTTTATCCAGAGCAAGTAGGGTTAAGTCCCTTGCTCAAGAACACATCAGCAGATTTTTGCCCTTTGTCCGCTTAGGGATTCAAACCAGCAACCTTTAGGTGACTGGCCCAACCCATTAACTGCTAGGCTACCTGCCACCCCAGGTCATCCTAGTCATACCTGCCTATACTATTTCACACACCCCCATTACCGTACCAAATTAGAAAAGATACACATTTACTAAAAATATCCCTTTTTAGTAAATCTTTGAATAATTAATATCCGTTGTAATCTATAATATCTACCATCATCCAGGACGTGCTGTGCGGTCTCTGTACCATCTCTGTTCCATGTGTTCCTGTTTACGTTCTCTCTTTAAGATCTGTCTATTCTCAGACAGGAGCGTTCTATGCTTTTTTTGCTCCAGATTGTTTGTCTCTGGATGCTGATAATCATCAGATAATGAATTGATCTATCTCTATGACAGCTATATATTAAGCACCAGGGAACTGGACAGTTTGAGTTGAAATTCCAAAGATAAGTTCTTCCAACCGGCCGCAGTGTCTCTGCTCTTGCATCACTGCATGTCACCTTGGCCTAAAATTTGGCATGTCACCTTGGCCTAAAACTTGGCATGTCACCTTGGCCTAAAATTTGGCATGTCACCTTGGCCTAAAATTTGGCATGTCACCTTGGCCTAAAACTTGGCATGTCACCTTGGCCTAAAATTTGATTCTTAGCCAAGGCATCCGGAGATCAAATCAACACTAGCACTTAAAGTGTCAAATTACAACTCATTAGGTTATAAAAAATATACAGGGATAAGTACTTGGGCCAAATCAAAAGTTATTTTGTAGTTCTGAATGATAACCAACATCTTAACATTCGTGATGGTACGTCGCACACATGCACACAAAAAAGTAGCGCATGAGAAAATGTCCAACAACGTAGTGTGAATTTAAAGAAAAATGTGGCTGCACATATATTAGGATTACGATGTTAAAAACCATTTGACGGTTCTTAATTTCAAGAGCAGTTTGCAAATGAAACCAGATGAGAGTGAGAGCCGCAATGTCAGATAATCTCAGATCTCTTTTGTAAAATCTCAATGGTATCAAATACAAAATAAAATAAATGGATGAATAAAACTAGCCTGCAGATTAAATTATTTATTTGTCATAGTCTACAGCATACAGATATTCACATACACTCAAAAGGAATGCGGAGTTAAAAACAACCCATTTTGGCTAAATATTGGATTCAAAAAGAATTTTGACCCCTTGACTTTTACACATTTTGTTACGTCACAGCCTTATTCTGTATTTAATTCAAATGTTTTTTTCCCTCATCAATCTACACACAATACCCCCAAATGCCAAAGCCAAAAAAGGTTTAGACATTTTTGCTAATTTATAAAAATATTACAAAACTGAAATATCACATTTACATAAAAATTTCAGTTCAGTTCAATTCAATTTCAGTGCAAATGAAGTTGAATTTCAGTACATTAAAGTACCAGTGATGTTTCAGGAGACTGGAAATAATAATTATTAGCTACAGATCATTCGGGAAGTATTCAGACCCATTGACTTTTTCCACATTCTGTTAGTTTACGGCCTTATTCTAAAATGGATTAAAAATGTAATTTTCCTCATCAATCAACAAACAATGACAAAGCAAAAACAATTTAGACATTTTTGCAAATGTATTAAAAAGTGTATATATATATATATATATATAAACACATTTACATAAGTATTCAGACCCTTTACTCTGTACTTTGTTGAAGCACCTTTGGCAGCGAGTACAGCCTCGAGTCTTTTTGGGTATGACACTACAAGCTTGGCACACCTGTATTTGGGGAGTTTCTCCCATTCTTCTCCACAGATCCTCTCAAGCTCTGTCAGGTTGGATGGGGAGTGTTGCTGCGCAGCTATTTCCAGGTCTCTCCAGAGATGTTTGATTGGGTTCAAGTCCGGGCTCTGGCTGGGCCACTCATGGACATTCAGAGACTTGTCCCGAAGCCACTCCTGCGTTGTCTTGGCTATGTGCTTAGGGTCATTGTCCTGTTGGAAGGTGAACCTTCGCCCCGGTCTGAGGTCCTGAGTGCTCTGTAGCAGGTTTTCATCTAGGATCTCTCTCTGTACTTTGCTTCATTCATCTTTCTCTCGATCCTGACTAGTCTCTCAGTCCCTGCCCCTGAAAAACATCCTGACAACATGACGCTGCCACCACCATGCTTCACCGTATGGATGGTGACAGATTACCTCCAGGCGTGACGCTTGGCATTCAGGCCAAATAGTTCAATCTTGGTTTCATTAAACCAGAGAATATTGTTTCTCATGGTCTGAGAGTGTTTAGGTGCCTTTTGTCAAACTCATAGTGGGCTGTCATGTGCCTTTTTATTGAGGAGGGGCTTCCGTCTGGCCACTCTACAACAATGGCCTGATTAGTGGAGTGCTGCAGAGATGGTTGTCCTTCTGGACGTTTTTCCCATCTCCACAGAGGAACTCTATAGCTCTGTCAGAGTGACAATTGAGTTCTTGGTCACCTCCCTGAGCAAGGCCCTTCTCCTCCGATTGCTCAGTTTGGCAAGGCGGCCAGCTCTAGGAAGAGTCTTGGTGGTTCCAAACTTCTTCCACTTAAGAATGACAGAAGCCACTGTGTTCTTGGGGACCTTCAACGCTGCAGACATGTTTTTGTATTCTTCTCCAGATCTGTTCCTTGACACAATCCTGCCTCGGAGCTCTATGGACAACTCCTTCTACCTCATGGCTTGGTTTTTGCTCTGACATGCACTGTCAACTGTGGGACCTCATATAGGTGCCTTTCCAAATCATGTCCAATCAATTGATCCACTGGTGGACTCCAATCAAATTGTAGAAAAAGCTCAATATTAAGTCTCAAAGGGTCTGAAGGTATTTCATAAATTGTATTTTTGTATAAATTTGGCAAAATATCGAAAAACCTATTTTTGCTTTGTCATTACCACATTGTGTGTAGATTGCTGAGGATGTTTTTTTATTTAATACATTTTAGAATAATATTTTTTTTTATTTTTTTAATTTCACCTTTATTTAACCAGGTAGGCTAGTTGAGAACAAGTTCTAATTTGCAACTGCGACCTGGCCAAGATAAAGCATAGCAGTGTGAACAGACAACAACACAGAGTTACACATGGAGTAAACAATAAACAAGTCAATAACACAAAAAAGTAACAAAATGTGGAAAAAGTCACAGGGACCGAATACTTTCCCAAGGCACTGTTTTTTGGGTTATTTTGACCCAGCCAGTTGGATTGTTGATGCTGGGTTACTGAGCTATGGCCCACAGGGTCAGATCAGAGGACTGGAGGCGTGGCTTAGACTGCTTTCAAATAGCTATTTTCGGCCACCTGTAAGAGTACATGAAATTCCGGTTCATGTTGTATTGTCACGTTAAGTTGGAGCACTGACACCTTTGTAGCATTAATGAAGCTTACACGGGAGTATGGGTTTCTCAAGTGCCTATGCATATCTCAATATTGGGAGAGTTACTAGTTTGCTATAGTATTTAAACAATAATGTTCCTACATTCATATTATATGGTCATTGTATTAGGTTTTTCCACAATTCTTTACAGGATTCAAATTTCAATCAAGTTTAAAAGATTATCATTCAAAATGTTAGCCCAGCTAACACACCTGACTCCAATAATCAACTAATCATGATCTTCAGTTAAAAATGCAACTAGCTTAAATCAGGTGTGTTTGCTAGGGATGGGGGGAAAGTGTGACACCAATCAGGCCCCCGAGGACTGGAATTTCCCAGGCCTGCAATAGAGGGTGGAAAGGTGTTCTTTGGTTTCGACGTGCCCCCACTCTAACTGGAGGAGGCTAAGACATTGGAGGGCCTTGTTGTGGTGTTCAAAACTGTCCCTCTTTTCCCTAGCTTTCCTCCGCCCTATTCCCTCGAAGTTGCCCTTGGTCCTGGCTTTAGCCATTTTTCGCCACTCTGTCAGGGAACCAAATAGCTCTTTCAAGGTTCTCTACTTCAGGTAGCATCTGGATAAGGAGACGGCTGGGTTCTGAAAGACAGAGTCATTCACCCTCCAGGTCTTCCTACCTACTCTCACGAGGCCTTCCCAATCTAAGGACACAGTCAGCATCCTGTGGACTGAGAAGCGCACCGCTTGGCTTGTCAGGGAGCATATTCTCAGATCTGACGAGAGCAAGAACATGTCAATCCTGGAGTTGGAAGCACTGGAGGAATCGCCCCATTGGTGTTGGAGGGGAGGAACCACCAGGAATTGTAAGGGAGAAGTCGTTGATGATTGATTGTAGTTCCTTGGCCAGCTGTGGTTTTCGTCTGGAAGGATGCAGTTGATGTCTCCCCTCACCAGGACTGGGGTGGGGTTGAGCAGGAGAGACCGAAGCTGTTTGAAGAGGAACACTCTCTTGGCCACATTGATGACCCTCAGGGGAGAACCCTGAATCTAGAGGTCTAAGACCAGGATCCAGCCTCTCTCAACAAACTTACTGGACTTCAGTTGGAGGTATGGGATGGTCACCAATATGCCGACCCCGTCTGCTCTGGTGGTGGTGTAGCCTGACCAGACAGAGCCCCCTGGGTCCACTCTTTCTCCTTCTATGGGATGCCGCACTCCTGGAGGAGCTAGATGTCTTCCGGGTTATTTGAGAGGTGTAGCAGGACGGTCTGTTGTCTGTCTGGGAACCGGATGCTTCTGGTACTGAGGGTTGATATTGTCAGGGTTATGATGGGTTATGAAGAGGGTAAAGGTCCGGTGTTGACAATGCCATTGCAGATTAGGATGAGGGCTTCTAGCAGATTGTTGCTACTGGATGGTGGCCCATCCCCTTGGCTGCTCTTGACGTAACTCCCTACTGACTGCCTGGTGGCCTCATTAACTCTCTGGATGGAGGGATGAAGGGTGATAAGGGTTGAAGGTGGCGAAAGCTGGACAGATGGTCCAGGGGGTCTAGACTGAGGCTTGCTGCTGTGCAGTAAGGGCAGGAAGGGCTAAAGGGGATGGATCTGGGTCACCAAGGAGCAGGGGAAGCAGGGGAAGCAGGGGGTATGGGAGGGGGGAATCAGGGACAGTAAATGCAGGGAGGAGTTATCAGTGGTAGTAATGGACTTTGGGGAAGGGGTGGTACTGTGAGGGATCTAGGAGGGGGAGACAGTTTCTCTGAGGGGATAGGGGTTATGGGAGTCGTGTTTTCTGGGTTTGGGGTTTGGGTTCTGGGGTGGTTTTCTGATCTGGACTGTTGTTGGTCTGTAATTTTTGTCCAGTTTGGGTTGACATCATCTGAGAACAGGAGTTGTGAGGCGAGAGGTTTATCCGGTGATATGTCCTCTCTCGAAACCAGAGAAAGAGGGTTGGAAGGGTGTTGGTTCTGTTCTGGTCTTGGTTTTGTCTGGCCTGGTCATTGGTCTGCTCTGGTCCTGCAGGGGGAGGAAGGACAACCTCAGAGTGAGCAGACACACCTGGAAGCCTGTGACCCAGAAGTCAATGGAGGCACTCCTTTGTAGGTTGACATCTTTAAAGGGGTTCCTTTCTCCGTGCCCTGTTGTGTTGTCTAGTCTGGTCTGGTCCTGGATGGTGGTGGCCTGAGGAAGGCAGATGGATAAACAATAAGCAGGGGAGGATGGCTGCAGGCCAGGGGGTAGTGGATGTAAAGGCTAGTCATGGCAGCACTTATACTTGCCTCGAGGCTTGCATAACTTCCTCGGGCAGCTGGTCCGGGATGCTGAGGGGATCCAGGGTGGTCCATGGACTGGGGTGTCAGGTCAGGCCACAGTCAAGACACCGTTCCCTTTCCTTCTTTCCCAGTCCTTCCAGTGTCATTGGTCTGTGCACTAGAGGATCAGCACCAGCCGCGTTCAAACCACTAGCACTGTCCTCTAGTCCATCGAAAGAAAACACAAAAGAGAATAAAGAGGGAAACAACTCCAGATAATCTCAATTTATATAGAAGATTTCATTCAATACAAAAAATCACATTGACTTGTCAAGTTCGTTAATTCGTTTAAATTGAATAGAATAGGTTGAATAAACCAAAGTGTAATTTTCAATCATAACAATCAGGTAAAGTACTTAATTAAGATGAACAACACACACTTTTTACAGTGTAGGGCACAGTCGACACCTGCACTGTGTTCAGTGCGTTTTAATGTTCCGGAACATTCAACTGAACGGAAACGGTGCTGTACTGAACTACCAGTTAAGAAATGGGGGTTGAAGTGGGGTTGAAATATGAGCTGGGGAACACTGTCATCATAGCCACTTCCCTTTAAATATGTCACTCATTGCTTCAGGCCACAGCTTGCCACACCCACCAAACGGAAGAAAAGGTATCTCAAAGTCTGTTCAAGAACGTGTCGTTCAGTACAAACCGTTCCGTAACGTAGCGGAACGGTTTACTACCTCTGGTAGTGACTGTGTTTGTAAAATGCCGTGCCTAGTACAGTGGGTTCATTCTGAGTTTGTTCATCTCAATGTTATTTAAGGGGCTGCCGAGTGGCGCAGCGGTCCAAGGCACTGCATCTCAGTGCTAGAGGGGTCATTACAGACAACCTGGTTCAAATCCAGGGTGTATCACAACCGGCTGTGATTGGGAGGTCCATAGGGTGGCGCACAATTGGCCCAGCATCGTCTGGGTTTGGCCAGTGCAGGCTGTCATTGTAAATAAGAATTTGTTCTTAATTAACTAACTTGCCTAGTTGAATAAACGTTACATAAATTAAAAGGGTGTGCTGAGACCTTAAGGACTAATGGGTGCCGGCTGCTCTGTACCAGTATTAGCCAATGTGTCGTATTGCTAGGTAAAGATGTAACATTGTTCGATGTAAAAAATAGTCTGGCACTCAAACCAAATTCTTAGTATTTTTATCTTCCAAAAGTAACACATCCCAGCTGATCCTGGCTGATCCTGGCTGATCCTTTGACCATATGAACACTCAGTTAGCCTACAGTCTAAACATGTTTAGTCTGTCCATCAGAACATTCATAGTTTATTTTTCTCAGCTCATTACCTCATGAGCTGTCTGTAATGATAAATATTGCTGCAGGCTAAAACCGCTCAGGGAAATGTTCTGATAAAAATCATAACACATCCTGCATCCCATTGAAAATATCTCTGCAATGTATTCTCTGTGTAAACACCATTCATTTTCTTTCTGTTTTCGGGGCAGAGCTCCAAGCCTCGTGGACAGAAGGATGGAGACTGTTTGTGTCTTTTCTCCCATTCTGCCCAGATTTGGCCACGAGTCAGTCTGTCTGTCTGTCTGTCTGTCTGTCTGTCTGTCTGTCTGTCTGTCTGTCTGTCTGTCTGTCTGTCTGTCTGTCTGTCTGTCTGTCTGTCTGTCTGTCTGTCTGTCTGTCTGTCTGTCTGTCTGTCTGTCTGTCTGTCTGTCTGTCTGTCTGTCTGTCTGTCTGTCTGTCTGTCTGTCTGTCTGTCTGTCTGTCTGTCTGTCTGTCTACTGAAAATGTGTCCTCTCTCAGGAATCTTCCTGTAGAGCAGTGATATTTCAGGGTAGAGATGTACCAGGTTAAGTCACCGGCAGGACAAGTTGACTGTGGAAACTTTTGCAGCTGACACCAGTAGTCGGGCTCTTCCCAGAAGGATTATAAGCAAAAAGGTCTTCCCACATTACATAATGGCAGAACGGGAACACAACGGTTCTCAGTTTAGTCATGAACCCTTTTGCAGAAACAGAGAATGTATGACAATAAACAGACCTGGTGTTCTTGTATCAGTGAGTCGTAAAGAGATTCTCAGGTACTTTTGTATTGTATCGAATTGCCCACGTGGAGGGAAATGTAGGGAAATGACACAGCACAGCTTCAAGGAAACAGTCGCTTTCAAATTGAAGTAAGACTGTAGTTCTGCTCATAGATTATGCATGTATGAACTACACATTGACACATTCAGCCCAAAGTGGGACGTTTAAAAAAATACTTTCTTAGTCACCAAGAAAGTATTTTCCAGGGCATGTCTATAAGAAGGTGGCGCTGTCTCTATAGCAGTCATTTTACCTAACTAAATAATCTCCTATGACCATTTACTATCCTTCTTGTTTAGCTAAGAGCAACACAAAACCTGATTACTGATGTGGCTTCTAACAAAGGGTGAAAAGAGAGATAAATGCCTTTATTTGATTGAAATTTTCCCTCTATAGGTGCCCGAGTAAAAGGTCATCCGTATTTTATTTCCAATTTACTTAACGGTTAACACTTAGCTCACTTAGCTCACTTAGCTTAGCTATTATCTAAAGGAGAGTGAATATTGCTTCAATCAACTACACGTGTCAAACAGGCCACAGCGTCACCTGGTGAAACTGATATTCTACTTCATTGAGTGAGTCTTAACCTAACACAGAGAGAACTGCATTTACGTAAGGGCTACCTAATTTAATTGTCATTATTTGTCTGTTGTTCTGATACCTTGACAACTGTCTGTAAGTGGCGATGTGACTGCTTTTAAAATGACTTTTCTCATCTTTCTAATCTTTTTACTCACAATTTAGCTAACAAATCTGCCCACATTAGCTGTCATCATCACATTTTATATTATCATTTTCAAAAACAATTTTTACCACCCTTAAGATCCAAACAAATCCCATTTATCCCGTACACAGTCCAGTAACACATGAAATGAGAGTGCAGATGTTCCTTCCTCTGTGAGCTGCTAGGCAACAACAGCTTCTCTCAGCCAGAACCGCTATCTGTCCACCATCCCTCTGTTTGGACTGGAATACAAACAACCCAAACAGAGGGGGAAAAAGAACAAGTGATAGATAATGATGCAATAGTACGACTTTGAGCAGGCAGACTTTTGAGCATTGTTGGGTGAATGTGTTTGCTAAATAAGGAGGAAATAACTTGACGTTTGCTAGCACTAGGGGGCAGTGGAGTATCGTTTTGTAAAGACAGTGACAGGAGAGAGAAGATTCTACAGGTACTGTCAATCAAGATCCCTGATAAAATACAAGGTAAACAACAAAGAGCTGACAGTCTCTCTCCAGGTTATAAGCCAAGGTTATTTTCCATGCATGATGAACTGCATATACCAAGACACATACCGTTTGTACTATATTGTTATTTTGTTTTCATTTTTTTATCCCAGCTCCTGTCTCCACAGGAGGTTTTTTGCTTTCTGGTAGGCCATCATTGTAAATATGAATTTGTTCTTAACTGACTTGCCTAGTTAAATAAAGGTTAAATAAAAAATATATATTTTAAAAAATCACAAGGACAGGGTTCTTAGTTTACACCTCAGGACAGACAGCAGGCTAACCCAACCGTCCCAGTTTACACCTCAGGACAGACAGCAGGCTAACCCAACCGTCCCAGTTTACACCTCAGGACAGACAGCTATCCCAACCGTCCCAGTTTACACCTCAGGACAGACAGCTAACCCAACCGTCCCAGTTTACACCTCAGGACAGACAGCTAACCCAACCGTCCCAGTTTACACCTCAGGACAGACAGCTAACCCAACCGTCCCAGTTTACACCTCAGGACAGACAGCTAACCCAACCGTCCCAGTTTACACCTCAGGACAGACAGCTATCCCAACCGTCCCAGTTTACACCTCAGGACAGACAGCTAACCCAACCGTCCCAGTTTAGGATTTAAGACCTCTGTTTGTCTGTACTTTCTTTAAGTCACAGATGACACACACATGGCCTGTGGTGACTTCATCAGCTGCCGACACCTGATCAGTTAGCTGGCTAATAACCAAAGCATTTATGCAGTAGTCATCTAAATGTCTATGGAGAGCCAATTGACTCAAATTACAGTGTGTATATTTTTGGAAAACATTCAGTTCTGTACGGTTACCTGGTAAGACGTCACTGTGTTTGATTCAGCTAAACACACAAAAAAAAAGGTTTTATGTAGAGCCAAATCAGCGGAACCATTTTTTGCGCTGTAAATAACCTTTCTCAATCTCACAGATTCTTTGTAGAACCATAAAGGTTATTTTTTCTGTTTTAATAGCCGTATTATATTGTTAAATTCCAAAGGTTTTATTATTGTGTTTATTAACAAGTTCAATCAGGTGTACTAGCTCTGGAACAGCTGAGGAGAAAACTGACAACAACTGACTTAGTCAACCATTCTCAATTAACACCGTCACTAGCCGTAGTCACATATAACATGTAATAGCATAACACAACATAAACTCAGCAAAAAAAGAAACGTCCCTTTTTCAGGACCCTGTCTTTCTAAGATAATTCGTAAAAATCCAAATAACTTCACAGATATTCATTGTAAAGGGTTTGAATGCTTGTTTCCCATGCTTGTTCAATGAACCATGAACAATTAATGAACATGCACCTGTGTAACGGTCGTTAAGACACTAACAGCTTACAGATGGTAGGCTATTAAGGTCACAGTTATGAAAACTTATGACACCAAAGAGGTCTTTCTACTGACTCTGAAAAACACCAAAAGAAAGATGCCCATGATCCCTGCTCATCTGCGTGAACGTTCCTTAGTCATGCTGCAAGGAGGCATGAGGACTGCAGATGTGGCCAGGGCACATCTGCCCCCGCGCTCAGGTCTGTTCAACGCTGGTCCGACCAATCTGATTCCACGCTTCAAGACTGCTTCGATCACGTGGATTGGGATATGATCGGCATTGCATCCAACAACAACATTGACGAATACGCTGATTCGGTGAGCGAGTTCATTAGAAAGTGCATCCGGCGATGCTATACCCACAGCAACAATTAAAACATTCCCAAACCAGAAACCGTGGATTGATTGCAGCATTCGCGTGAAAAGTCGCAATTCAACGGCTCAGACACAAGAGGTATGTGGCAGGGTCTACAGTCAATCACGGATTACAAAAAGAAAACCAGCCCCGTCGCGGACCAGGATGTCTTGCTCCCAGACAGACTAAATAACTTTTTTGCTCGCTTTGAGGACAATACAGTGCCACTGACACGACCCGCTACCAAAACCTGCGGGCTCTCGTTCACTGCAGCCTACCTGAGTAAAACATTTAAACGTGTTAACCCTCGCAAGGCTGCAGGCCCAGACGGCATCCCCAACAGCTACCTCAGAGCATGCGTAGACCAGCTGGCTGGTGTGTTTACGGACATATTCAATCAATCCTTATCCCAGTCTGCTGTTCCCACATGCTTCAAGAGGGCCACCATTGTTCCTGTTTCCAAGAAACCTAAGGTAGTTGAGCTAAACGACTACCGCCCCGTAGCACTCACTTCCGTCATCATGAAGTGCTTTGAGAGACTAGTCAAGGACCATATCATCTCACCCCTACCTGACACCCTAGACCCACTCCAATTTGCTTACCGCCCCAATAGGTCCACAGACGACGCAATCGCAACCACACTGCACATGGCCCTAACCCATCTGGAAAAGAGGAATACCTATGTTAGAATGCTGTTCATCGACTACAGCTCAGCATTTAACACCATAGTACCCTCCAAACTCGTTATCAAGCTCGAAACCCTGTGTCTCGACCCCACCCTGTGCAACTGGGTACTGGACTTCCTGACGGGCCGCCCCCAGGTGGTGAGGGTAGGTAACAACATCTCCACCCCGCTGATCCTCAACACTTTGGCCCCACAAGGGTGCGTTATGAGCCCTCTCCTGTACTCCCTGTTCACCCACGACTGCGTGGCCATGCACGCCTCCAACTCAATCATCAAGTTTGCGGAAGACACTACAGTGGTAGGCTTGATTACCAACAACGACGAGATGGCCTACAGGGAGGAGGTGAGGGCCCTCGGAGTGTGGTGTCAGGAAAATATCCTCACACTCAACGTCAACAAAACAAAGGAGATGATTGTGGACTTCAGGAAACAGCAGAGGGAACACCCCCCTATCCACATCGATGGAACAGTATTGGAGAGTGTAGTAAGTTTTAAGTTCCTCGGCGTACACATCACGGACAAACTGAATTGGTCCACCCACACAGACAGCGTTGTGAAGAAGGCACAGCAGCGCCTCATCAACTTTAGGAGGCTGAAGAAATTCGGCTTGTCACCAAAAGCACTCACAAACTTCTAAAGATGCACAATCGAGAGCATCCTGTCGGGCTGTATCACCGCCTGGTACTGCAACTGCTCCGCCCACAACCGTAAGGCTCTCATCTCATATGTATATACTGTACTCTATACCATCTAATGTATCTTGCCTATGCCGTTCTGTACCATCACTCATTCATATATCTGTATGTACATATTCTTCATCCCTTTACACTTGTGTGTATAAGGTAGTAGTTGTGGAAATGTTAGGTAAGATTACTCGTTGGTTATTACTGCATTGTCGGAACTAGAAGCACAAGCATTTCGCTACATTCGCATTAACATCTGCTAACCATGTGTATGTGACAAATAAAATTCAATTTGATTTGATTTAAATTGCAATGTCTGTACTGTGATACGCCGAAGACAGCGCTACAGGGTGACAGGACGGACAGCTGATCGTCCTCACAGTGGCAGACCACGTGTAACAACACCTTGACAGGATCGGTACATCCGAACATCATACCTGCGGGACAGGTACAGCATGGCAACAACAACTGACAGAGTTACACCAGGAATGCACAATCCCTCCATCAGTGCTCAGACTGTCCATAATAGGCTGAGAGAGGCTGGACTGAGGACTTGTAGGCTTGTTGTAAGGCAGATCATCACCAGATATTTCCGGCAACAACGTCGCCTATGGTCAAAAATCCACCGTTGCTGAACCAGACAGGACGGGCAAAAAGTGCTCTTCACTGACGATTCGCGGTTTTGTCTCACCAGGGGTGATGGTCAGATTCGCGTTGATTGCCAAAGGAATGAGTGTTACACCTAGGCCTGTACTCTGGAGTGGGATCGATTTGGAGGTGGAGGGTCCGTCACGGTCTGGAGCGGTGTGTCACAGCATCATCGGACTGAGCTTGTTGTCATTGCATGCAATCTCAGAGCTGTGCGTTACAGGGAAGACATCCTCCTCCCTCATGTGGTACCCTTCTTGCAGGCTCATCCTGACATGACCCTCCAGCATGACAATGCCACCAGCCATACTGCTCATTCTGTGCGTGATTTCCTGCAAGACAGGAATGTCAGTGTTCTGTCACGAAGAGCCAGGATCTCAATTCCATTGAGCACGTCTGGGACCTGTTGGATTGGAGGGTCGGATGGTGAGGGCCATTCCCCCCAGGCATGACCGGGAACTTGCAAGTGCCTTGGTGGAAGAGTGGGGTAACAGCAAGAACTGGCAAATCTGTGGCAGTCCATGAGGAGGAGATGCACTGCAGTACTTAATGCAGCTGTTGGTCACACCAGATACTGACTGTTACTTTTGATTTTGACCCCCCCTTTGTTCATGGACACATTTTCTGTTAGTCACATGTCTGTGGAACTTGTTCAATTTATGTCTCAGTTGTTGAATCTTGTTATGTTCATACAAATATTTACACATGTTAAGTTTTCTGAAAATAAATGCAGTTGACAGTGAGATGACTTTTCTTTTTTTGCTGAGTTTACAACAGTCACACATTCCCCTCCTCATAGTAAAATAACAAACTGTCATTTGAACAGATCATGTTGAACTCAACAGTGACTCGATGTGATAAACACAGTTGTTACATCCTCCAGTGATTCATCTGATACTGAGGGATCAGACTTAATGAGAGTTGACTGTCTTATTCCCACAGCTGTTATGATTTCATCAGTTATTCACAATCTTATATTAAATTATGCTGCATTAGCATCATGAACATTAATATGGAGATGGTCCCCCCTTTGCTGCTATAACAGCCTCCGCTCTTCTGGGAAATCTTTCTACTAGATGTTTCTTCTATTCAGCCTCGAGCATTAGTGAGTTTGGGCACTGATGTTGGGTGATTAGGCCTGGCTAACAGTCTGAGGTCCAATTCATCCCAAATGTGTTTGATGGGGTTGAGGACAGAGTTATGTGCAAGCCAGTCAAGTTCTTCCACATCGATCTCTACAAACCATTTCTGTATGAACCTTGCTTAGTACATGTGGGCATTGTCATGCTGAAACAGGAAAGGGTCTTCCTCAAACTGTTGCCAAGTTGGAAACAGAATCATCTAGAATGTGGTTGTATGCTTTAGCATTAAGATTTCCCTTCACTGGAACTAAAGGGCCTAGCCCGAACCATGAAAAACAGCCCCAGACCATTAATCCTCCTCCACCAAACTTTACAGATGGCACTATGCATTGGGGCAGGTAGCATTCTCCTGGACTACGCCAGACCCAGATTAGTCAGTCGGACGGCCAGATGGTGAAGCGTGATTCATCACTCTTTTCAGTAAAGGGTGTGGCTGAAATATCAGAATCCACTCATTTGAAGGGGTGTCCCCATACCTTTGTATATAGATGTTGAGATGAGGTATTTATTTCTACAGCTGAATTTCAAATAGTTGATTTTGCAGCACTGCAATCTTTAAGCACCATCGCAACGCATGCATTTTCACATCGTTCAAATGACATTTCAACTTAGACTATGGGTAATGAATATGCTCCTCGCCATGATAAATGGGAGAACTTTATATCACTCCATTAAGTATTCATGTGTGGAGACGGTAATTTATTTCACATTCTCAGTCATAAACTCAATTACAAAACAGATTAAACTTTTAGACATTGGTTTGGGTTGTTTGTGCCTTAGGACAATAAACACACTGTCACGCCCTGACCTTAGTTATCATTGTTTTCTTTATTATTTGGTTAGGTCAGGGTGTGACAAGGGTGGTTTGTTTAGTTTTTGTCCTGTCTAGGGGGTTTTGTATGTCTAGGGGTTTGTCTAGTCTAGTTGTTTATATGTCTATGGTGGCCTGGATTGGTTCTCAATCAGAGGCAGCTGTTTATCGTTGTCTCTGATTGGGAACCATATTTAGGCAGCCATATTCCTTGGTTATTTTGTGGGTTGTTATTCTATGTTTAGTTGCCTGTCTGCACTGGCCATATTAGCGTCACGGTTTGTTTTGTTAGTTTTGTTCAGTGTTTGTTCTTTCATTAAAGAAGTATGTACGCTTACCACGCTGCGCCTTGGTCTCCTCATTATGACTACCGTGACACACACAGCAAATTGGCCAGCGTTACCTAGTGTCGATTTTGCGGCAATCACACCTTGGTTGTCAATGACAATTATTTAGGCCAGGGATGTACAACTCCCATCTTTGAGGTTGCTGTTGCTTCCTTTAATTGATCAATTAATGTCCCTGATTGGCCAGAGAGTCTTAATAAATCTGTGATTAAAAACGAAGACAGATCATTAACTTCTCCTTTTTTCGCCATGAGTTTGCAATTACTTTATTCTCCGTCATAGAAGTTTGTACCCGTGAATTGTACCAGCCAATCCGTGTATTCAGCCAAGCAGTGACATAAAATATATACAGGACAAAAGGATACATGAGTTGCTGTGGTTTTTTATTCTAGTCCATGTAGACCAGCCCATGAAGAGCACATTGACCTGTTTACGGACAATGTAAAACGCTCTGCAACAGCCTTAACAAACTGATCTTGGTCCAAAGCTATGGTTATGGCTTTTGAATAATCTATTTAATAACTTGTTTGTGGAATCAGTTCATACAGATGTCTGGAGATGTTGCTGTATGTGTTTCTAGCTGTTGCATCATCATGCTTGCAGGGAATTATAGAAAGAGAAAGAAAGAGAGAGTGAGAAGGATGGAGAGAAGGAACGAGAGAGAGAGAGAGAGAGAGAGAGAGAGAGAGAGAGATCTGAATCAAGAGACTGCTCAGACTTTGTATTCTTGTCCACTGACTTTCTAGCTGAGGAGATGAGTGGGTGGGCTGGTTGACTGGGACACATTTTCCTAAAAGCTTATTTGAAGGACAAACTTTTACCAAGGCAACAGTTTGCTGCTAAATAAAATCACAGCCATGACTCAATACTCAGAGTGCAACTGATGCAACACACACAGATACAGACACACACACACACACACCGACACACCCAAGAGATCAGACAACTGCTTGAAATAACTAGAAAGGAGAACACATACAGGAGGGGCTTTAGGATAACACAAGGCAAAGGACTCAACTTCAAGAGGGATTTAAATCTGTGAATTCTAAAGTCTCTCAGTGCACAGAGACCTGAAGCTGTATATTTGACAGCTGTTAAACCAATAGTAATCTTTCATTGAAGCCTTTAGGATCTGATGCTTTCATATTCTTGTTGTGCGCCACTGACATTTTGAAATGGCCACAAAAGTGTGTGTGTGTGTGTGGCGGTCTCTTGGGAGTCCTCTGAGTGTCAGGCCTGAGGTTTTGCATAGAGATGGAAGCATAGTTAGAGGACAGAGTGACAGGGACCGTGCTGTTCACCCACACACTGTCGTGGTACATTAGAAGAAGTGGCATACACATCAAAGTGTGTGTGTGTGTGTGTGTGTGTGTGTGTGTGTGTGCGTTTGCGTTTGCTTGCTCGTGCGTGCGTGGAGGTTGCATACATATCAAACACACCGGCCGAGAGCATTGGGGCTTTATGAATGCTTCTGAGAGAGGAGAGGGATTTTAGTCTTAAGTCTGCCCAGAAAAATCCTGCCCTCCTGGCTGATTGGAACACATTGCCAGTCCCTACCAGAGTTAGTTGGACTGCACCACACACCACCAGATTAATTATCAGTGCTTTATTACACTCTAGTTAGTTTGAGGTCTCACCGCCATGGCATAATGAGGAATAGAGGTCTAGAAAAATACACAAAATAAAGGTTGTTGACTATTTGTGGTTTGACATTTAGAACACCGAAATTCTCCATTGTAGTAACAACAAAAAATAATAATTAACACAGCATTAAATCAATACTGAATGTAAATGAACAAATAAATTACACAAATAAAAGTTGGATATCCCCAAACTGGTTGGATCCCAATAGGAATTACACATCATCTTGCAAGCCAGCATAATGTGACTTGTAGGCCTGATGTGGCCTGTAAACCATGAGTTTCAAGCCATTGTATTACACTTTCAGGAAAAAAAGGTTGAGATTTGTTCCTAAAGGGGAACAAACACTTGTCACTGTAGATATACCCTGTAGACCATCCTTTCTACCTTTTTCTTATTAATGCACATTTTTACCCCAGTTCATACCTCAGGCTACACCAGGCCTGCAAGTAGGGTTGCAAACTTCCATTGACTTTTCCCAAAAACTTTCCAAACAGGATTTCTGGAGAAGCTGGGAACTTCAGGAACGTCACCAGAATTCCATAACCCTACTTGCATGTCACATTATGCTGTCTTGCAAAGTGGTGTGTAATTCCTATTGGAAACTGGCCAGAGTTATGATGTACAGAAGCTGGCATTTGTAGTCACCTGCATCCTACATGCAGAATCTGAGCCTGGGTTAAAATGATTGTGGGGGAGACTACCTAAGGCATTTAAACTGTAACAAACATTTTAGTAACTGGTGCAAAAAAATCAAACTAACTGATTGGATTAGTTTAGAAACATGTATGTTACTTATGTTTGTGTAGCATAATATTAATCAATCAAATATAGATATTGAAAAAAAATATTGTAAATATCAACATGCAACAGAGAATGCTGGGAAATGTAACGATGGGCGTGGTTTTGGTTCACAGTGATGTGTATGAGCAGAATCAGCTGAATGGGCATTTGATTTCCATTGGTTGGCCCGTTTTTTCCATGGACCTCCTATTTGTGCACGCGCTTGTGCATTTTTTTTAATGGATATAATAGTAAAAACAATTAGCAGCTCGTGAGTTTGAATTTAGGGAAGCTTACAATTTATCAGACCATTTCTACTGATCTGCATGCCAGTTATGACTATTTTTATATTCTCGTTTCATTTCAATAATAAAGTTTTAATTCCGCAAAATCATTGTCACGTGGTTAATCATAAAAATCTGAAGTAAAATTATAAACATGGAAAAACAGGCAAGCCCCCCCCCCCCCCCCCCCCCAGCATCAACTAAGTAAAATGCATTGGCCTAAAGGCAACAAATAGAAACAGTAGAAAACATCCTGATGAAAATTCTGCTTCTTTCAATCACATTAATCTCTCTACTCCACCTATCTGCCCTCTTTCATATCTGTATTGACTTGAGCTATTGCTAGTGAAGTTCAACATTTTATCAAATATTGACAGGGTCTGACCCGAAACTGTCGCTAACGAACTTGTAAAATTGTATCAATTAGCCTATTCCGGGCTCTCAAGGTTTCCTGCACCTCTGAGTTCGGGACAGAAAGCTGTTTATTATGGTGTTTCCACTGGATCTATGTGCTAATCAGTGAGTGGCGAGTGGTGTGGCGGTCTAAGGCATCTCAATGGTAGAGACGTCACTACAGACACCCTGGTTTGACTCCAGGCTGTATCACAACCGGTCGTGATTGGGAGTCCCATATGGCGGCGCACAATTGGCCCAGCATCGTCTGGGTTTGGCGGTGTAGGCCGTCGTTGTAAATAATAATATGGTCTTAACAGACTTGCCTCGTTAAATAAATATAATTATGATATTTTGTTATTTCACACCGAGACGTGTGATTATCGAGGCCGGGAGTGTTGGAAAGATTTTTCAAATACTGAAAGAACTATAATTCACAATGTATGTAAAAAAATATATATATATTTGCTGACTTGTGAGAGGCGAAGAAGAAATTAGTGGTGTACTGTATGTGGTGAGACCTAATTTCCTACATATGCAGGCATTCTGGAGAGAGCCATATGGAGATATCTTCACCTCACCACCTTCCCAGTCTTCTTGATGCAACATTTTCTAATTCTACTGGCTTACACTGGAGAGATTTTGGTGAGTGTGAGCCCTCTCGCTTTGCCTTTCATCTCTGTTAAGACTACTATCAACGGAGAAAGCATCCGAGGGAGCGAAACAGCACCTGTAGGTTATGTAGGTTATGTACAGTTGAAGTCGGAAGTTTACATACACCTTAGCCAAATTGTCACGATCGTTATAAGGAGTGAACCAAGATGCAGCGTGGTATGTTTCAATCCTCTTTATTTTAGGAAGAGAAACTCAAAGACAAAAACAATAAAGCGTGAACCGAAACGTGAAGCTCAAAAGTAGTGCTCGCAGGCAACTATACCAAGACAAGATCCCACAAAACACAAAGGGGAAATGGCTGCCTAAATATGATCCCTAATCAGAGACAACGATAAACAGCTGCTGTTTCTGCTGCTTCTGACCCACTGGAATGGTGATACAGTGAATTATAAGTGAAATAATCTGTCTGTCAACAATTGTTGGAAAAATGTCTTGTGTAATGCACAAGGTAGATGTTCTAACCAACTTGCCAAATCAATAGTGTGTTAACAAGAAATGTGGAGTGGTTGTAAAACGAGTTTTAATGACTCCAATCTAACTGTATGTAAACTTCAACTGTATCTAATGCTGTCTGTGCAGAAAGAGTATGACACGCCATACTCTTATGTTCCAGACAGCATCAGATTCATGGTCTACACATACTGAGACAGATAGGGGGCGCTGTTTTGCTCACCCGGATGCTTTAACGCGCTATGCATCTTTCTGTCATTGATCAAAGGATCAATATTTCAATATTGATTTGGATGGGCAAGGAGGTACGGTAGGGTGGGCCAGGCCCTTAAGGCCCAATACTCCAGCCCTATGTAAGAGGTTTAGGTTCCTGTAAGGGTAAAACTAGGCCCTCCACGATGACATATGTATAGTATTGTGTTAAATAAAAATATGAATGTATTGTAACATATTTCGATTAGGATGTCACTTGGGGAAGTCCACAGGACCGAAAGTGGATGAATGCAACTACCATGTGTCTATCAGTAGAAAATACTTCTGGGTGGTGAGTTGAAAGGCAAGACAGTCTACGAAATATTTGAATAAGGCTTTACACTAAGCAGCGTGTTAATTTAACACTGTTCCGGTGTCTATATGTGTCCACAGACTCCACGCTTTCAGCATTGATTTAACACTTGTGTTAATTTGTATTTATTTTTATCACCAGGGAATTTACTGTGTGCTATATTACTATCAAATGTTATAAAAAAAGGGATGTAAAAGTATTAAAAATATAATACAATACAACAAATACAATACAATTTCAGTCTGTACTACAAGAACACATTTAGTGTTCGTGACGCACGTTACGTCCCATACGGCACCCTATACCCTATATAGTGCACTACTTTAGACCAGGGCCATACGGCACCCTATTCCCTATATAGTGCACTACTTTTGACCAGAGCCCTTTGCACTTCTACAGTGGCGCAGTTATGTGATTCTGTATCTTTTCTGTTCCTGCCTATATGAACACTGTGACGGATCTACCGAGGCTGAGAGCGTGTTTATCCCCAGACGAGATGAGTTCACGGGGAAAAACATTCCCTTGACGTCCTGGCAACGTCACCTTCCGCCCAACCACCATCATTCTTCTGCAAACCCCTAGTAAATAAACACATGGACATTCCTCATTTTGGACTGAGCTCCCTGAGGGGAGTGCCACAGGGGTTTCATCTAACGTCAGCTAGCCCACTACATTCCTGAGGGGATTTAGAGGTGTCGGCGGCATGAAGACGGATGAACGTCAGAGGTTTTCCACCCCAGATTGCTGAAAGCAGACTGTTAATCTGATCTGAAACACTCAAACAGTCTACACCCAGGTGGGGTATATATATAGAAGCTCTCTGGACAATCCAAGGAGATATACTCCACCCCACCACCTCCTGAAATCAAATAAAGCTTTAGGGTAGAAAATAACAAAATACTGTTACACATACTGTGACACTGTCTTGCCAAATCACATTATAATATTTAACGTGGTGATTTTGCAAGACATAGTGTGTGCCGCATTGTAAATTGCTTTACTAAGTGTCCAGAACTGATTGCGTTGCTCTTACTCACTCATTTAGACCTCATAAAGGTGTGTAAATTGCCCTCACTTACACAAAACACAGTGTGGAGAGATAATCAGAATATCACACACACACACACACACACACACACAGACAGACAGAGATTCATATTCAGAGCTTCTGTGGGCAGTCACAGACCTCGTGATTTTCGGGTGATTACGGTGGAGTGTTTGGTGGTTGATTGTGTTCATGCTTCAACATTAAGTACAGTCATTAGCATGCTAACCGTTCATCCCAAGACCAGATGGACTCTCAACAGAAGAAGAAGAAGATCCAGAGTTAGGTCGATGTATTGTTTGCCTTTAAGTCATAGCAGACAAACAAGTCTCCTGTGTGTCACTGACAGAATGTAGGCTTCATGTCTTAGTCTCCTCTATCAAAATTGTACAGTCTATTGGGGAATAATGTGATTTGAGACACAGCCAAAACACATACTCCAATTTAGGCCTACGCTTTTTAGTCTGGGCTCCCTCTTTTTGGAGGTGAAAAACTTTCAACTTAAGTTGAAAGAGACTGTATGTGCCAAACATTCTCCCTGGCAGCCGTCAGCTCTGAGGTCTGTGGAGGCACGGCATGTGCTCATTACAAACGCTAGACAGACCATTCCCTTTGTGTTGGGATTTCCAATTCTTCTTCTGACGCTCGCTCTTAAAGTCAGCTGTTTGAAGCGGCACAAACGATTCTCCACAAGCCCACAGGTCCTCCTCGCTGCTTCAATGACAGATGATGGAGGGTGGTGGTGTTCCCCCTCTCTTTCAGTTGCTCTCTGTGAAGTATTTTGTGTCAGCCTGATGATTAGAGATGAGTTGGACTTCACAGATATGTAATGGTTAGAGATGAGTTGGACTTCACAGAGATGTACTGATTAGAGATGAGTTGGACTTCACAGAGATGTACTGGTTAGAGATGAGTTGGACTTCGCACTGATGTACTGATTAAAGATGAGTTGGACTTCACAGAGATGTACTGATTAGAGATGAGTTGGACTTCACAGATATGTACTAATTAGAGATGAGTTGGACTTCACAGATATGTACCTTTGATTTGTTATGTGTAATGTGATGTCTGCAGTACAGTGTGTGTGTTTGGTATGTGTGGACGTGTTTAACTCGAATTGTGGGGACCAGAAGTCCCCGAAAGAATAGTAAACAAACAAAAATTTGACCAACAGGGGAATGTTTTTTTGTTCCCACAAATGCTATTTCTAGGGGGTTTATAATTAAGGTTAGAATACGTTTTAGTGTTAGAATTCAGTTTAGGGTTATGGTTAGTGTAAGGGTTTTCCTGTGGTGAAGGAGAGGCGGACCAAAATGCAGCATGGTGGTTATTCATGTTCTTTAATAAAGGAACTATACATGAAATAACTAACAAAACAATAAATGTGCGAAAACCTAAACAGTCCTATCTGGTGCAAACACAGAGACAGGAACAATCACCCACAAAACCCAACACAAAACAGGCTACCTAAATATGGTTCCCAATCAGAGACAATGACTAACACCTGCCTCTGATTGAGAACCATATCAGGCCAAACATAGAAATAGACAAACCAGACACACAACATAGAATGCCCACCCAGCTCACGTCCTGACCAACACTAAAACAAGGAAACACACACGAACGATGGTCAGAACGTGACAGTTAGGATCTAGTGTTAGTTTTAGGGTTAGGGTTAGGAGCTAGGTTAGGGTTAAGGGTTAGGGTTAAGGGTTAGGGTTAAGGGTTAGGGTTAGGAGCTAGGTTAGGGTTAGGGTTAAGGTTAGGGTTAAGGGTTAGGGTTAGGAGCTAGGTTAGGGTTAAGGTTAGGGTTAGGGTTAGGAGCTAGGTTAGGGTTAAGGTTAGGGTTAAGGGTTAGGTTTGATTGATTTTGCTCCGGAATCGATCTTAGCCAATAGTCACTTGGATAGCAGCTAGTTAGCTGCAAGATCCAGGCGTAAATGTCCAGAGCTTGCCGTAGAAATACGGGGATATGGAGAGAAAATAGGTCCGGTATGCTCTGGTCTGAGTCGCACAAAACTGGCGATAGCTTTCCAAGCTAAAGGATAGCTGATGACCACTAGCCGTGGATAGCTGAATACTAACGTTAGCTAGTAAGTTCTGGCTAGCTTCTGTTGTGGATTTCGGATACGAGGTGAATAATACTTTTGGTGAGGCGGGTTGCAGGAGAGTATTTTGAAGTTGAGTTTTTAGAAAAAATCTATAAAAAGATAAGCGAAGAAAAAGATAAAAAGACAAGACGAGGACAAAGGATGTCTGACTGCTACGCCATCTTGGAACAGTCTGTTGAGATGAAGTGAAGATTATGTGAGATATGATTTTTTGGCTGCATGGTTTACTGGCTCTAACAACTCCCCTCTGGAATGTCTCTCACAACACAGCGGGGTTCTCTCTCTCACAACACAGTGGGGTTCTCTCTCACAACACAGTGGGGGTATCTCTCTCTCACAACACAGTAGGGGTATCTCTCTCTCACAACACAGCGGGGTTATCTCTCTCACAACACAGTGGGTTATCTCTCACAACACAGCTGGGTTCTCTTTCACAACACAGCGGGGTTTCGTTTGACTGATCGCAACTGAATCTGATACTGATGCAACTGAGGTTGTTGAAATGCACCCTAGATGCTTGTTGAAACGCACCCTAAATGAAATGCAACACAATATAAATGTCATTAACGATATGTCCTTATTGTCCATGCTATTAAAAAAGAAAAAATAAATAAATCAAAACATATATTTTGTTTTATTATAATAACCCCATAACTTCATTTCAAACATGACTGGGTCTATTTCCTGTCTCCTCTAAGGACTGTCTGCAGTGGCAATATTCTCTTCCAATCAGTGGAAGTTTCCCAAACATCCGAACACTAGTGTTATCTGTCTGTGTCCCTTCCCCTCCATCTTTCTTCCTAAACAGAGAAGCATCCTCTCCTCAGACGATTGCAGGGCAGACACATCTTCTGTTGCATATTAAGTCAGAATCCTACCTGCGGCCCTTTGTGCACCTCCTCCATGCTCTGCCTCTCCACTCTCTTCCTCTTCCCTCAAGCCTCTCTCTTCTCCCCCCTAATCGTTCCTCTCTCATACCCCCCTCTTCCTCCCTCCTCCCTTTTCATTTTTCTTCCTCTCCCTCGTCTATTGTGGGCTGACATTTGAATGTGCATTAAAATGCAAGGGGCGAGAGCAAAGGCAGGGCGAGGCGAGGCGGGACACAGGCAGACTGGAAGGTGCTCCTAGTTGGATTATGGGAGGCAAACAAAGCCACTCCAGTCTCGCTCCTAACCTACTTCCCATTGATTGATTTATTAACTTAGAATTCAATTTGGAACGGCCGGGCTGGCTGCGGCGGGAGACGCTTCACAATTACATTTCTGTGATCTAGTGGTATTCTGAGGGCCTAATGCCCCAGAGGCACCATGTAAGGGTTCTCAAACAGGAAGATTAGGGTACACACAGACTTTTTTGAGGGAGAGTTTATGCTTGAATTAATAAGGGGTTCCAGTCCTCTCCCCAGCCTAGCCCAGACCTATCAGATTCACTTCATTTCTAGACCTGCATACTGCCGGCTGGAAAATGAACCACGTATTGGAGAACTAAGTGCAATCTAAGTTCACTCTGAAACAACCTCTGTCTCCTCGATACTGTACTCATATGAAAATAGAAGAGGCTGTTACATAGTTTCGGATCGCCGACTTCAGCGGAAGTTGTGACAGTACCTCCCCCTTGAAGCACGGCTCCAGCGGCGCGCCGACACCGGTCTCTGGGACGACCCGGAGGACGATCCGGCCGGCGACGGTGAAACTCCTGTAGCAGTTCAGGATCCAAAACATCTGCAACCGGAACCCAGCACCTCTCCTCTGGACCGTACCCCTCCCACTCCACGAGATACTGAAGGCCCCCCGCCCGACGCCTTGAATCCAGGATGGAACGGACGATGTACGCCGGGGCCCCCTCGATGTCCAAGGGACCTCCTGCACCTCAGATTCCTGGAGTGGACCAACCCCCACCGGCCTAAAGAGACACATGGAACGAGGGATTAAAATGATAGTCAGAGGGAAGCTGTAATCTGTAACATGCCTCGTTCACCATCCTCAGGACTTTGAAAGGCCCCCCAAACTGAGGACCCAGCTTCCGGCAGGGCAGGCGGAGAGGCAGGTTACGGCTCGAGGGGCCAGACCCGGTCCCCCGGCGCAAACACCGGGGTCTTGCTGCGGTGACGGTCCACACTGGCTTTCTGGCGATGCGCCGCTTGCTGGAGGTGTACACGGGTGGCCTCCCATGTCTCCTCCACACGCCTAAACCAGTCGTCCACCTCAGGATCCTCGGTCTGACCCTGATGTCACGGTGCCAGAACCGGCTGGTACCCCAATACGCAAAAAAGGGGAAAGGTTAGTGGAGGAGTGGCGAAGCGAGGTCTGTGCCATCTTAGGCCAGGGCACGAATGCCGCCCACTCCCCCGGCCGGTCCACAGAAACCTGCCCACATCCTGGTTGACTCTCTCTACCTGTCCGTTACTCTCGGGGTGAAAACCTGAGCTAAGGCTGATCGAGACCCATAAAAGTTCCATGAACGCCTTCCAAACTCTTGACGTGAACTGGGGACCCCGATCAGACACTATATCCTCAGGCACTCCGTAGTGCCGGAAGACGTGAGTAAACACAGCTTCCGCAGTCTGTAGGGCCATAGGTAGACCGGGCAGAGGGAGGAGACGACAGGACTTAGACGATCCACAACGACCAGGATTATAGTTTTTCCCTGTGAAAGAGGAAGATCTGTAAGGAAATCCACTGACAGATGTGACCCAGGTCGTTGTGGAATGGGTAAGGGATGTAGCTTACCTCTGGGCAGGTGTCTCGGGCGCCTTACACTGGGCACACACAGAGCAGTAGGAAACATAAACCCTCACGTCTCTTGCCAAAGTGGGCCACCAGTACTTCCCAGTCAGACAACACACCGTCCGACCAATCCCAGGATGACCAGAGGAGGGAGACGTATGGGGCCAATATATTAACTGGTCACGGACAGCAGACGGAACGTACATACGCCCAAAGGGGCACTGAAGTGGAGCGGGCTCTGTATGTAATGCCTGCTCAATGTCCGCATCCAGCTCCTACACGATCGGCGCAACCAGGCAGGAGGCCGGGAGTATGGGAGTCCGATCCATGGGCCACTCCTCTGTCATACAGCCGGGACAGTGTGTCTGCCTTCGTATTCTGGGAACCTGGTCTGTAGGATAGGGTAAACTCAAAATGGGTAAAGAACATGGCCCACCTTGTCTGACGAGGATTCAGTCTCCTCGCTGCCTGGATGTACTCCAGGTTGCGGTGGGCAGTCCAGATGAGGGAAAGGGTGTTTAGCCCCCTCAAGCCAATGTCTCCACGCCTTCAATGCTTTAACCACAGCCAACAACTCCCGGTCCCCCACATCATAGTTATGCTCCGCCAGGCTGAGCTTCTTCGAGAAGAAAGCACAGGGGCAGAGTTTTAGTGGCTTATCCGAGCGCTGTGAGAGCACGGCTCCTAACCCAGCCTCAGAAGCATCCACCTCGGCTATGAATGCTAACGAAGGATCCGGATGGGCCAGCACGGGAGCCGAAGGAAACAGAGCTCTTAGTTGACCAAAAGCCCTGTCCGCCTCAACCGACCACTGCAACCATATAGGACCCTCCTTTAGCAGTGAGGTAATGGGAGCAGCAACCTGGCCAAAACCCAGGATAAATCTCTGGTAGTTATTGGCAAACCCTAAAAAGCGCTGCACCTCCTTTACCGTGGTGGGAGTCGGCCAATTATGCACAGCTGCAATGCGGTCACTCTCCATCTCCACTCCTGATGTGGAAATGTGATACCCTAGGAAGGGTATTTTATACCGTTTTAAAGGTAATCTTGTTGTTAATCCCACCACATTGTCCGATTTCAAATAGGCTTTACAGCGAAAGCACCACAAACGATTATGTTAGGTGACCACCAACTCACAGAAAAACCCAGCCATTTTTCCAGCCAAAGAGAGGAGCACAAATAGAGACAAAAAGCAAAAAGCAAAAAGCACAAATAGAGATCAAATTAATCACTAACCTTTGATTATCTTCATCAGATGACACTCATAGGACATCATGTTACACAATACATGTATGTTTTGTTCGATAAAGTGCATATTTATATGAAAACATCTCAGTATACATTGGCACGTTACGTTCACTAGTTCCAAAAACATCCGGTAATATTGCAGAGAGATCATTTTACAGAAAAGCTCATTATAATGGTCAATGAAAATACAGTTATTAGACATGGAAATATAGATATACCTCTCCTTAACTTCTTGGATCTCTAGGGGCGCTATTTCATTATTGGATAAAAAAACGTTCCCGTTTTAAGCGCAATATTTTGTCACGAAAAGATGCTCGACTATGCATATTATTGACCGTTTTGGAAAGAAAACACTCTGAAGTTTCAGAATCTGCAAAGATATTGTCTGTAAGTGCCCCAGAACTCATTCTACAGGCGAAACCAAGATGATACGTCAACCAGGAAATGAGCAGAATCTCTGAAGCTCTGTTTTCCATTGTCTCCTTATATGGCTGTGATTGCGCAAGGAATGAGCCTACACTTTCTGTCGTTTCCCCAAGGTGTTTGCAGCATTGTGACGTATTTGTAGGCATATCATTGGAAGATTGACCATAAGAGACTACATTTTCCAAGTGTCCGCCTGGTGTCCCTGCGTCGAAATTGGAGCGCAAAGCCAGGTGCAATTATTTTTCCATTTGAGAGCAAGGAGAAACCAGGCTTCCACGAAGGATATATCATCGAAGATATATGTGGAAAAACACCTTGAGGATTGATTCTAAACCACATTTGCCATGTTTCAGTTGATATTATGGAGTTAATTTGGAAAAAAGTTTGCGTTTTGAGGGCTGAATTTTCGTTTGTTTTTGTTTTTTTGTTTTTTGGTAGCCAAATGTGATGTACAAAACGGAGCTATTTCTAATACACAAAGAATCTTTTTGGAAAAACTGAGCATCTGCTATCTAACTGAGAGTCTCCTCATTGAAAACATCAGAAGTTCTTCAAAGGTAAGATATTTTATTTGAAGGCTTTACCTGTTTTTGTGATAGTTGCCTGCTAAATGCTAACGCTAATGCTAACGCTAAATGCTACGCTAGCTAGCTACTGTTACACAAATGATTGTTTTCCTATGGTTGAAAAGCATATTTTGAAAATCTGAGATGACAGTGTTGTTAACAAAAGGCTAAGCTTGAGTGATAGCATATTTATTTCATTTCATTTGCGATTTTCATGAATAGTTAACGTTGCGTTATGGTAATGAGCTTAGGTCTATAAATAGAATCCCGGATCCGGGTTTGGTCGTCGCAACAGGTTAATGCAACCGTGGTTTTCAGATTTTAAAAAAACTTTACGGAAAAAGCAAACCATGCAATAATCTGAGACGGCACTCAGAAAAAAATACAATTATCCGCCATGTTGGAGTCAACAGAAATCAGAAATAACATTATAAATATTCCCTTACCCTTGATGATCTTCATGAGAATGCACTCCCAGGAATCGCAGTTCCACAATAAATGCTCGGTTTGTTCGATAATGTCCATTATTTATGTCCAAGTAGCTACTATTGTTAGCGCGTTTAGTACACAAATCCAAACGCCCGTGCAGGTCCAACGTCGGACGAAAACTTAAAAAAGTTATATTTACAGGTCGAAGATGTTGTTATCATAAATCTTCAATAACGTTCCAACCGGAGAATTCCATTGTCTGTAGGAAAGCCATGGAACGCAGGTCGTGAAATGCGTGTGACCAGGACCTGGCTCTCTGCCAGACCACTGACTCAAACAGCTCCCACCCGGCTCCACAACACAGTAGAAGCCTCATTCAAGTTTCTAAAGACGGTTGACATCTAGTGGAAGCCCTAGGAAGTGCAACTTGATCCATATCCCACTGTGTATTCAATAGGGGCTGGGTTAAAAATTGACCAACATCAGATTTCCCACTTCCTGTTTGGATTTCTTCTCAGGTTTTTGCCTGCCATATGAGTTCTGTTATACTCACAGACATCATTCAAATAGTTTTAGAAACTTCAGAGCGTTTTCTATCCAATACTAATAATAATATGCATATATTAGTAACTGGGACTGAGGAGCAGGCCATTTACTCTGGGCACCTCTGGGCACCTTTCATCCAAGCTACTCAATACTGCCCCTGCAGCCATAAGAAGTTTTAAGGAGCTGATTAAACTGCATGAACATTACACAGGTGCTATTTCTGCTGGGGACAATAAAAGGCCATTCTAAAATGTCACACAACACAATGCAACAGATGTGTCAAGCTTTAAGGTAGAGTGCAATTGGCATGCTGACTGCAGAAATGTGCAACTGATCTGTTTCCAGAAAATGTCATCTTAATTGCTCTACCATATGCCACCTCCAACGTTGTTTTAGAGAATTTGGCAGTACGTCCAACCGGACTCGTACGCCATCCCAGGACTTCCACATCTGGCTTCTTCACCTGTCACCCGGAGACCAGCCATCCTAACAGCTGATGAAACTGGGTTTGCACAACCAAATGATTTCTGCACAAACTGTCAAAACTGTCTCAGGGAAGTTCTTCTGTGTGCTAGTTGTCTTCACATGACTGTAGTTTGGCATTGTAATCAATTTCATTGGGCAAATGCTAACCTTCCATTATTACTGGTATGCTGAGCCATATGCTCTTCAAGGATGAATACCGCTTTGAACTATGCCGGGCAGATGACAGACGTATGGCATTGTTTGGGCAAGCAGTTGCCAATATTGTGATCAGAGTGCTCCATGGTGACAGTGGGGTTATGAAATGGGCGGGCATAAGCTACAGAGAATAAATACAATTGCATTTTATTGATGGCAGTTTGAATGCACAGAGATAACGTGACAAGATCCTGAGGTCCATTCTCGTGCCATTCATCCTCCGCCATCATGTTTTAACATGAAAATGTATGGCCCTATGTTGCAAAGATCTGTACACAATTCCTGGAAGCTGAAAATAACTCAGTTCTTCCATGGCCTGCATACTCACCAGACATGTCACCCATTGAGACTGTTTGGGATGCTCTGAATCAACATGTACGGCAGCATGCTCCAATTCCAGCCAATATCCAGCAACTTCACACAGCCATTTCACTGGCCAGAATCAACAACCTGATCAATTATATGCGCTACATGAGGCAAATGGTGGTCATACCAGATACTGACTGGTTTTCTGATCCACTCCCCTACCTGTTTTTTTAAAGGTATCTGTGACCAACAGATGCATATCTGTATTCCCAGTCATGTGCAATCTATAGATTAGGGCCTAATGAATTTATTTCATTTGACTGATTTCCTTACAAGAAATGTAACTGTAAATCTTTGAAATGGTTGGATGTTGCATTTATATTTTTGTTCAGTGTATATACGGGACAGATCAGAGTGGCAGCAAGTCTCAAACCTTTAATGGCATTCTGGTTTCTCATTATGCATGTCCCTCTCTCTCATGCAGCAATGGTAACAGTGGCTTGACCGTGGATGGCGCTGTCTCACTGGTCCAAGGGACTGGAGATGATGGAAAAGTAACAGTGGCTTGACCGTGGATGGCGCTGTCTCACTGGTCCAAGGGACTGGAGATGATGGAAAAGTAACAGTGGCTTGACTTTGGATTGACCTGAGGTGTGTCTGGCCCCCTTGAGATTTGTCCTTTCACCCCCTGCAGGACCGAAAGCAGACCGATGACCAGACCCAAACTCCCCCCCACCTGAACAAGTTGCCCGGGTGAGGCTGATACTAATCTCCAACAAGGAGGCTGTCGAAGACTGAGCAGCTAATCGCCGTGGAGCTGCAGGAGCAGCAACAACAACCACCAGACCAGATCCGCCTGGAATTTAGCAGGGCAGTACTCCAGAGAGGTATGGGCTTTGTGAAGTCTGACCTGAATTGCCTGGTGAAACTCGCAGAGCCACAGGAATCATATGAAGCCAGTTTCAAGATCCCCCAGTTACTAGAACAGTTTTGGATAAAATTCAGAAATTTCAAAGATTCAGCCCTGTTTAACTTCTTTCTTCTACTTAAAACGCAGATGTCTCAAGTAGACACCTGGAAATGCAAATGCGCTACGCTAAATGCTAAATGTACTCGTTAAAACTCAAACGTGCATCAAAATTCACAAGCAGGGTATTGAATTAAAGCTACACTCGTTGTGAACCTAGCCAACAAGTCAGATTTTTAAAATGCTTTTCGGCGAAAGCATGAGAAGCTATTATCTGATAGCATGCAACACCCCAAAATGCCTGAATGCGATGTAAACAAAGATATAGCTTAGCCGGCGCTACACAAAACGCAGAAATAAAATATAAAACTTTCATTACCTTTGACGAGCTTCTTTCTTGGCACTCCTATATGCCCCATAAACATCACTATTGGGTCTTTTTTTCGTTTAAATCGGTCCATATATACCCAAAATAGCTTTCTATGGAAGCTGTGTCATTCAGAAAAAAACATTGTTTTTAAACGCTGCGTCATTTTTTTAAATTAAAAAAGTCGACGATAAACTTTCACAAAACACTTCGAAATACTTTTGTAATCCAACTTTAGGTATTAGTAAACTTAATAATCTATCAAAATGATTACAGGGCGATGTATATTCAATAGCTCCTCATCTGCAAATCAATGGCTGCCAATGTGCACATTGAAAACATCCTGGTGGAGACCGGAAGAAACGGAATCCAGTAGGTTGGATTTTCCAACAAAAAACTCCATTGAAAATGACGACATCGTGTGGAATCGTGCGACATCGTGTGGAATCTGTATGAATTGCATGCAGGTCGATATTACATTTTGTGCCCTTTTAACAACTCATGGAAGTGACTTATGGAAATTATTTGTAGCTTTCAGAGAGCAGTTTTTCTTGCCTTTTTCAATGAAACACACGATCTGTTATAGTCACAGCCGTGATTTAACCAGTTTTAGAAACTTCAGAGTGTTTTCTATCCACACTATCATATGCATTTACTATATTCCTGGCATGAGTAGCAGGACGCTGAAAAGTTGCGCGATTTTTAACAGAATGTTCGAAAAAGGAGGGGTAGAAGTAAGAGTTAACAGACTCAGAGCATACACCCGTTCTGACACAGAATCCAAGGTAGTTACAGTACAGCTTCACAATGAATGCATCCAAGACTATCACCACCCTCAAGTCAGCGTCTAGGAGGGTCCTGGATGAAGACAACGTCTGGACTGGGGAACAAAAATGGCTGGTCCAGTTAAGACTGGATCTAACCGGAGTCGGCAGAGTCCAACACCTCCCAAGCACCATCACGCTGCATGGGTAACAACAGAAGCTTTGTCCACAACTACAGCATGCCCAAAATGTGCAGGAACTGCAGCCAACTGGGCCATCTGTCCGCATCCTGCACAGCCATCATCTGCAAGAGTTGTAAAGACAACCATCCCACCTCAGACTTTACTTCCACATGCCCCTGCAACCTGTGCGGGAAAGGGGGACACTTCTTCAGAACCTGCCCCAGTTTCTATGCCGGTAAGCCAAGGGCTAATGCCACCAACCTCAACACCCCTAACGCAAAGCCCAAAACCACCAACCTCCAACCCCCTTTACAAAACAACAACAACGAAGACCCAGAACCAGTCTGAGACCCTTCCACAGGCTCTCAGTACAGGGGGCCACCAGTCAGTACAGGGGGCCACCAGTCAGTCAGTGGGGCAGCATGTCAACATCCTGTGAACAGCCAAGAACCACCCAACAACACGAACGACCCACTAGAGGCCCTCATCCACCTCCCTCATCCAACTCCCATACCCCTGCTTCTTCACCATCCCATTCCCATTCCCTCTTCCTCCCCCTAAACTTATCCCTCTCACAGAATCAGACCAGGAACCTTTCCTCACCACGCCAGAAGAGGAAGGAACAAAGGTATAGACATATGCTCGGAGCGAGCAGGCCACAGAGGAGTACCTCAGCCACGCTCAAGGTACTAAACGATATCATAACCGCCATTGATTAAAGACAGTACTGTGCAGCCGTCTTCATCGACCTGGCCAAGGCTTTCGACTCTGTCAATCACCATATTCTTATTGGCAGACTCAGTAGCCTCGGTTTTTCTAATGACTTCCTTGCCTGGTTCACCAACTACTTTGGAGACAGAGTTCAGTGTGTCACATCGGAGGGCATGTTGTCCGGTCCTCTGGCAGTCTCTATGGGGGTGCCACAGGGTTCAATTATCGGGCCGACTCTTTTCTCTTTAATAACAATGATGTTGCTCTTGCTGCGGGTGATTCCCTGCACCATTCTATATACTTCTGGCCCGTCCTTGGACACTGCTTTTCAACCGTTTGCTGCCTGCATCCACACACCCGACTAGCATCACCACCCTGGATGGTTCCGACCTAGAATATGTGGACATCTATCAGTACCTAGGTGTCTGGCTAGACTGTAAACTCTCCTTCCAGACTCATATCATACATCTCCAATCTAAAATCAAATCTAGAGTCGGCTTTCTATTCCGCAACAAAGCCTCCTTCACTCACGTCGCCAAACTTACCCTAGTAAAACTGACTATCCTACCGATCCTCGACTTCGGCGATGTCATCTACAAAATAGCTTCCAATACTCTACTCAGCAAACTGGATGCAGTTTATCACAGTGCCATCCGTTTTGTTACTAAAGCACCTTATACCACCCACCACTGCGACCTGTATGCTCTAGTCGGCTGGCCCTCGCTACATATTCGTCGCCAGACCCACTGGCTCCAGGTCATCTACAAATCCATGCTAGGCTTATCTCAGTTCACTGGTCACGATGGCAACACCCACCCGTAGCACGTACTCCAGCAGGTGTATCTCACTGATCATCCCTAAAGCCAACACCTCATTTGGCCGCCTTTCGTTCCAGTTCTCTGCTGCCTGTGACTGGAACGAATTGCAAAAATCGCTGAAGTTGGAGACTTTTATCTCCCTCACCAACTTCAAACATCTGCTATCTGAGCAGCTATCCGATCGCTGCAGCTGTACATAGTCTATCGGTAAATTCCCCACCCAATTTACCTACCTCATCCCCATGCTGTTTATATTTATTTACTTTTCTGCTCTTTTGCGCACCAGTATCTCTACCTGTACATGACCATCTGATCATTTATCACTCCAGTGTTAATCTGCAAAATTGTAATTATTCGCCTACCTCCTCATGCATTTTGCACACAATGTATATAGACTCTTTTTTTCCCTACTGTGTTATTGACTTGTTAATTGTTTACTCCATGTGTAACTCTGTGTTGTCTGTTCACACCGCTATGCTTTATCTTGGCCAGGTCGCAGTTGTAAATGAGAACTTGTTCTCAACTAGCCTACCTGGTTAAATAAAGGTGAAATAAAAAAAATACCATCACTGACCTCTTGGGCTTCCAGTTGTATCTGCTCGCTCCTTTAGTTGTTCTTCCTCCTTTTCAAATCTAGTACCAGTCCCAGCACCAACCCAGGTTTTCCCGGTCCTAGCCCACACACCAGCACCAACACTGGACACAGCATCGACCAACCACAACTGCCACCTCCATCCAGCAACTGCCAGCCCCACTGTCACATGAAAACAAACAAATTGTGGACTGACTGGCTGTCTGACTTGCTGTGGAATCTGTGGAAAGAACTGAAAACTGCTGTTCACAAATGCTCTCCATCCAACCTCACTGAGCTCGAGCTGTTTTGCAAGGAGGAATGGGAAAAAATTTCAGTCTCTCGATGTGCAAAACTGATAGAGACATACCCCAAGCGACTTACAGCTGTAATCGCAGCAAAAGGTGGCGCTACAAAGTATTAACTTAAGGGGGCTGAATAATTTTGCACGCCCAATTTTTCAGTTTTTGATTTGTTAAAAAAGTTTGAAATATCCAATAAATGTCGTTCCACTTCATGATTGTGTACCACTTGTTGTTGATTCTTCACAAAAAAATAGTTTTATATCTTTATGTTTGAAGCCTGAAATGTGGCAAAAGGTCGCAAAGTTCAAGGGGGCCGAATACTTTCGCAAGGCACTGTATTTACATTTTTAGATTTGATTAGCTTAATAACACACCAGCAAGAGACCAGGCAACAAAACAACACACCAGCAACAGACCAGACAACAAAACAACACACCAGCAGCATACCAGGCAACAAAACAATACACCAGCAAGAGACCAGGCAACAAAACAACACACCAGCAACAGACCAGACAACAAAACACCAGTGTTACGCACGCCTCTATGAAGAGGGAACGCAACCCCCGGCTACAACTAAACTCTCTGTGAAGCGAAAGAGGTATGGACTGTAGGTGCGAGTAAGAATGACAACAGGCAGAATGTGGTACCGTTTTACAAGGACTTTATTCCTGTACACGGTAATATGGGGAAAAGGGGCTGGACGGAACCAAAGCAAAGAAAGAAAAATCTCAAAGCCCCCCCTCTCTTATCTTACCTGCCTACCCACTACTTACCTAATTTAGCACCACCTGGTGCCCTAACCAAAATACAGGGAGTGGTCCGCCCAGGTCTTACCTAGTGTGCCTAGACAATGAATATACTACGGGTATATGTATGCCCGCGGGCCTCTTGCCTAAGCACTCCCAAGGTGCCTTCCCCTTCTCCCCTGGGAACAAATGAAACAGAATATTACACAATTTTACAAACAAACTAAGAAACAAAGGACATCAAATAAGCTCTACCTGAGCAACAAACTCACAGAACATACCAACTCTCAGCAATGAACTTCCAGCGAAATCAACCTCTAGCAAAAACTCTCTGCAATGACCTCCCAGCAAATCTCTCTCAGTAATCCCTACCTCCAAAAAAATCTCTCTATATGCAATCCCTACCTCCAAAAATCTCTCTCTCCTGAACAGAACACTGGCTTTTATATAGCTTCTGAAGGAATGGGTAATTGGAGACAGCTGTCTTGACGAGGGGGCGGGGTCAGCTCTCCAATTAGCCCTGGAGTCGACCAATCAGCTGCTTGAGGGATTTCAGGAAGCCATTTCCTGAAATAAAACACATGCAAATACACAAACTACAACACATAAACTGGGGAACGTAACACCAGCAAGAGACCAGACAACAAAACAACACACCAGCAAGAGACCAGACAACAAAACAACACACCAGCAAGAGACCAGACAACAAAACAATACACCAGCAAGAGACCAGGCAACAAAACAACACACCAGCAACAGACCAGACAACAAAACAACACACCAGCAAGAGACCAGACAACAAAACAACACACCTGCAAGAGACCAGACAACAAAACAACACACCAGCAAGAGACCAGGCAACAAAACAACAGACCAGTAAGAGACCAGACAACAAAACAACTCCAGAAGCAAAACCCAAACCTAGTCAGCGCTCAGGCCCCCTAATGTTCCTTACGCCATCAAATGAACCGTCTCCCACTCCAAAACCTTTCCCCGTACCACTCCCTACCTCCCCTCATCCCTCCACCAGGGGCCCATACGGACCCAGATCCATCCCCCATGGTCCTTAGTGCACCTGATCTCCCCCCTTGACCCTATTGACCTTACAGGCCCAGGCCATTGTTTAGGATTTTAGAAGTGCAGGTGATATAAAACACCTCGTATTCAAAAATAGATTTATTACATAAAAACAAGCAAATAATATGCACATTCCTACAGCCAACCTATTTGCTCTAATCTCTTGTAAGTACAGTAAAATACTGTTGAAATAATAGTTTACAAAAAGTAGACACTTTTACTGTGTTTTATTGCTCTGGCATTAAGTTGCTGCGAATATCTCAGTATTGTATTGCCACTACCCAGAAAGAGTCAGAGAAATATAAGATATCTTGTTTTAATTACAATTATTTTGAAGAGCAATGTATCCCTAACTACAGTAACATTTTCAGTAGCTGTTATAGAAACATTTCACTTGCTATGACTGTGATATGTTTTTTTTTAATCAAACTTGGTTGTTGCTAAGGACAAGAGAGCCCGTTAAATGACAAAAATGTCAAAATGAAAATTCCCAAAGAACAGTGATGTTGCTGCATGGGTACTGTAAAATAAATTACAGTAACTTACTGGCCAATTGCTGCCAGTAAGTTACTGAACATTTTACAGGAAATGTTTTACAGTGTACAGAGATGCGTCTTGGTAAAACAGGAGGTCAAAGGACAGTGAAGGAGGTACGAGATGGATTGACACACATTCCCTCTTTAGTCTATCATCTTCTAAGAAGTGAAATTAATCTTTGAGAATGAGAAAGTAATCAACCGCTTCTTCTACTGCTGATCAGACACCAGAAATTCAGATTTTTTTTCTAATGTCTGACTTCTGGGTTGGTTTGGTTTGGCAGTCACTTCTTCTTCAAAGTGAAAAAATTATTCTAAGAAATTAAATGAGTGCATACAAAGTGTTGGTTGCTGTGCCAAGACCTAGCCTGGAGCTCGTTGCTATTTCCAATTATTTCTGGCAATGATGAAGAAGTCGGAGAATAACTTTTGAATAATGCAGAAACACATTTCTGAGTACTGCTACTGTACAGAGAACAGCCTTTCTAAAATAAGACTTCAAGATTCTGGTTGTGTAGAACCCATAGAGGGGTCATAGAGACAGGTAAATCACATTGTTTTGGTAATCAGTGATAAGACTGGACAAAAAACCAGGATATCAATGTTACTATGCAATAGAATAGCAGATGTTGCCTTGCATTAAATCTAGCTAAATACAAAGTTGGTCAAAGAAATTATATTTTCCATCTTCTTTTTATTAAATCCTGCGAAATATATTGACAGAAAATGATATTTTCTTTTGTCTTTCATTTAATCTGGCTAAATATGTTTTTGGGAAACAAAGGCTAAGTTGCTTCATAAGAGCCTGCTAGATAAGAGGGGGTTACTACAGTTATGTTATGTGGGAAATGACTTCATCATGATCATCCTGCTAAACCTGTAACCTTGACCTCTCCATCTGTCTCTGTATGACAGACTTACCCATGGACATACGGCTGATAACAGCTCAGCACTACCAAAATAAACCAGGAAGCAACAGTTGAGTCCGTCACCAAGGAGGTAAAAATATAAACTCATCAAAAAAATAAAACCTCCCTTTTTCAGGACTCTGTCTTTCAAAGATAATTCGTAAAAATCCAATTAACTTCACAGATATTCATTGTAAAGGGTTTAAACACTGTTTCCCATGCTTGTTCAATGAACCATAAACAATTAATGTACATGCACCTGTGTAACGGTCATTAAGACACTAACAGCTTACAGACGGTAGGCAGTTAAGGTCACAGTGATGAAAACTTAGGACACTAAAGAGGCCTTTCTACTGACTCTGAAAAACACCAAAAGAAAGATGCCCAGCATCCCTGCTCATCTGCGTGAACGTGCCTTAGGCATGCTGCAAGGAGGCATGAGGACTGCAGATGTGGCCAGGGCAATAAATTGCAATGTCCGTACTGTGATACGCCTAAGATAGTGCTACAGGGAGACAGGACAGACAGCTGATTGTCCTCGCAGTGGCAGACCACGTGTAACAACACCTGCACAGGATCGGTACATCCGAACATCACACCTGCGGGACAGGTACAGGATGGCAACATCCTGAGTTACACCAGGAACGCACAATCCCTCCATCAGTACTTTCTGCGAGAGGCTGGACTGAGGGCTTATAGGCCTGTTGTAAGGCAGGTCCTCACCAGACATCACCACCTATGGGCATAAACCCACCGTTGCTGGACCAGACAGGACGGTCAAAAAGTGCTCTTCACTGACGAGTCGCGGTTTTGTCTCACCAGGGGTGATGGTCGGATTTGCATTTATCGTCGAAGGAATGAGCGTTACACCGAGGCCTGTACTCTGGAGCGGGATCGATTTGGAGGTGGAGGGCCTGTCATGGTCTGGGGCGGTGTGTCCCAGCATCATCAGACTGAGCTTGTTGTCATTGCAGGAAATCTCAACGGTGTGCGTTACAGGGAAGACATCCTCCTCCCCCATCCTGCAGACTCATCCTCCAGCATGACGATGCCACCAGCCAAACTGATCGTTCTGTGCCTGATTTCCTGCAAGACAGGAATGTCAGTGTTCTGCCATGGCCAGCAAAGAGCCTGGATCTCAATCTCATTGAGCATGTCTGGGACCTGTTGGATTGGAGGGTGAAGGCTAGGACCTTTCCCCCCAGAAATATCCGGGAACTTGCAGGTGCCTTGGTGGAAGAGTGGGGTAACATCCCACAGCAAGAACTGGCAAATCTGGTGCAGTCCATGAGGAGGAGATGCACTGCAGTACTTAATGCAGCTGTTGGCCACAGAAGATACTGACTGTTACCTTGGATTTTGACCCCCCCTTTATTCAGGGACACATTATTCAAATTCTGTTAGTCACATGTCTGTGGAACTTGTTCAGTTTATGTCTCAGTTGTTGAATCTTGTTATGTTCATACAAATATTTACACATGTTAAGTTTGCTGAAAATAAACGCAGTTGACACTGAGAGGAAATTTTTTCGTTGTTGCTGAGTTTATATATATAAATGCAAGCCAAGCGCTTTGACGTCATCAGGGTCTCCAGAAGTACAAGCAACGTCTCATCAGAATTACAAAGTTCCAACATACAAGGTAAGATATGTTTGCTCAAAGCTATCACCCCCATCCACCCTTCATATCACCCTGACGTGTTTTAGCCTTGTACACCACCAAGACAAAAATCCATGAAAATGAATTTTTTGTGTTTTGACTGTATATTCTTCATAGTTTTTGATTTGATATTCTTTAAAATTCATGTCAGGTCAAATACATGCAATTTAAAGTGATATTGTAAGGGAAACACTTCCTATGCTCCAAAAATCCCCCACTTAAAATACAAAGCTTTATTTCCAGTCAAAATGTCCCATATCCGGATGATAGTGGCAGTGGGATCTTTATTCCAGGGGGAATGGAATGGGAACGGTTTATCCCTCTGTGACAGTTTCACTCCAGCTGTAAGTGGCTGCAATTCTCAACAATCAATCAAGGGAGTTTTTCTCGCCCTCTTCTCTTGTCACAGATTAAATGAGCAAAGTCACATATTACCCGTTCAGCCATTTGTCTAGCAGCTAGCAGGCAGCAGAATAGTGGTTACCCTGGTTACTAAAGGTCTTACATTCTCCAGATTCTCTTATTACTCTGAGGAAACATGGGACACATCTCAAATCACACTCTATTCCCTATACAGGGCACTACTTTTGACCAGAGCCGTACCATATTCCCCTAGGATAGTGCACTAATTTGACCCGATCCACACACGGGGAACAGGGTGTAATTTGAGACACATAGGCTCTGGTGGAAAGTACACTGTAAATCATTTGAAAATTGCCCATGTTGAAGACTTCTATATCAGTCCTTTAATACAGGACTAGTAAAGGTCCAGTGCACTGCTTTTGTGATTTTTTTGTTGTTGTTGACTAAAGCGTTTACCAGCATTTGTAAACTTGGGTCTGATAATTATCTGTACAAAACAGTTAATCTGATAATACTTGTGGAATATAAAATACTTGTTTGATATATGTTTCCCTTTTGATGTAAATGTTTGAGGACAGGGTTAAGTTCTTTCTGGATCCCATTAGAATGACAATAGCAGAGAAAAGGACAAGGCAACAATTCAATTATTGAACAATTGAATCCTGCAAGATACTGTTCTTAATTATACAACTACCTTGTTGTGCCTGTGCTACAGATGTCTATGTCCGCTAATACTATTAAAGGCCCTTTTGTGATTTTTTTTATTTATTCAAACAATAATATTTTTTTATTTCAATTTTTTTTCCAATTTTTTTTTTCGGGGGGGTGCTACAGCACCCTCAGCACCCCTACTTCCCGCGGTTATGCTTGTAAGTCTGCTGGCTCTTCAGGTTGTCCTTCCTCCCCTCTACAGATCCCGACCCAGCACCAGTTCCCGGTTCCCAGTTGCTGTTCCGCCACAGCACCAGACCCAACACCAACACCTGTTTTTCCAGCCATGGTACCAGAACAATTTCCAACCTGGTCCCAACTGCCCTTTCCCTTGCCCAACACAAAGGCACACTGTCAACCACTGCACCAGATCAACCATGACTGACTGACTGACTGACTGACTGACTGACTGACTGACTGACTGACTGACTGACTGATTAACTAACTGACTGACTGACTGACTGACTGACTGACTGATTAACTAACTGACTGACTGACTGACTGACTGACTGACTGACTGATTAACTAACTGACTGACTGACTGACTGATTAACTAACTGACTGACTGACTGACTGATTAACTAACTGACTGACTGACTGACTGATTAACTAACTGACTGACTGACTGACTGACTGACTGACTGATTAACTAACTGACTGACTGACTGACTGATTAACTAACTGACTGACTGACTGACTGATTAACTAACTGACTGACTGACTGACTGATTAACTAACTGACTGACTGACTGACTGATTAACTAACTGACTGACTGACTGACTGATTAACTAACTGACTGACTGACTGACTGATTAACTAACTGACTGACTGACTGACTGATTAACTAACTGACTGACTGACTGACTGATTAACTAACTGACTGACTGACTGACTGATTAACTAACTGACTGACTGACTGACTGACTGACTGATTAACTAACTGACTGACTGACTGACTGATTAACTAACTGACTGACTGACTGACTGATTAACTAACTGACTGACTGACTGACTGATTAACTAACTGATGGACTGATGATTGTTTTTTGATTGAATACATTATTATTATTCTTTTTTCTTTTTTTCTTGAGGTTAGCTCAAATTGGATCACCTCTTGATCACCTATTGTTGAGTAGTTTATTATTAAGAATTTTAATAAATTGATTAGACATGTTAACTTGTAAATACATTTAGGAAATAGCACATTTATTGGTTTTATTAGCCAATTGAGGCCAGTAATTTACTCTAATTCAGAATACAGTACCATGCCACATTTTTGGAGCACCAAAAACCTTTTCAACACTAGTGGATATTGTTGTTTCTCATTCTTTGACAAAGTTTCAGGCGTGTCTTATAAGAGGATATATTTATTGCACCCGTTAGTTAGTGAGAGTGCTGTACCAGTTTAACTGATATGTGGTGGCAAGTCATCAACTTTTACTGGTTGAGTGGCTAAACATGTCCTTTTAATCTAATTAGCCCTGATGTCACTGGTCATTCAGAAGCCTTTGCAGAAGCTCTTGAACAGTCAACATCATGTTTGTAATGAAACCAGATCAAAGTATGTACAATTACTGTTGCTTTTACATTGATAAAGATTGATCATAAAGTTACTGGTCCCCTCCCCCATGTCAAACACTTAACAATTAATTATTAAGGGCACAAGGTGACTTTAACTCTCATTTAATACACCAATGGTAACATGATGGTAACATGATGTTCTCTTACCTCTTACCTTGTAACCAACATTGGAGAATGTGTGTTTGCAGAGGCGCGTGGTCTATATAGCTAGATAGCTACTATACTGGTGCCAAAATTTGACACTATTCATCTATGGAAAAAAATACATATGTTTCCTCTTTGATTTGTGTTTGGTGTTAGCTAGTTACTGGCTAGCTAGGTCTTCGTCTGTGTTTGGTGTTAGCTAGTTACTGTCTTGCTAGGTCTTCGTCTGTGTTTGGTGTTAGCTAGTAACTGTCTAGCTAGGTCTTCATCTGTGTCTGGTGTTAGCTAGTTATTGTCTAGCTAGGTCTTCATCTGTGTCTGGTGTTAGCTAGTTCCTGGCTAGCTAGGTCTTCATCTGTGTCTGGTGTTAACTAGTTCCTGGCTAGCTAGGTCTTCATCTGTGTCTGGTGTTAGCTAGTTTCTGGATGGCTAGGTCTTCAGCCAGCATGGAACAAAAGGGTTGGGAAGAGTCGTTCAAAACTCTGACGCTGTTGTCAAGTCAACACATCAATGTTGTTTTATTTGGTTTCTGTATCACACAATTTTACCATAACACTGCTCACTGCATCCAAGTTGGCATAGATGCTGGTGATGCGCTGATGCTGCTGGTTCTCTGATCTCTGATCCACCTTTATGCAGACGACCCCATTCTGTATACCTCTGGCCCTTTTTGGACACTGTGTTAACTAACCTCCAGACAAGCTTCAATGCCATACAACTCTCCTTCAGTGGCCTCCAACTGCTCTTAAATACAAGTAAAACTAAATGCATGCTCTTCAACCGATCGCTGCCCGCACCCGCCCGCCCGACTAGCATCACTACCCTGGACGGTTCTGACTTAGAATATGTGGACAACTACAAATACCTAGGTGTCTGGTTAGACTGTAAACTCTCCTTCCAGACTCACATTAAGCATCTCCAATCCAAAATTAAATCTAGAATCGGCTTCCTATTTCGTAACAAAATATCCTTCACTCATGCTGCCAAACATACCCTCTTAAAACTGACCATCCTACCGATCCTCGACTTTGGCGATGTAATTTACAAAATAGCCTCCAACACTCTACTCAACAAATTGGATGCAGTCTATCACAGTGCCGTCTGTTTTGACATCAAAGCCCCATATACTACCCACCACTGCAACCTGTACGCTCTTGTTGGCTGGCCATCGCTTCATACTCGCCGCCAAACTCACTGGCTCCAGGTCATCTACAAGTCTCTGCTAGGTAAAGCCCCGCCTTATCTCAGCTCACTGGTCACTATAGCAGCACCCACCTGTAGTACTCACTCCACCAGGCATATCTCACTGGTCACCACCAAAGCCAATTCATCCTTTGGCTGCCTTTCCTTCCAGTTCTCTGCTGCCAATGACTGGAACGAACAATCACTGAAGCTGGAGACTCATATCTCCTTTACTAGCTTTAAGCACCTGCTGTCAGAAAAGCTCACAATAACTAGTTAAGATACTCAAGAGAGAGAGAGAGTGGTGTGAAGCCCTCTCTCTTTCCTTCCTTGAATAACTCGGCAGAACTGTCTCTGTTTCGGTGACGGTCTTAGTTTTTATGACACTGATAACCACAACAGTCACATATTTCCCTGCCTCCTTGATCCTGGTTGATGTGTCAACAATCATCTGCAAGTTATGAGCAGGCAGCAGTTCACACACCAAGTAGGCTACTGGGAAGACAGCGCTTAAAATAGTAAAATGACAGTACTAGACCAACAACAGATTAAGACAAAAATTATGCTTTATACAAAAATTTGACTCATCATTCCTATATTACAGCCATTAAACCCTGTAACTGTTTTAAAGTCACCATTGGCCTCATAGTGAGATCCCTGAGTGGTTTCCTTCCTCTCTGGCAACTGAGTTAGGAAGGACGCCTGTATCTTTATAGGGACTGGACGTATTGATGCACCATCCAAAGTGTAATTACAGTTTTTCACAATCTCTTATACACTAAAAGTGGTACTTGAGGCACACTCAGTGAAACCATTAACTCATGTACCTGATCTTCAGACCAAGTCTGCAAAACTGCAAACACATGATCTGCTTTACACTCAGTTTGCAAATTGTAAAACACACTTTTTGCAAAACACTAAACACACAGTTCTCTACATTAGACATTTTCGTTTGGAAAACACTGCCGTCCCAAATGCCACACTCATTTACCTATTCCCTACACCCAGTGATGACGTGTGAAAACACTTATAGCTCATTTCTTCACTTCGAAATCAGACCTTGAGCTTAGGCTTCAGGTTGGCTTTCTTGGTTTGGACAACAATAGAGGCCAGTTTTGGAGAGAGAGTTAGAGGAAGAGGAGTGAGAGTAAGAGGGGGGCAAGGACGAGGACAAGGAGGAGAAGGAAGAGGACAAGGAGGTGGACGAGGATGAGGACGAGGACAAGGAGGAGGATGAGAAGGAAGAGGACAAGGATAAGGAGGAGGAGGAGGAGAAGAAGGAGAAGGAGAAGGAAGAGGAAGAGGACGAGGACGAGGACGAGGACGAGGAGGAGAAGGAGAAGGAGAAGGAAGAGGACAAGGACGAGGACAAGGAGGAGGACGAGGAGGAGGACGAGGACAAGGAGGAGGACGAGGGCAAGGAGGAGGACGAGGGCAAGGAGGAGGAGGAGAAGGAAGAGGACAAGGATAAGGAGGAGGATGAGGAGGAGGAGGAGGAGGAGGAAGAGGACAAGGAGGAGGACGAAGACGAGGACAAGGAGGAGGAGGAGAAGGAAGAGGACAAGGAGGAGGATGAGGATGAGGAGGAGGAGGACGAGGACAAGGAAAAGCCTATTTGATTATATTCTACAGTATTTGTTTTGTCTGTTTCTGTTCATCCTGAAATCTGGATGAAAATACAATGTTTTGAGAAAGAAAGATATTTTATTTCTCCCCCCCTTACATTTCTGTTTATAGTGTAAATATATACTGAATAAGCATACATGCTGTATACAGTTGAAGTCGGAAGTTTACATACACTTAGGTTGGAGTCATTAAACTCATTTTTCAACCACTCCACAAATGTCCTGTAAACAAACTATAGTTTTGGCAAGTCGGTCAGTACATCTACTTTGCATGACACAAGTAATTTTTCGAATAATTGTTTACAAACAGGTTATTTCACTTAGAATTCACTGTATCACAATTCCAGTGGGTGAGAAGTTTACATACACTAAGTTGACTAATTTCACAGTCAGTGTCGTCAGCTCAGCTATCCCCATTGAGACCTTGTCTGTGCCTGGACCTAGGTTGGGCAAAACTAAACATGGCAGTGTTTGCCTAAGCAATCTCACTAGGATAGAGACCTCTTCCATTCCTGGCCTTATTGAAAGAGATGGTGATACCTCACATCTTAAATTAGGGCTACTTAATGTTAGATCCCTTACTTCACAGGCAGTTATAGTCAATGAACTAGTCACTGATCATAATCTTGATGTGATTGGCCTGACTTGGCTTAAGCCTGATGAATTTACTGTGTTAAATGAGGCCTCACCTAATGGTTACACTAGTGACCATATCCCCCGTGCATCCCGCAAAGGGATGCTAACATTTACGATAGCAAATTTCAATTTACAAAAAAAATAATTACGTTTTCGTCTTTTGAGCTTCTAGTCATGACATCTATGCAGCCTACTCAATCACTTTTTATAGTTACTACAGGCCTCCTGGGCCATATACAGCGTTCCTCATTGAGTTCCCTGAATTCCTATAGGACCTTGTAGTCATAGCAAATAATATTCTAATTTTTGGTGACTTTAATATTCACATGGAATAGTCCACAGACCCACTCCAAAAGGCTTTCGGAGCCATCATGTTGGGTTTTGTCCAATATGTCTCTGGACCTACTCACTGTCACAGTCATACTCTGGACCTAGTTTTGTCCCATGGAATAAATGCTGTGGATCTTAAAATGTTTTTCCTCATAATCCTGGACAATCGGACCACAATTTTATTACGTTTGCAATTGCAACAAATGATCTGCTCAGACCCCAACCAATGAACATCAAAAGTCGTGCTATAAATTCACAGACAACACAAAGATTCCTTGATGCCTTTCCAGACTCCCTCTGCCTTCCCAAGGACGTCAGAGGACAAAAATCAGTTAACCACCTAACTGAGGAACTTAACTTTAAACATGCGCAATACCCTAGATGAAGTTGCACCCCTAAAAACTAAAAACATTTGTCATAAGATACTAGCTCCCTTGTATACAGAAAATACCCGAGCTCTGAAGCAAGCTTCCAGAAAATTGGAACGGAAATGGCGCCACACCAAACTGGAAGTCTTCCGACTAGCTTGGAATGACAGTACCGTGCAGTATCGAAGAGCCCTCACTGCTGTTCGATCATCCTATTTTTCCAACTTAATTGAGGAATATATGAACAATCTGAAATTTATTTTTGATACTGTCGCAAAGCTAACTAAAAAGCAGCATTCCCCAAGTGAGGATGGCTTTCACTTCAGCACTAAAAAATTGATGAACTTCTTTGAGGAAAAGATCATGATTATTAGAAAGCAAATTACGGACTCCTCTTTAAATCTTAAATCTGCGTATTCCTTCAAAGCTCAGTTGTCCTGAGTCTGCACAACTCTGCCAGGACATAGGATCAAGAGAGACACTCAAGTTTTTTAGTACTAAATCTCTTGACACAATGATGAAAATGATGATGGCCTCTAAACCTTCAAGCTGCAAACTGGACCCTATTCCAACTAAACTACTGAAAGTGCTGCTTCCTGTGCTTGGCCCTCCTATGTTGAACATAATAAACGGCTCTCTATCCACCGGATGTGTACCAAACTCACTAAAAGTGACAGTAATAAAACGTCTCTTGAAAAAGCCAAACCAGAAAATCTAAAAAACTATCGGCCTATATCGAAACTTCCATTCCTCTCAAAGATTTTAGAAAAAGCTGTTGCGCAGCAACTCACTACCTTCCTGAAGACAAACAATGTATACAAAATGCTTCAGTCTGGTTTTAGACCCCATCATAGCACTGAGACTGCACTTGTGAAGGTGGCAAATGACCTTTTAATGGCATCAGACCGAGGCTCTGCATCTGTCCTCGTGCTCCTAGACCTTACTGCTGCTTTTGATACCATCGATCACCACATTCTTTTGGAGAGATTGGAAACCAAAATTGGTCTACACGGACAAGTTCTGGCCTGGTTTCGATCTCATCTGCCGGAAAGATATAAATTTGTCTCTGTGAATGGTTTGTCCTCTGAGAAATCAACTGTAAATTTCGGTGTTCCTCAAGGTTCCATTTTAGGACCACTAATGTTTTCACTATATATTTTACCTCTTGGGGATGTCATTCGAAAACATAAAGTTAACTTTCACTGCTATGCAGATGACACACAGCTGTACATTTCAATGAAACATGGTGAAGCCCCAAAATTGCCCTCGCTAGAAGCCTGTGTTTCAGACATAAGGAAGTGGATGGCTGCAAACTTTCTACTTTTAAACTCGGACAAAACAGAGATGCTTGTTCTAGGTCCCAAGAAACAAAGAGATCTTCTGTTGAATCTGACAATTAATCTTGATGGTTGTACAGTCGTCTCAAATAAAACTGTGAAGGACCTCGGCGTTACTCTGGACCCTGATCTCTCTTTTGACGAACATATCAAGACTGTTTCAAGGACAGCTTTTTTCCATCTAAGTAACATTGCAAAAATCTGAAACTTTCTGTCCAAAAATGATGCAGAAAAAATCATACATGCTTTTGTTACTTCTATGTTAAACCACTGCAATGCTCTACTTTCCGGCTACCCGGATAAAGCAGTAATTAAACTTCGGTTAGTGATAAATACGGCTGATAGATTCCTGACTAGAACCAAAAAATTTGATCATATTACTCCAGTGCTAGCCTCCCTACACTGGCTTCCTGTTAAGACAAGGGCTGATTTCAAGGTTTTACTGCTAACCTACAAAGCATTACATGGGCTTGCTCCTACCTATCTCTCTGATTTGGTCCTGCCGTACATACCTACACGTACGCTACGGTCACAAGACGTAGTCCTCCTAACTGTCCCTAGAATTTCTAAGCAAACAGCTGGAGACGGGGCTTTCTCCTAAAGAGCTCCATTTTTATGGAATGGTCTGCCTACCCATGTGAGAGACGCAAACTCGGTCTCAACCTTTAAGTCTTTACTGAAGACTCATCAAATCAAATTTATTTATATAGCCCTTCGTACATCAGCTGATATCTCAAAGTGCTGTACAGAAACCCAGCCTAAAACCCCAAACAGCAAGCAATGCAGGTGTAGAAGCACGGTGGCTAGGAAAAACTCCCTAGAAAGGACTCATCTCGTCAGTGGGTCATATGATTGAGTGTAGTCTGGCCCAGGAGTGTGAAGGTGAACGGAAAGGTTCTGGAGCAACAAACCACCCTTGCTGTCTCTGCCTGGCTGGTTCCCCTCTCTCCACTGGGATTCTCTGCCTCTAACCCTATTACAGGGGCTGAGTCACTGGCTTACTGGTGCTCTTTCATGCCGTCCCTAGGAGGGGTGCGTCACTTGAGTGGGTTGAGTCACTGATGTGATCTTCCTGTCTGGGTTGGTGCCCCCGCCTTTGGATGTGCCGTGGCGGAGATATTTGTGGGCTATACTCGGCCTTGTCTCAAGATGGTAAGTTGGTGGTTGAAGATATCCCTCCAGTGGTGATGGGGGCTGTGCTTTGGCAAAGTGGGTGGGGTTATATCCTTCCTGTTTGGCCCTGACCGGGGGTATTATCGGATGGGGCCACAGTGTCTCCTGACCCCTCCTGTCTCAGCCTCCAGTTTTTATGTCGCAGTAGTTTATGTGTCGGGGGTCAGTTTGTTATATCTGGGGTACTTCTCCTGTCTTATCTGGTGTCCTGTGTGACTTTAAGTATGCTCTAGGACCATGCCTCAGGACTACCTGGCATGATGACTCCTTGCTGTCCCCAGTCCACCTGGCCGTGCTGCTGCTCCAGTTTCAACTGTTCTGCCTGCGGCTATGGAATCCTGACCTGTTCACCGGACGTGCTACCCGTCCCAGACCTGCTGTTTTCAACTCTCTAGAGACAGCAGGAGTGGTAGAGATACTGTTAATGATCAGCTATGAAAAGCCAACCGACATTTACTCCTGAGGTGCTGACTTGCTGCACCCTCGACAACTACTGTGTTTATTATTATTTGACCATGCTGGTCATTGATGAACATTTGAACATCTTGGCCATGTTCTGTTATAATCTCCACCCGGCACAGCCAGAAGAGGACTGGCCACCCCTCATAGCCTGGTTCCTCTCTAGGTTTCTTCCTACGTTTGGCCTTTCTAGGGAGTTTTTCCTAGCCACCGTGCTTCTACCACTGCATTGCTTGCTGTTTGGGGTTTTAGGCTCGGTTTCTGTACAGCACTTTGAGATATCAGCTGATGTACGAAGGGCTGTATAAATAAATGTGATTTGATTTGATTAGACTGTTGCTTTCAAAATTCCAGAAAAGTATGTCATTGCTTTAGAAGCTTCTGATAGGCTAATTGATATAATTTGAGTCAATTGGAGGTTTATCTGTGGATGTATTTCAAGGCTTACCTTCAAATCAGTGCCTCTTTGCTTGACATCATGGGAAAATCTAAAGATATCAGCCTCAGAGAAAAAGACCCCCAAAAAGTCTGGTTCATCCATGGAAGCCATTTCCAAGCGCCTGAACGTACCATGTTCATCTGTACAAACAACAGTACGCAAGTAATAACACCATGGGACCACGCAGCTGTCCTCCCGCTCAGGAAGGAGACACGTTCTGTCTCCTAGAGATGAAGGTACTTTGGTGCAAAAAGGGCAAATCAAACCCAGAACAACAGCAAAGGACCTTGTGAAGATGAGAGTCCAATATCGACATAACCTGAAAGGCCGCTCAGCAAGGAAGAAGCCACTGCTCCAAAACCTCCATAAAAAAGTTTGCAACTGCACATTGGGACAAAGATCATACTTTTTGGAAAAATGTCCGCTGGTCTGATGAAACAAAAATAGAACTGTTTGGCCATAATGACCATTGTTATGTTTGGAGGAAAAAGGGGGACGCTTGCAAGCTGAAGAAGACCATCCCAACCGTGAAGCACGGGGGTTGCAGCATCATGTTGTGGGGGTGCTTTGATGCAGGAGGGACTGGCGCACTTCACAACGTAGATGGCATCATGAGGGTGGAAAATGATGTGGATATATTGAAGCAACATCTCAAGACAGGAAGTTAAAGCTTGGTCGCAAATGGGTCTTCCAAATGGACAATGACACCAAGCATACTTCCAAAGTTGTGGCAAAATGGCTTAAGGACAACAAAGTGAAGGTATTGGAGTGGCCATCACAAAGCCCTGACCTCAATCTTTTAGAAAATTTGTGGGCAGAACTGAAAAAGCGTCGGCTAGCAAGGAGGCCTACAAACCTGACTTAGTTACACCAGCTCTGTCAGGAGGAATGGGCCAAAATTCACACAACTTATTGTGGGAAACTAGTGGACAAATACCTGAGACGTTTGACCCGAGTTAAACAATTTAAAGGCAATGCTACCAAATACTAATTGAGTGTATGTAAACTTCTGACCCACTGGGAATGTGATGAAAGAAATAAAAGCTGAAATAAATCATTCTCTCTACTATTATTCTGACATTTCACATTCTTAAAATAAAGTGGTGATCCTAACTGACCTAAAACAGGGAATGTTAACTAGGATTGAATGTCAGGAATTGTGAAAAAACTGAGTTTAAATGTATTTGGCTAAGGTGTATGTAAACTTCCGACTTCAACTGCATATTTGTGCATCTCCATGTACGTGTGAGTGCTATGACAAACTGCCGTGGACTCAACTTCACACTGAACATGTAAAAGACACAAGATAGTAATGTTTTACATTTGTCACATCCGTTTGTTGTTGGAGTGAATACGAGCTAATCATTTGATGGTTTGTGTGTAGAGTTTTGATGCAAAAACACCCTTTTGAGAAGAGTTCAAATACTTTTGAAAGAAGTGTTTGGTTTTGTAAGAGATGTGTGACGTTTTGCATGTTGTGTGTGTGTGTGTGTGTTGTTTTTTTGTGTGTGTGTAGTGTCTAGAGTGAAGGAGCCATAGTTTCAGAAATCATGTGTTTGTCAAAAACTGGTAACTTCACCATATTCAAAAGGATATTCAATGACTCCTTTTATTCTACCCATCTACCAATAGGAGCCCTTCTTTGCGAGGCATTGGAAAACCTCCTTGGTCTTTGTCGTTCATTCTCTGTTTGAAATTCACTTCTCGACTGGTATTTGTAATTACAGATAATTGTATGTGTGGGGTACATACGAGGTAGTCATTAAAAAAACACTATTGTTGAGTGAGAGTCCATGCAACTTATTTCGGCTTGCCATAACAAAGTGGTTGAACACTTGACTCAATACATTTTAGCTTTACATTTTTTTTAAATGTCTAAAAACATAGTTCCACATTGACATTATGGGCTATTGCGTGTAGGCCTTAAGACAAAATAAGTCTCAATTTAATCCATTTTAAATGCAGGCTGTAACACAACAAAATGTGGAAAAAGTCCAGGGGTGTGAATACTTTCTCTTCCTTGATTGGAAGAGGTTTCCAATTACTTAAGAATGTTCCCATTTGTCCAGGGAATTAGCTTCTGTTTCAAACAGTTTCATCCCCATCTCATTCCATTCTAACTCCAACCTCAGATCAACCCCAATGAATTACTTGGTTGTCAAAAATCCCATTGTCCACTAAATTGAATTGGTTAGCCAGCACCTAAGGATACTATAGTAACCCATGTAAGTCTGTTATAAAACATGGTTCATACTTGATGCAATGTCCAACTATAATGTCGTTCCTAAACGGGAATACTTGATGTATAGTGTTATCAATACTGTATGAATCCGAAGGGTAGACCCTTCAAATGTCATTACAGCCTTTGTGCTGTTAGAGAATTGGACACAGGATATTGTGGTCTATTTTTCATCCAGAGGTGGACAGGAAATTGAGAACTATTGTCCTCTTCTCCTATAATCTCATCTCCATATTTCCTGGGGTGAAGTGACTAATGGGATAACATCCTCAGCCCAAGTGTGACGGCTTGACACTCTCTGTCCGTCCGTCCGTCTCTCTCTCTCTCTCTCTCTCTCTCTCTCTCTCTCTCTCTCTCTCTCTCTCTCTCTCTCTCTCTCTCTCTCTCTCTCTCTCTCTCTCTCTCTCTCTCTCTCTCTCTCTCTCTCTCTCTCTCTCTCTCTCTCTCTCTCTCTCTCTCTCTCTCTCTCTCTCTCTGTGTGTGTGTAAATGGACAGTAGATAGTGTGAACCAGAGGAACCAGTGGAGAGAGAGAGGGGGTGGGGGAGACGAGTAAATTATTGATGTTACTAAGCAGGCGATAGAAGTGAGAAAAGGAGAGAAGCAGTAAGGCTGAGAGAGTTAAAGGCCACTGACCACATTAGTATTCAGTTCAAAAAAGCACACAGTCATTACTGGACGTCTTGAGACCTCTGATTGATTTTACAGTCCTATTATCTTGTCCATCCTTCTGTATAGATGAAATATGAATCACTATGTATGTGTTCGCCCATTCTGTCCACATCACCTTTGTTGGTGAGACCTGTCACACAACGGGTAGGCTGGTCATAAAATATCATAGTGGGCTGTCATTGTGATTGGATCCTCTGGCTTTCTGGATGTTTTACATGAGAGGTCTCTCACAGTACAACGTTGATTTTCATTCATTGTGATAGAAATGGGATCCTCTGGCTTTCTGGATGTTTTACATGAGGGTCTCTCACAGTACAATGTTGATTTTCATTCATTGTGATAGAAGTGGGATCCTCTGGCTTTCTGGATGTTTTACATGAGGGTCTCTCACAGTACAACGTTGATTTTCATTCATTGTGATAGAAGTGGGATCCTCTGGCTTTCTGGATGTTTTACATGAGGGTCTCTCACAGTACAACGTTGATTTTCATTCATTGTGATAGAAATGGGATCCTCTGGCTTTCTGGATGTTTTACGAGGGTCTCTCACTGTACAACGTTGATTTTCATTCATTGTGATAGAAATGGGATCCTCTGGCTTTCTGGATGTTTTACATGAGGGTCTCTCACAGTACAACGTTGATTTTCATTCATTGTGATAGAAATGGGATCCTCTGGCTTTCTGGTTGTTTTACATGAGGGTCTCTCACAGTACAATGTTGATTTTCATTCATTGTGATAGAAATGGGATCCTCTGGCTTTCTGGTTGTTTTACATGAGGGTCTCTCACAGTACAACGTTGATTTTCATTCATTGTGATAGAAATGGGATCCTCTGGCTTTCTGGATGTTTTACATGAGGGTCTCTCACAGTACAATGTTGATTTTCATTCATTGTGATAGAAATGGGATCCTCTGGCTTTCTGGATGTTTTACGAGGGTCTCTCACAGTACACCGTTGATTTTCATTCATTGTGATAGAAATGGGATCCTCTGGCTTTCTGGTTGTTTTACATGAGGGTCTCTCACAGTACAACGTTGATATTCATTCATTGTGATAGAAATGGGATCCTCTGCCTTTCTGGATGTTTTACATGAGGGTCTCTCACAGTACAACGTTGATTTTCATTCATTGTGATAGAAATGGGATCCTCTGGCTTTCTGGATGCTTTACACGAGGGTCTCTCACAGTACAACGTTGATTTTCATTCATTGTGATAGAAATGGGATCCTCTGCCTTTCTGGATGTTTTACACGAGGGTCTCTCACAGTACAACGTTGATTTTCATTCATTGTGATAGAAATGGGATCCTCTGGCTTTCTGGATGTTTTACATGAGGGTCTCTCACAGTACAACGTTGATTTTCATTCATTGTGATAGAAATGGGATCCTCTGGCTTTCTGGATGTTTTACACGAGGGTCTCTCACAGTACAACGTTGATTTTCATTCAGTGTGATAGAAATGGGATCCTCTGGCTTTCTGGATGTTTTACATGAGGGTCTCTCACTGTACAATGTTGATTTTCATTCATTGTGATAGAAATGGGATCCTCTGGCTTTCTGGATGTTTTACATGAGGGTCTCTCACAGTACAACGTTGATTTTCATTCATTGTGATAGAAATGGGATCCTCTGGCTTTCTGGATGTTTTACGAGGGTCTCTCACAGTACAACGTTGATTTTCATTCATTGTGATAGAAATGGGATCCTCTGGCTTTCTGGTAGTTTTACTTGAGGGTCTCTCACAGTACAACGTTGATATTCATTCATTGTGATAGAAATGGGATCCTCTGCCTTTCTGGATGTTTTACACGAGGGTCTCTCACAGTACAACGTTGATTTTCATTCATTGTGATAGAAGTGGGATCCTCTGGCTTTCTGGATGTTTTACATGAGGGTCTCTCACAGTACAACGTTGATTTTCATTCATTGTGATAGAAATGGGATCCTCTGGCTTTCTGGATGTTTTACGAGGGTCTCTCACAGTACAACGTTGATTTTCATTCATTGTGATAGAAATGGGATCCTCTGGCTTTCTGGATGTTTTACATGAGGGTCTCTCACAGTACAACGTTGATTTTCATTCATTGTGATAGAAATGGGATCCTCTGGCTTTCTGGATGTTTTACATGAGGGTCTCTCACTGTACAACGTTGATTTTCATTCCTTGTGATAGAAATGGGATCCTCTGGCTTTCTGGATGTTTTACACGAGGGTCTCTCACAGTACAACGTTGATTTTCATTCATTGTGATAGAAATGGGATCCTCTGCCTTTCTGGATGTTTTACACGAGGGTCTCTCACAGTACAACGTTGATTTTCATTCATTGTGATAGAAATGGGATCCTCTGGCTTTCTGGATGTTTTACATGAGGGTCTCTCACTGTACAACGTTGATTTTCATTCATTGTGATAGTAATGGGATCCTCTGGCTTTCTGGATGTTTTACACGAGGGTCTCTCACAGTACAACGTTGATTTTCATTCAGTGTGATAGAAATGGGATCCTCTGGCTTTCTGGATGTTTTACATGAGGGTCTCTCACTGTACAATGTTGATTTTCATTCATTGTGATAGAAATGGGATCCTCTGGCTTTCTGGATGTTTTACATGAGGGTCTCTCACAGTACAACGTTGATTTTCATTCATTGTGATAGAAATGGGATCCTCTGGCTTTCTGGATGTTTTACACGAGGGTCTCTCACAGTACAACGTTGATTTTCATTCATTGTGATAGAAATGGGATCCTCTGGCTTTCTGGTAGTTTTACTTGAGGGTCTCTCACAGTACAACGTTGATATTCATTCATTGTGATAGAAATGGGATCCTCTGCCTTTCTGGATGTTTTACACGAGGGTCTCTCACAGTACAACGTTGATTTTCATTCATTGTGATAGAAGTGGGATCCTCTGGCTTTCTGGATGTTTTACATGAGGGTCTCTCACAGTACAACGTTGATTTTCATTCATTGTGATAGAAATGGGATCCTCTGGCTTTCTGGATGTTTTACATGAGGGTCTCTCACAGTACAACGTTGATTTTCATTCATTGTGATAGAAATGGGATCCTCTGGCTTTCTGGATGTTTTACATGAGGGTCTCTCACAGTACAACGTTGATTTTCATTCATTGTGATAGAAATGGGATCCTCTGGCTTTCTGGATGTTTTACATGAGGGTCTCTCACTGTACAATGTTAATTTTCATTCATTGTGATAGAAATGGGATCCTCTGGCTTTCTGGATGTTTTACATGAGGGTCTCTCACAGTACAACGTTGATTTTCATTCATTGTGATAGAAATGGGATCCTCTGGCTTTCTGGATGTTTTACGAGGGTCTCTCACAGTACAACGTTGATTTTCATTCATTGTGATAGAAATGGGATCCTCTGGCTTTTTGGATGTTTTACATGAGGGTCTCTCACAGTACAACGTTGATTTTCATTCCTTGTGATAGAAATGGGATCCTCTGGCTTTCTGGATGTTTTACATGAGGGTTTCTCACAGTACAACGTTGATTTTCATTCATTGTGATAGAAATGGGATCCTCTGGCTTTCTGGTTGTTTTACATGAGGGTCTCTCTTTCTTTTTTTTTACCCCACTTTTTTTCCTCCACAATTTCAATCTTGTCTCATCGCTGCAACTCCCCCAACGGGCTCGGGAGCCAGAGGTCGAGTCATGCGTCCTCTGAAACATGACCCAACAAAACGAGCTTCTTAATACCCGCACGCTTATTCCGGAAGCCAGCGACACTAATATTTAGGACGAAACACTTTTCAACTGAAGATCGAGTTCAGCAGGTGCCCGTCCCGCCGCAAGGAGTCTCTAGTGAGGCCAAACCCTCCCCTAACCGGACGACGATGGACCAATTGTGTGCCGCCCTATGGGGCTCCCGATCACAGCCAGATGTGACACAGCCTGGGATCAAACCCGGGTCTGTAGTGACGCCTCTAGCACTGCGATGCAGTGCCTTAAACCGCTGTGCCACTCGAGAGGCCCTATTCCTTGTGATCTTATCCTCATTCATCTTATTGTTATCACCAGCACACCGTTGTAATTTCCAGCTCTACGCATCTAGAGAAGTGTGAATTCTGGTAAGCCAACGGAAGCAGGATAAATAACAGCATCAAAGCAATCTGCTGGCTGTGAGCGCAGAGCAAAAGGCTCATTACTGGAAGGCCCAGCAGTGGCGGCGAGGAGAAGACATGCCACCTTATACTCCTGTTGTGACAGGCCTCTTTAGCTATTAATCATCAGGCAGATCAATGTAAAGGACTGAGACGAGTTAATGGAATAATTCTTATCACTGTGTTGCGACGGGGTGAAATTGATTTCCACAATTCCACCCCACTGTAGCCTACACAGAGCATGTTCATTCTATTTAAACTGTATATTATTATTTCATTTCTATTTACTTCCTTTTTCAAAGAACATAAATAGCAAACATTTTAGAAAAAAATGATTTAAATAATAATAAATACATATCTGGTTTCGGCCTACACCATTTTTGTTATTACCTAAAGATGCATCTATAAAAAAATAAAAATAAAATATATATATATATATATATATATATTCCCTAAAAAGCACCAAACGTAACTTTGTTGACACATCGTAGAGATACATCTGTCAGTGTGTTTATGTGTTTATCCCCTGCCAGCAGCCAGCTTCTGTTGTAGATGGGAGATAATGGGAGGGCACTAAGTAGCAACCCTGCCTAGGAACTAACGACACAATCAATAACCTGACATTTCTTGCAGGACTGACAGAGAGAGGGGAGTGGGTGTGGTGGAGATAGAGAGAGGGGTGGGACAGGTGGGGAGGGGGGGAAAAACAGAGCGAAGAGGATATAGAAAAGGAGAGAGAGACGTTGTCAATGGGGCCTGCCTGGCTAACGCTACCATCGTACATCATCATTTAATATCAATGGAGCCAGGGAGGTTGGCTCCATCGGCAGCCAAGAGGGGTGGAGAGGCTGAGTAGAGGCTGTGCGTCTAACTCCAATCACAGCTGCCTGGATGAGCTGTCAGCCAGTGAAACCAGCACTAACCCTCTACTCTTTTCTATGTTTACCAATGACCTGCCACTGGCATTAAACAAAGCCTGTGTGTCCATGTATGCTGATGATTCAACCATATACACATCAGCAACCACAGCTAATGAAGTCAAATGAAACCCCAAAGAGTTGTAGTCTGTTTTGGAACAGGTGGCCAGTAATAAACTGGTCCTGAACATTTCTAAAACTAAGAGCATTGGATTTGGTACAAAGCATTCCTTAAGTTCGAGACCTCAGCTGAATCTGGTAATGAATGGTGTGGCTGTTAAACAAGTTGAGGAGACTAAATTACTTGGTGTTACCTTAGGTTGTAAACTGTCATGGTCAAAACATATAGATTCAATGGTTGTAAAGATGGGGAGAGGTCTGGCAGTAATAAAGAGATGCTCTGCTTGTTTGACACCACACTCCAAAAAGCAAGTCTTGCAGGCCCTAGTTTTAACTTATCTTGATTATTGTCCAGTTTTGTTGTCGCGTGCTGCAAGGAAAGACCTAGTTAAGCTGCAGCTGGCCGAGAACAGTACGGGAAGTCTTGCTCTTCAATGTAATCAGAGGGCTGATATAAATTCTATTGATGCCAGTCTCTCTTGGCTAAGAGTTGAGGAGAGACTGACTGCATCACTTCTTCTTTTCATAAGAAACATTAATGTGTTGAAAATCCCAAATTGTTTACATAGTCAACTTACATACAGCTCTGACCCACACACACTTACCCCACCAGACATGCCACCAGGGGTCTTTTCATAGTCTCCAAATCCAGAACAAATTCAATAAAGCGTACAGTATTATATAGAGCCATTATTGCATGGAACTTCCTTCCAGCTCAAATGAACAGCAAACCTGGTTTAAAAAAACAGATAAAGCAACACCTCGTGGCACAACGCCTCTCCCCTATTTTACCTAGATAGTTTGTGTGTATGTATTGATATGTAGGCTACGTGTAAAAAATAAAATAATTTATGTCATTCTGTCCTTGATCTGTTGTCTATTGATGTTCTGTATTATGTCATTCTGTATTATGTTTCATGTTTTGTGTGGACCCCAAGAAGAGTATCTGCTGCTTTTGCAACAGCTAATGGGGATCCTAATAAAATACCAAAATACCAAACCCTAATTCTAACCCTAACCTTGTTCTTAACCTTAATTCTTTCCCCTAAAGCTAAACCTAACCCCTAAATGATCTTTTTTTCCTTTTAGGACCGGCCAAATGTCCTCACGTGTCTAAATGATCCTCTGTTTACTATTCTGATGATTTATTCTGGTCTTCAGAAGTATAGTAAACAAACAAACACACACTCACAGTCAGCTCCAGAGATGTGTTGAAAAGGATTATTGGGATGTAACACTGGCCAGCCTCTAGGCCAGGACTGCCAGGACTGCCAGGACTGCCCGGGTCTTCTGCTTTCTAATAATGGACTTATTAAAAACGTATTAAAAACGTATTAAGAAACTCTCAAAATGTTGTATAGTTTCAGCCAGTAGTTTTGATAGAGGTGCTCACGATCCAAATGTGTTCCCCGTTTATTGTGTGCTACGTCATCAAATTGTGTACTACGTCATCAAGTTTGTGTGATATGTTATGTGCTGCAAAAATAATATTATTATTATTATTATTTATTTTTTAAATGCAATTCGTGTGATATTTCATGATAACATTTCTATATGATATGAATGTGTTGTGATTAAGATCCTGGAGTGGATATTTAACTACCAGGTAGAAACAAAGGTGTTTTGGCACTCCAGGGCCAGAATTAGGCAGCCCTGTGTATAGTCTATATAATGTCTGAGAGTGCATTCATATGGGGTATGAGATTTACCAGTCAGACACTGAATGTCCTGCTGTCACTATGCTGGTGAATTCTAATAGGATATCAGTAGCTGACGAGCAGCAAATGAAGGTGTGGAACAAGAGAAGCAACTGGAAAGCCTGTCCACTATGTAACTCCGTACAGGTTGCAGCCCGTCTCCTTATTGGACGCTTCAAATAACACTATTTGACATGTCAAATAACTTTATTGACCAATCAGGACTTGAATATGACTTCGCGACAGTCTTGGGCAGAACATTTTTGTATTTTGTATTTTCTTTTCGAATATAGAGAATCAATTAAAGGCAACTATTTCCTTTGATATTCAAATATAGGTCTCAGAAATCATTTTTAATAACTCTCAAAAAAACAAATCATATTTGAAGTAATTTGAAGATAAATCCCAAAAATGACTACTTGTTAAAACTATTTGAATACAGATCCCGGGAAATGACTACTTGTTAAAACTATTTGAATACAGATCCCAGGAAATGACTACTTGTTAAAACTATTTGAATACAGATCCCAGGAAATGACTACTTGTTAAAACTATTTGAATACAGATCCCAGGAAATGACTACTTGTTAAAACTATTTGAATACAGATCCCAGGAAATGACTACTTAAAAAAAATATTTCAATACAGATTTAACGAAGTTATTACTTTTCAGAAGCTATTGGATTTTCTGCCTACAAATAATGGCAGGTACATCAAAAGTTGTGCTATAAATTCCCAGACAACACAAAGATTCCCTGATGCCCTTCCAGACTCCCTCTGCCTTCCCAAGGACGTCAGAGGACAAAAATCAGTTAACCACCTAACTGAGGAACTCACTTTAACCTTGCGCAATACCCTAGATGCAGTTGCACCCCTAAAAACTAAAAACATTTGTCATAAGATACTAGCTCCCTGGTATACAGAAAATAGCCGAGCTCTGAAGCAAGCTTCCTGAAAATTGGAACGGAAATGGCGCCACACCAAACTGGAAGTCTTCCGACTAGCTTGGAATGGCAGTACCGTGCAGTATCGAAGAGCCCTCACTGCTGCTCGATCATCCTATTTTTCCAACTTAATTGAGGAAAATAAGAACAAAACCTGAAATGTATTTTTGATACTGTCACAAAGCTAACTAAAAAGCAACATTCCCCAAGTGAGGATGGCTTTCACTTCAGCAGAAATAAATTGATGAACTTCTTTGAGGAAAATATCATGATTATTAGAAAGCAAATTACGGACTCCTCATTAAATCTGCGTATTCCTTCAAAGCTCAGTTGTCCTGAGTCTGCACAACTCTGCCAGGACCTAGGATCAAGAGAGACACTCAAGTTTTTTAGTACTATATCTCTTGACACAATGATGAAAATGATGATGGCCTCTAAACCTTCAAGCTGCATACTGGACCCTATTCCAACTAAACTACTGAAAGAGCTGCTTCCTGTGCTTGGCCCTCCTATGTTGAACATGATAAACGGCTCTATATCCACCGGATGTGTACCAAACTCACTAAAAGTGGCAGTAATAAAGCCTCTCTTGAAAAACCCAAACCTTGACCCAGAAAATCTAAAAAATATATCTGTCTGTATCGAATCTTCCGTTCCTCTCAAAGATTTTAGAAAAAGCTGCAACTCACTGCCTTCCTGAAGACAAACAATGTATACTAAATGCTTCAGTCTGGTTTTAGACCCCATCAGAGCACTGAGACGGCACTTGTGAAGGTGGTAAATGACCTTTTAATTGCATCAGACCAAGGCTCTGCATTTGTCCTCGTGCTCGTAGACCTTAGTGCTGCTTTTGATACCATCGATCACCACATTCTTTTGGAGAGATTGGAAACCCAAATTGGTCTACACGGACAAGTTCTGGCCTGGAGACAGTTTGTCTCTGTGAATGGTTTGTCCTCGGAGAAATCAACTGTAAATGTCGGTGTTCCTCAAGGTTCCATTTTAGGACCACTATTGTTTTCACTATATATTTTACCTCTTGGGGATGTCATTCGAAAACATAATGTTAACTTGCACTGCTATGAGGATGACACAGCTGTACATTTCAATGAAACATGGTGTAGCCCCAAAATTACCCTCGCTAGAAGCCTGTGTTTCAGACATAAGGAAGTGGATGGCTGCAAACTTTCTACTTTTAAACTCGGACAAAACAGAGATGCTTGTTCTAGGTCCCAAGAAACAAAGAGATCTTCTGTTGAATCTGACAATTAATCTTAATGGTTGTACAGTCGTCTCAAATAAAACTGTGAAGGACCTCGGCGTTACTCTGTACCCTGATCTCTCTTTTGACGAACATATCAAGACTGTTTCAAGGACAGCTTTTTTCCATCTACGTAACATTGCAAAAAATCAGAAACTTTCTGTACAAAAATGATGCAGAAAAATGAATCCATGCTTTTGTTACTTCTAGGTTAGACTAATGCAATGCTCTACTTTCCGGCTACCCGGATATAGCACTAAATAAACTTCAGTTAGTGCTAAATACGGCTGCTAGAATCCTGACTAGAACAAAAACATTTGATCATATTACTCCTGTGCTAGCCTCCCTACACTGGCTTCCTGTTAAGACAAGGGCTGATTTCAAGGTTTTACTGCTAACCTACAAAGCATTACATGGGCTTGCTCCTACCTATCTCTCTGATTTGGTCCTGCCGTACATACCTACACGTACGCTACGGTCACAAGACGCAGGCCTCCTAATTGTCCCTAGAATTTCTAAGCAAACAGCTGGAGGCAGGGCTTTCTCCTAAAGAGCTCAATTTTTAAGGATTGGTCTGCCTACCCATGTGAGAGATGCAGACTCGGTCTCAACCTTTGAGTGTAGTCTGGCCCAGGAGTGTGAAGGTGAACGGAAAGGCTCTGGAGCAACGAACCACCCTTGCTGTCTCTGCCTGGCCGGTTCCCCTCTCTCCACTGGGATTCTTTGCCTCTAACCCTATTACAGGGGCTGAGTCACTGGCTTACTGGTGCTCTTTCATGCCATCCCTAGGAGGGGTGCGTCACTTGAGTGGGTTGAGTCACTGACGTGATCTTCTTGTCTGGGTTCGTGCCTCCCCTTTGGTTGTGCCATGGCGGAGATATTTGTGGGCTATACTCGGCCTTGTCTCAGGATGGTGAGTTGGTGGTTGAAGATATCCCTCTAGTGGTGTGGGGGCTGTGCTTTGGCAAAGTGGGTGGGGTTATATCCTTCCTGTTTGGCCCTGTCCGGGGTATCATCAGATGGGGCCACAGTGTCTCGTGACCCCTCTTGTCTCAGCCTCCAGTATTTATGCTGCAGTATGTGTCGGGGGGCTAGGGTCAGTTTGTTTTATCTGGAGTACTTCTCCTGTCTTATCCGGTGTCCTGTGTGAATTTAAGTATGCTCTCTCTAATTCTCTCTTTCTCTCTTTCTCTCGGAGGACAGTGTTAAAGCATTAAAATTGGCAATGAATTCTCTAGTGTTAAAATAAATTAACCCTGACAGTGTTAAATCAATACTGAAAGTGTTGAATCTGTGGACCCATTTAGACACTAGAACAGTTTTAAATTCATATACTTCTTAGTGTGAAGTCGTATTCAAATATTTCCCAAAGCGCCCTTGCCTTTTGAATAAATAGTACCGTTACTACCCGTGAAGGTGTTTGTTAAGGGCAGAAACATGATTGTTGCATTCAACCATTTTCGGTCCTCTGGACTTCACCAAGTGATCTCCTAAGTGAATATGTTATTTTGAAAAAAATACAAAATTAACAAAAATACTAGACATATTTCATAAGGCTTTATTTTGAGGGCCTAGTTTTCCCCTGAAACTCATATGCATCACTTTGAACCAAAACCATGCCCATCATTATAATTTTCCCAGCATGCACTATTTCAGTAAAAAAAAAAAAAAAAAAATCTATGTCTGTGTTTGTGCATGTACACTGATTTATTCGATTAATTAATTAGTCTTATGCTTCTCAAATATAAATTACAAACAGTCTCTAAAATACTCCAAAATGTTACTTGGACTTATTGCACCCATTACTGAAAGGGTTGTTTCAGTTTAGATATTTTATCTATTAATGATTACTCTACTCATAGGGTATTTAATATAGTTCCTTATAACCCATTTAAAAATTCATACTGGCTAGCTTGGTCTTCAATGAGAATTTTGTTTTCAAAATATGTCTTATCTCTTTTCATTCAGCACCTTTAATGCGCCTGATGTCAATGTCTGGAAAATACATCTAAGGGATGTAATTTTGCTTACAGTCATGAATCAAGTGCAACTGCTTGGGATGTGGCTGCCTGGCTGGCTGGCTGACAGCAGGATCACCATCCGTTCCCCTGCCGCTGGGATGGTTGCATGTCGGGGAGAATGTTGGACTACCTAGCAAACATTTTTGATCCAGCTCATTTGATCCTGATCATCTTTAAAATGCTCACAGAGCCGTTTTCCCATTTGGTCGAACGAATAAATAATGTGTTATTACCAACGTGGTAAAGACATCGTGGCTGGTGTGTGTGTGTGCTTGTTTTCAGACTTGTTTTTATTTTTATAGCATTAATAGTGCTACTACCCTCTCTATCTCTCTATTTCTCTCCTCTCTTCCCCTTGCTCTCTCTCCCTCTCTCACACATACCCCCAAACACTCCCTTTACCCCTCTCTCTATGCCCCACTACCCATTACGGCCAGGGTGTTGGCCCCCGTGGTGTTTACTGAGACCTTGGCAGCACACTCATGCATTTCTCTATCTCTCTCTTTTTCTCTTTTCTCTTTTCTCTTTTCTCTTTCTCTTTCTCTTTCTCTTTCTCTTTCTATTTCTCTCTCTCTCTCTCTCTCTCTCTCTCTCTCTCTCCCCTTGCTTTCTCCTCTGTCTCTTCTTGCTCGATCTCTCTCTCTCTCTCCCTCGTTCGTTCGCTCGCTCTTTCTCTCTCTCCCGTGTTCTCTCCTCGCTCTCGCTCCCTCCTCTCACTCGCTCACTCTCCCTCTGTCTCACACACCCCCAAACGCTCACTTTACCCCTCTCTCTATGCCCCACTACCCCCTAACCCTCCACCTGCCTGAGTGAATCATTCCATTAGAGACTCAGTGTGGTGTGGCGTTGTGGCATCTGGGCTCGGCTGCACACTCAGCGTGCTAGCTGCCTCACATCCAAGTGACAACCAGTGATCGATGGCGAATCACAGAGCCCGCTAATGACATCAGGAAATGGGATTAAAAACAACCCACCACAACCTGGACCTGCATGCTCGCACCCTCTCGCTTTTTCGTTCCCTCTCTCGTTCTCCTGCCCACTCACTCGTTTAATGGTCCAGCTCTCTTTCTATCATGCTTCTTCCCTCATTTCCTCTCTCCATATTTCTCCATCCATGCCTGCTTCACCTCCCTCTCTTTCTCCCGAGACTTTATTTTTTTCTCCTCCTTGTTAAGCAGCTTCTCTTACGGTCTATCAGCCTGTAGTTATCTCCCTCTGACAGTTGTATTAACTGTCAGAGGGACAGCATTTCGCTACACCCGCAATAACATCTGCTGAATATGCGTATGTGACCAATAAAATGTTATTTTATTTGCATTAACTTCCAGGTGAAAAACACTACTGCCTGTGCTGTTGTATTCTGACAGACCGTCAGCTAGGCTTTTTCTATTGTTATGCTATGCAGACACTCTTTACCATGAGAGGTGATTGGATTGCAAATGTACGTGATAAAATAATAATTGTTATTGTCTTCTTATCAACCAGTGCACTCTTCTACTCACAATGTAATGGAAGACAAGGGACAACAAACATCCATTGTTGTGATGTATGGCTTATAATACAATAGAGAGTTGAATTTCATCTCTCTCTCTCTCTCTCTCTGTCTCTCTCTCTCTCTCTCTCTCTCTCTCTCTCTCTCTCTCTCTGTCTCTCTCTCTGTCTCTCTCTCGCTGTCTCTCTCTCTCTCTCTCTCTCTCTCTCTCTCTGTCTCTCTCTCTCTCTCTCTCTAGGCTTTCATTTAGCCTAGAGAAAGGAATATGAGAAAAAAGGGATTGAAAAGAACAAGATGCGGGAGGAATCTGGAGCAAAGGAGGGAGGGGAGGAGGATGGAAGGGTGGAGGAGCTGGTGGGGAGAAGAAATTGAGAAGTGGAGGGGGTGGAGGGTGGAGGAGTGGAGTGGAGGGTTAGAGGGGTGGAGGAGCTGAGGGGTGGAGGAGCGGAGGGGTGGAGGAGTGGAGGGGTGGAGGAGCGCAGGGATGGAGGAGCGGAGGGGTGGAGGAGGGGTGGAGGGTGGAGGAGTGGATGTGAGGAGAAGTGGAGAAGTTGAGGGGTGGAGAAGTGGAGGAGTGGAGGGGTGGATGAGTGGATAAGTGGAGGGGGTGGAGGAGCGGAAGGGTGGATGAGTGGATAAGTGGAGGGGGTGGAGGAACGGAGGAGTGGGTATCTTCAAATAAGTGAGGAAATTACTCCAGATGCTGAGTTAAAATATGAATGTAATTCTTCAGTGGCTCCTCCAATCCGCCAGCTCTCCCCTGTGTCTCCAACCTGCTAAATGTCTCCCCGTGGCTCCGACCTGCTAACTGTCTCCCTGTGGCTCTGTTCTACCAGCTCTCTCCCCTGTCTCTCCGTCCTGCTAACTGTCTCCCTGTGGCTCCGACCTGCTAACTGTCTCCCTGTGGTTCCGACCTGCTAACTGTCTCCCCGTGGCTCCGACCTGCTAACTGTCTCCCCGTGGCTCCGACCCGCTAACTGTCTCTCTGTGGTTCCGACCTGCTAACTGTCTCCCCGTGGCTCCGACCTGCTAACTGTCTCCCCGTGGCTCCGTCCTGCTAACTGTCTGCCTGTGGCTCCGAAATGCTAACTGTCTCCCCGTGGCTCCGACCTGCTAACTGTCTCCCCGTGGCTCCGTCCCGCTAACTGACTCCCTGTGGCTCCGACCTGCTAACTGTCTCCCTGTGGCTCCGACCTGCTAACTGACTCACTATGGCTCTGACCTGCTAACTGACTCCCTGTGGCTCTGACCTGCTAACTGTCTCCCTGTGGTTCCGACCTGCTAACTGTCTCCCCGTGGCTCCGACCTGCTAACTGACTCCCCGTGGCTCCGTCCTGCTAACTGTCTCCCTGTGGCTCCGACCTGCTAACTGACTCCCTGTGGTTCCGACCTGCTAACTTGCTCCCTTTGGCTCTGACCTGCTAACTGTTCCCCTCTGACTCCAACCTGCTAACTGTTTCCCTCTGAATCCGACCTGCTAACTTTTCCCCTCTGACTCCAACCTGCTAACTGTCTCCCTCTGACTCCAACCTGATAACTGTTTCCCTCTGAATCCGACCTGCTAACTGTCTCCCTGTGGCTGCGACCTGCTAACTGTCTCCCTGTGGCTCTGACCTGCTAACTGTCTCCCTGTGGCTTTGACCTGCTAATTGGCTCCCTTTGGCTCTGACTGCTAATTGTCTCCCTGTGGCTCTGACCTACTAATTGGCTCCCTGTGGCTCTGACCTGCTAACTCTCACCCTGTTGCTCTGACCTGCTAACTGACTCACTATGGCTCCGACCTGCTAACTGACTCCCTGTGGCTTTGACCTGCTTACTGACTCCCTGCGGCTCTGACCTGCTAACTGTCTCCCTGTGGCTCAGACCTGCTAACTGACTCACTGTGGCTCTGACCTGCTTACTGGCTCCATGTGGCTCTGACCTGCTAATTGGCTCCCTGTGGCTCTGACCTGCTAACTGACTCACTATGGCTCTGACCAGCTAACTGTCTCCCTGTGGCTCCGACCTGCTAACTGACTCACTGTGGCTCTGACCTGCTAATTGGCTCCCTGTTGCTCTGACCTGCTAACCTACTCCTGGTGGCTCTGACCTGCTAACTGACTCACTATGGCTCCGACCTGCTAACTGACTCCCTGTGGCTCTGACCTGCTTACTGACTCACTGTGGCTCTGACCTGCTAACTGACTCACTGTGGCTCTGACCTGCTTACTGGCTCCATGTGGCTCTGACCTGCTAATTGGCTCCCTGTGGCTCTGACCTGCTAACTGACTCACTATGGCTCCGACCAGCTAACTGTCTCCCTGTGGCTCCGACCTGCTAACTGACTCCCTGTGGCTCTGACCCTCTAATTGGCTCCCTGTTGCTCTGACCTGCTAACCTACTCCTGGTGGCTCTGACCTGCTAACTGACTCACTATGGCTCCGACCTGCTAACTGACTCCCTGTGGCTCTGACCTGCTTACTGACTCACTGTGGCTCTGACCTGCTAACTGACTCCCTGTAGCTCTGACCTGCTAACTGTCTCCCTGTGGCTCTGACCTGCTAACTGACTCCCTGTGGCTCTGACCTGCTAATTGTCTCCCTGTGGCTCTGACCTGCTAACTGACTCACTATGGCTCTGACCTGCTAACTGACTCCCTGTGGCTCTGACCTGCTAACTGTCTCCCTGTGGCTCTGACCTTCTAACTGACTCACTATGGCTCCGACCTGCTAACTGACTACCTGTGGCTCTGACCTGCTAACTGACTCACTTTGGCTCTGACCTGCTAACTGACTCCCTGTGGCTCTGACCTGCTAACTGTCTCCCTGTGGCTCTGACCTGCTAACTGACACACTATGGCTCCGACCTGCTAACTGACTCCCTGTGGCTCTGACCTGCTAACTGACTCACTATGGCTCTGACCTGCTAATTGACTCCCTGTGGCTCTGACCTGCTAACTGTCTCCCTGTGGCTCCGACCTGCTAACTGTCTCCCTGTGGCTCTGACCTGCTAACTGTCTCCCTGTGGCTCTGACCTGCTAATTGGCTCCCTTTGGCTCTGACTGCTAACTGACTCCCTGTGGCTCCTACCTGCTAACTGCCTCCCTGTGGCTCTGACCTGCTAACTGCCTCCCTGTGGCTCTGACCTGCTAACTGACTCCCTGTGGCTCTGACCTGCTAACTGTCTCCCTGTGGCTCCGACCTGCTAACTGACTCCCTGTGGCTCTGACCTGCTATTTGTCTCCCTGTGGCTCTGACCTGCTAATTGGCTCCCTTTGGCTCTGACTGCTAATTGTCTCCCTGTTGCTCTGACCTGCTAACTGTCTCCTGGTGGCTCTGACCTGCTAACTGACTCACTGTGGCTCCGACCTGTTAACTGTCTCCCTGTGGCTCCGACCTGCTAACTGACTCACTATGGCTCCGACCTGCTAACTGACTCCCTGTGGCTCTGACCTGCTAACTGACTCACTGTGGCTCTGACCTGCTAATTGTCTCACTCTGGCTCTGACCTGCTAACTGTCTCCCTGTGGCTCTGACCCGCTTACTGTTTCCCTGTGGCTCTGACCTGCTTACTGTTTACCTGTGGCTCTGACCAGCTAACTGACTCCCTGTGGCTCTGACCTGCTAATTGGCTCCCTGTGGCTCTGACCTGCTAATTGGTTCCCTTTGGCTCTGACCTGCTAACTGACTCCCTGTGGCTCTGACCTGCTTACTGTCTCTGACCTGCTAACTGTTTCCCTGTGGCTCTGACCTGCTAACTGTTTACCTGTGGCTCTGACCTGCTAACTGTCTCCCTGTGGCTCTGACCTGCTTACTGTTTCCCTTTGGCTCTGACCTGCTAACTGTTTACCTGTGGCTCTGACCCGCTAACTGACTCCCTGTGGCTCTGACCTGCTAATTGGCTCCCTGTGGCTCTGACCTGCTAATTGGTTCCCTTTGGCTCTGACCTGCTAACTGACTCCCTGTGGCTCTGACTGCTAACTGGCTCCCTTTGGCTCTGACCTGCTAACTGACTCCCTGTGGCTCTGACCTGCTAACTGTCTCCCTGTGGCTCCGACCTGCTAACTGACTCCCTGTGGCTCTGACCTGCTAATTGTCTCCCTGTGGCTCTGACCTGCTAATTGACTCCCTTTGGCTCTGACTGCTAATTGTCTCCCTGTTGCTCTGACCTGCTAACTGTCTCCTGGTGGCTCTGACCTGCTAACTGACTCACTGTGGCTCCGACCTGTTAACTGTCTCCCTGTGGCTCCGACCTGATAACTGACTCACTATGGCTCCGACCTGCTAACTGACTCCCTGTGGCTCTGACCTGCTAATTGGCTCCCTGTGGCTCTGACCTGCTAATTGGTTCCCTTTGGCTCTGACCTGCTAACTGACTCCCTGTGGCTCTGACTGCTAACTGGCTCCCTTTGGCTCTGACCTGCTAACTGCCTCCCTGTGGCTCTGACCTGCTAACTGTCTCACTATGGCTCCGACCTGTTAACTGTCTCCCTGTGGCTCTGACCTGCTAACTGTCTCCCTGTGGCTCTGTCCCGCTAACTGTCTCCCTGTGGCTCTGACCTGTTAACTGTCTCCCTATGGCTCTGACCTGCTAATTGGCTCCCTTTGGCTCTGACCTGCTAATTGGCTCCCTTTGGCTCTGACCTGCTAACTGTCTCCCTGTGGCTCTGACCTGCAAACTGTTTACCTGTGGCTCTGACCTGCTAATTGGCTCCCTTTGGCTCTGACTGCTAATTGGCTCCCTTTGGCTCTGACCTGCTAATTGGCTCCCTTTGGCTCTGACAGCAAATTGGCTCCCTTTGGCTCTGACCTGCTAATTTGCTCCCTTTGGCTCTGACTGCTAATTGGCTCCCTTTGGCTCTGACCTGCTAATTTGCTCCCTGTGGCTCTGACTGCTAATTGGCTCCCTTTGGCTCTGACCTGCTAATTGGCTACCTTTGGCTCTGACAGCAAATTGGCTCCCTTTGGCTCTGACCTGCTAATTTGCTCCCTTTGGCTCTGACTGCTAATTGGCTCCCTTTGGCTCTGACCCGCTAATTGGCTCCCTTTGGCTCTGACCTGCTAACTGTTTACCTGTGGCTCTGACCTGCTAATTGGCTCCCTTTGGCTCTGACTGCTAATTGGCTCCCTTTGGCTCTGACCTGCTAATTGGCTCCCTTTGGCTCTGACAGCAAATTGGCTCCCTTTGGCTCTGACCTGCTAATTTGCTCCCTTTGGCTCTGACTGCTAATTGGCTCCCTTTGGCTCTGACCCGCTAATTGGCTCCCTTTGGCTCTGACCTGCTAACTGTCTCCCTGTGGCTCTGACCTGCTAACTGACTCACTATGGCTCTGACCTGCTAACTGACTCCCTGTGGCTCTGACCTGCTAACTGCCTCCCTGTGGCTCTGACCTGCTAACTGACTCACTATGGCTCTGACCTCACTGTGGCTCCGCTCCCTGTGGCTCCGACCTGATAACTGACTGACTCACTGACTCCCTGTGGCTCTGACCTGCTAATTGCTCTGACCTGCTACCTGCTAACTGACTCCCTGTGGCTCTGACCTGCTAACTGCCTCCCTGTGGCTCTGACCTGGCTCCGACCTGCTAACTGACTCCCTGTGGCTCTGACCTGCTAACTGACTCACTGTGGCTCTGACCTGCTAATTGTCTCCCTGTGGCTCTGACCTGCTAACTGTCTCCCTGTGGCTCTGACCCGCTTACTGTTTCCCTGTGGCTCTGACCTGCTAACTGTTTACCTGTGGCTCTGACCCGCTAACTGACTCCCTGTGGCTCTGACCTGCTAATTGGCTCCCTGTGGCTCTGACCTGCTAATTGGTTCCCTTTGGCTCTGACCTGCTAACTGACTCCCTGTGGCTCTGACCTGCTAACTGTCTCTGACCTGCTAACTGTTTCCCTGTGGCTCTGACCTGCTAACTGTTTACCTGTGGCTCTGACCTGCTAACTGTCTCCCTGTGGCTCTGACCCGCTTACTGTTTCCCTGTGGCTCTGACCTGCTAACTGTTTACCTGTGGCTCTGACCCGCTAACTGACTCCCTGTGGCTAAGACCTGCTAATTGGCTCCCTGTGGCTCTGACCTGCTAATTGGTTCCCTTTGGCTCTGACCTGCTAACTGACTCCCTGTGGCTCTGACTGCTAACTGGCTCCCTTTGGCTCTGACCTGCTAACTGACTCCCTGTGGCTCTGACCTGCTAACTGTCTCCCTGTGGCTCCGACCTGCTAACTGACTCCCTGTGGCTCTGACCTGCTAATTGTCTCCCTGTGGCTCTGACCTGCTAATTGGCTCCCTGCTAATTGTCTCCCTTTGCTCTGACTGCTAATTGTCTCCCTGTTGCTCTGACCTGCTAACTGTCTCCTGGTGGCTCTGACCTGCTAACTGACTCACTGTGGCTCCGACCTGTTAACTGTCTCCCTGTGGCTCCGACCTGCTAAATGACTCACTATGGCTCCGACCTGCTAACTGACTCCCTGTGGCTCTGACCTGCTAACTGACTCACTGTGGCTCTGACCTGCTTACTGACTCCCTGGGTCTCTGACCTGCTAACTGTCTCTGACCTGCTAACTGTTTCCCTGTGGCTCTGACCTGCTAACTGTTTACCTGTGGCTCTGACCTGCTAACTGTCTCCCTGTGGCTCTGACCCGCTTACTGTTTCCCTGTGGCTCTGACCTGCTAACTGTTTACCTGTGGCTCTGACCCGCTAACTGACTCCCTGTGGCTCTGACCTGCTAATTGGCTCCCTGTGGCTCTGACTGCTAACTGGCTCCCTTTGGCTCTGACCTGCTAACTGCCTCCCTGTGGCTCTGACCTGCTAACTGTCTCACTATGGCTCCGACCTGTTAACTGTCTCCCTGTGGCTCTGATCTGCTAACTGTCTCCCTGTGGCTCTGTCCCGCTAACTGTCTCCCTGTGGCTCTGACCTGTTAACTGTCTCCCTGTGGCTCTGACCTGCTAATTGGCTCCCTTTGGCTCTGACCTGCTAATTGGCTCCCTTTGGCTCTGACCTGCTAACTGTCTCCCTGTGGCTCTGACCTGCTAACTGTTTACCTGTGGCTCTGACCTGCTAATTGGCTCCCTTTGGCTCTGACTGCTAAACGGCTCCCTTTGGCTCTGACCTGCTAATTGGCTCCCTTTGGCTCTGACAGCAAATTGGCTCCCTTTGGCTCTGACCTGCTAATTTGCTCCCTTTGGCTCTGACTGCTAATTGGCTCCCTTTGGCTCTGACCTGCTAATTTGCTCCCTGTGGCTCTGACTGCTAATTGGCTCCCTTTGGCTCTGACCTGCTAATTGGCTCCCTTTGGCTCTGACAGCAAATTGGCTCCCTTTGGCTCTGACTGCTAATTGGCTCCCTTTGGCTCTGACCTGCTAATTGGCTCCCTTTGGCTCTGACAGCAAATTGGCTCCCTTTGGCTCTGACCTGCTAATTTGCTCCCTTTGGCTCTGACTGCTAATTGGCTCCCTTTGGCTCTGACCCGCTAATTGGCTCCCTTTGGCTCTGACCTGCTAACTGTTTACCTGTGGCTCTGACCTGCTAATTGGCTCCCTTTGGCTCTGACTGCTAATTGGCTCCCTTTGGCTCTGACCTGCTAATTGGCTCCCTTTGGCTCTGACAGCAAATTGGCTCCCTTTGGCTCTGACCTGTTAATTTGCTCCCTTTGGCTCTGACTGCTAATTGGCTCCCTTTGGCTCTGACCTGCTTATTTGCTCCCTGTGGCTCTGACTGCTAATTGGCTCCCTTTGGCTCTGACCTGCTAATTGGCTCCCTTTGGCTCTGACAGCAAATTGGCTCCCTTTGGCTCTGACTGCTAATTGGCTCCCTTTGGCTCTGACCTGCTAATTGGCTCCCTTTGGCTCTGACAGCAAATTGGCTCCCTTTGGCTCTGACCTGCTAATTTGCTCCCTTTGGCTCTGACTGCTAATTGGCTCCCTTTGGCTCTGACCCGCTAATTGGCTCCCTTTGGCTCTGACAGCTAATTGGCTCCCTGTGGCTCTGACCTGCTAATTGGCTCCCTTTGGCTCTGACTGCTAATTGGCTCCCTGTGGCTCTGACCTGCTAATTGGATCCCTTTGGCTCTGACAGCTAATTGGCTCCCTGTGGCTCTGGCCTGCTAATTGTCTCCCTTTGGCTCTGACTGCTAATTGGCTCCCTGTGGCTCCGTCCTGCCAGCTGTCTACCTGTGGCTCAGTCGTGTCCTCTGTCTCACTATGGCTCCGAGTTACAGAATGATGTGCGGATTTGACCCTCCACACAGAAGAAGCCTGTTAAGCCGAAAACGTTTATGTATGATATCCTGTTACAGTAAAATAAAAAAAGGAAGCTTTATGCCACATCTTTGCGGACTCATCATATTTTTTTCTCATACCAGGAAAATGCCTGGGAGCTATGGTGGGTGGGGTAGAGATGCCACTTATACTACTATGGCAGGGGGGAGGGGCTATGGGGTGTGGGGAGGGGCTATGATAGGGGAGGTGGAGCTATGCCATGGTGGAGGAGCTACTGTACGTATGGGGGAGGAGACACATTGCATTCAGATGAAGTTCAAGTGCGCTTGACGATGGGGATCAGGTGTGCTCAATGATTGTTGCCAGGGCTTGTGGTTAGTGTAATGGCAACGTCAAGCACCGGAGAGAGGGAGCCGGAGTTGGCCTGACAGTGCAGACTGTCTGCTTTGCGTGGTGACTTGGTATTGGGCCTAACCCTGCCTAAACATATTTGTTTAAAATCACATGATGAACATTCTTGTAACATCCATTTCCAGTTTCATTAAAAACACATATATGTATATTTTTTATAAAACATAACCTTTTCACATATGTTGATGTTGGTGAGGACAAACGTGAGGTTGAAAAGTAATAAAAATTCCCTTTCGTTGACTTTGCTACTGAAATGATTTTGTCAGTTGTTGCAGAAACACGTTGAACTTAAAAGAAAAAAGTATGTTTCAATGTTCCTCTAATGTTTGAAGAAGTATGAAAATGGATGCACTCACTAATGTAAGTCGCACTGGATAAGAGCGCCTGCTAAATGACTAAAGAGTAACTGTAAACATGTTTACTTTTATGCATGATCTCATGTACAGCACATTCAGAACGTATTCAGACCCCTTCACTTTCTTAATGACAAAGCAAAAAAAGTTGAACAAGAATACCTTATTTACCTAAATATTCAGACTCTTTGCTATGACACTCGAAATATAGCTCGGGTGCATCCTGTTTCCATTGATCAACCTTGAGATGTTTCTACAACTTGATTGGAGTCCACCTGTGGTAAATTCAATTGATTGGACAGGATTTGGAAAGGCACACACCTGTCTATATAAGGTCCCACAGTTGACGGTGCATGTCAGAGCAAAAACCAAGCTATGAGGTTGAAGGAATTGTCCTAGAGCTCCGAGACAGGATTATGTCAAGGTACGGATCTGGAGAAGGGTACCAAAAACATTCTGCAGCATTGAAAGTCTTCAAGAACACAGTGGCCTCCATCATTCTTAAATGGAAGAAGTTTGGAACCACCAAGACTCTTCCTAGAGCTGGTCACTTGGCCAAACTGAGCAATCTGGGGAGAAGGGCCTTGGTCAGGGAGGTGACCAAGAACCCGATGGTCACTCTGACAGAGCTCCTGAGTTCATCTGTGGAGATGGGAGAACCTTCCAGAAGGACAAGCATCTCTGCAACACTCCACTAATTAGGCCTTTATGGTAGAGTGGCCAGACAGAAGCCACTCCTCAGTAAAAGGCACATGTCAGCCCGCTTGGAGTTTGCAAAAAGGCCCCTAAAGGAATCTCAGACCATTAGAAACAAGATTCTCTGGTCTGATGAAACCATGATTAAACTCTTTGGCCTGAATGCCAAGCGTCACATCTGGAGGAAACCTTGCACCATTTCTACGGTGAAGCATGGTGGTGGCAGCATCATGCTGTGGGGATGTTTTTCACTGCCAGGGACTGGGAGACTAGTCAGGATCGAGGGAAAGATGAAAGGAGCAAAGTAGAGGGAGATCCTTCATGAAAACCTGCTCAAGAGCTCTCAGGTCCTCAGACTCGGGAGAAGGTTCACCTTCCAACAGGACAACAACCCTAAGCACACAGCAAGACAATGTAGGAGGGGTTCCTTGACATGTCTCTAAATGTACTTGAGTGGCCCAGCCAAAGCCCAGACTTGAACCCGCTCGAACATCTCTAGAGAGACCTGAAAATAGCTGTTCAGCGACACTCCCCATCCAACCTGACAGAGCTCCAGAAGATCTGCAAAGAAGAATGGGAGAAACTCCCCAAATACAGGTGTGCCAAGCTTGTAGTGTCATATTCAAGAAGACTCGCGGCTGTAATCAGAGGGGAGGGGGAGACGTATCACTGAGAAACGGTGGCAAAAAGTAGCTAGGGCCTCGGGACAAGAGGTGCCCACTGAGGAGCAAGGGATTGGGGGTAGAGGTAGTATTCACTAGTGCTGAGTGATTA